>NW_026623261.1:305797-339417 GCF_030028575.1 Malurus melanocephalus
ATTTTCCAGTTGCTGCTGTGGTCTTAAAAGTTTACTTTGTGGAAAATTAGACAGGAAACTTGTGTCCTATTCACTACTGACCTTGAGGACATAAACTGCTCTTAGAAAACATTACTTTTTAAAAATAYCTTTTCCTGGTTTAATCATCTGACTTTTAGCACTGGGTTCTCCTATACCTAAGCTTAGAGTCAGATTTTGTAGTTCAACAGCATTAGAACAGAATCCCTGTATTGAAACTTCATAGTTGTCACATCGTGAACAGGAGTAGTGGATGTGAACATACAGATACAGATTTGAAACTCCTTGCTTTTTTCTTTTGGCTTTGTTTAAGTAGGGTTGGATATWTCTAGAACAAAAACTACAAAGATTCATATTATCGTTCTCAGTTGTGCAGGCAAACTGTTGATTTATTCTCGTTGAGTCATTCATCTCCAATTTGGTAAATAAAGGGATCCTGTCCTCTGGGAAGGGCTAAACCTAGCAGAGAGAGGTTGCTGTACTTGTCAGTACAGTCTGGATTTTGGCTGTCATTATGGGAGGGACAGAGAGCATTGTGATGTATTTGAGAGGTGTTTGCTGAGTTTGTGACAATCTAGTTAATACTGGCAATATTTGTTAAATATGAAAATTCATTCATTTTAAATACRTAATGTTAAAGATAATTTTGACCATAATTGTTGAAAGACAACATTTGCTTATTGTTTTGTCTTCARTGCATATTATAAGGACTAACTCAGTTATCTCAGTGTTGCTTGAAAAATTAACTGTTCTACCAGTCAGACTCCTAAAAAAATGGGATCTCTGATCTTCAGATGGATGGATAGGGGCTGTGAAGAAGGTGAGGGTAGCATCTGGGTAGATAGACTAGCATGCTCTGTAAATATGGTATTCTTAACTAACAATTTTGCTACAAAATTACTTCTAGAGTTACAATTTTACTGTCTCATCTGGAATTTCATTGGAAGGTTAAAGCTAGTTGTAGATCTTTTAAGAGACATATTTTACTATATTGTCTGCTAGTGCTAAGTCAGGTGTTACTTTGATGCTTMTGGGATACATCAGAATAGATGCCTGCATTTTCTCACCCTTCCTGTTTAATTAATTTTTGTTGGTTATTAATTCTATGTAGATCCCTTTGTTCAAGCCGTGGAAGGAGGATGAGACCAGTAGGATTTATTTAAGTTACTTATAATGTTCCYGTGGCCATCAATATAATAGTTGAATGCTTCATGAAAGCTATGAAATTTGATGCAATAACTTCCCTGTTTTTAAATAGGGTTTGTGAGGTTTAGTACTTTCTGTCAGAGAATATCTGCAAATGAGTAGCGGAATGCATGACAGAAACAGAGAAATAATGCTGAGAATAACACAGAGAAATGCATTTTGCAATCTCTCATTTTACAAATACAAAGTGTCTATTGGAGGTAATAGAAAATGTGAAATTGTAGGTGCTTACAAACTGTAGTTACAAACTTTAAAATTCAGGGTAAGGCCATTTATCTTTTTTTTTTTTTTTTTTTATTTTGAAAAGTAGTCACTTTAAAATATGTAATTCTGTTTAATAGGCTGGTACGGTGCTTGACTGCAGGCAATTATTCTCTCTTTTGGGTCTGCAGTGGGAAAACCTCTAACTGGGAGTAGTGAAGAAGTAATCTTCCTCTTCACTGACTGCTACTCTATCTGTGGAAGAAACCCTTTGAGAACAGCTTTTATACGTTCCTCTTGATTTTTCTATACCCTCTCACTCTTCCATTTGACTTTTGTTCTTGCAGATAATGGAGTAAAGTTTGGAAGTTACCAAGTTTCGTAACTTTTGAGCRCTAGTACAAAGTCTGAGGACTTCTGCTGTGAGCGGTGGTCAAAGTAAAGAGTGAATCTTAACTATGTAACTCCTAAGGTTTGGCACAGATTTAAACCTGTAACTTGTTTAACCTTTCAAAAATTTCTAACAAAGGAATTTGTGARGGAGTTTGTATGCATGCTTTTGTTGTTTCTGTAGAGCTGTAAATGTGAATGGCATTTCCTACACACAAAATGTATCTGATTTCCCTTCTCTAAAAAGCTTATGAACTGAGAAGCAAGACRAGCTGTGGAGCAGTAGCTGTAATCAAGGAGGTAGAAGAATGAGCAGGAAAAATGAGTTGAGAGSAGATGAAATTCCTTATTTCATTCTCAGATTTTAGAAGTATTCTTAATCAAAGCTTAGTAGAAAACCTCTATCTGCCTATTTTAAGTAATTTTTATGGGAAACAGGAAAGCTGGGCATAGAGCAGCCTATGAGCACATAATTTAYGATCCAATGTGCAAGCACATATGAATGGAATAACATAAATTAGTAGCGGAGGCAAAAGGGCCATTTTTCATAGAGGTTGAATCTCCAGGACAGCRTTAACATTGTAAACATTTTAGTGGAGGTCAGTGTTAGCCAAACAGTGATTTATAGGGAATGGCATAATTTTTTTTGGTCAAAACACAAAATAAGACGGAAATTAAACCTTATTTGCTTATTACTTGCTGGTGTTTCCTCCACTCCCTCCTGGTCCCTCACCCCTCCCCCCACCCCACAAGCATTCCAAAGATAGCCCAGAAATACTCTTGGGTAAAATCAACTTGAAGGCTCTGGAGCGCTTGTTGTAAGGAAGAGATTAGATTTGTTTGGACAGGAATGTAGAGTTGAGTTGCTCATAGCGTGGTGTCACGCAAGTGCATGTAAATTGTTCTAGCAAACAAAGTTGGACACATTTTATTTTACACGTGATGTTGTTGCAAGATCTGTTTCTATAAGTAGCCTATGTTAGAGATAGCAGAAGGCATCAGACAATTTCACATGCTTGTAAGCCATGTTTATAAATTACAAAAGTTGTGTGTGGGTGGCTTATTTTGTTTGTTTGTTTTCTTTTGGATTTTGTTTCCTTTTTCTTTTGTTTCAAGAATTGTAGATAATTTTTTTTTTTACAAAAAAAAAACCCCTGCGTAATTATGTGCACTAATTATAATGGCAGCATTAACCTGACATTTAACCACAAAATCAATATGTTTTGCCAGATGTTTAAGTAGTGTGATTTTTGCAGGCGTTGCACATGTGAGTACTATCTTTTTTTGTGTTGACATAGTTTTGCGTGGTAATCTTAAGTACAATTAGGTACAACCACAAGAAATGCTCAAAAACAAGAACATAATTTTTCGGATACACATACATTTTCAGATATTAATTTTCTGACTGGACTTTAATTTCTCTTGGAATTTCAAGCTTCGTACATGCAGCAATTTCCTTTTGCAGAAGCAAATYCCTTTTGTCAGTAACCAGTAACCAGGAAGTAAAATGAAAAAAAAAGTTGGAGAAGAAGATTTAAGAACAGACTCGAGATGAATGCTTTGCTTCTCCCTACCTTCCACAAAATTGTCTTTTTCTTCTCAAGCCATTTAATTGTGAGCATGAAGGGTTTCTTTTTGGTGCTCCCAAGTTGTCTTTTTCCAKCTAGCTGGAACCAATGTGAATGAAGCGTGGGGGAGACCTTGCCTGTTGTAGTGGGGTTTAAACTCCTGGAAGAGCTTGTGTGGCCACAAAATTGGCTGAAAGCTGTTGGTGTTGTCAGTGTGTGATGTCTCCTTCTGGTACCACAACCCATGGAAAGAGACCCTGTTGGGGGCCTTCAGGAAGGGAGGTGACAAGAGCCAGTGGATGGATAAATATCCAGGTGAGCTCTCCTCAGCTTGCAGGCTCTCTTAGGCTTGTTGTGGAGCAGCAATTTTGTATGGTTTGTTTTTTGACACAGACAAATCTGCTTCATTTTTTTCCCATTTTGGTAAAAACTAATACAGTCTGGGCAAAGCTTTTGTTGGGAATCAGTTGGCTTAAGCTTGTCATACTCTTTTTTTGTGTTTCATCAGTTCTTTGGTTTCTACTTCTGCCTTGATCCACCCTTTCCCCCCTCTTTTGGTTTTGGGGAAGCAAAAGAAGCTTTAAAAAAAAAAAATTTATTTCCTATATTTTTTCCAGGTTTATTTTTTTGTAGTCTGTTTGGGTATATTTATTTGGTTCGGTTTTCCCTGCCAGTGAGTTTCTCTCAAGACCACCTCGAGCAGCTCCTCCTGTCCCCGCTTTCGGAGCATCTTYGGGAGCCGTCCGGGGCTCAGCAGCCGGGAGGGGCCAGGAGGTGGCGGTAGAGAACACGCAGGAGCCGCGGGCGCTGGCGCGGCTCGGACCCCGCGGCCGCGGAGCTGCGGCCGGAGCGCGGACCCCGCGGTGCCAGCAGAGGGGAGGGAACGCGCCCTCCGCCCGCTCCGGGAGCCCGACTGGAAAACGCTGCATGTAACGACAGGCTTTTTGTTTCCTTGGTTTCTTTCTTTCTTCCTTTTTTTTTTTTTTTTTTTTTTTTTTTTTTTTTTTTTTGTAATTAAAAAGAAAGAAGTTTGAGATTTTACTAGCCCAAACTGGGGATAACAGAGGTAACACAGCAATGTGTGCATCTACATTTTAATACACATGTTCCTCCAAACCCAGAGTACGGTGTAGACTAACAGCGACTGGTTCATTTAAGGTTGTGTGAACTCTTTACTCTCCTGAATTTCTGATCTGTGCTCGTCTATTCCTTATCTTGGAAAATTGGAATAACTTGGATTTTGTTTTATCAGCCATCCTCTTTTCCCCACAGGTTTGTAGAAATTCATGAGTTGGAGGTGTGAAACTGGAGAAATGTTAAAAGTTAAGGAAAGCCCATTAGCTTTATTGGAAAGCYGAAACAGTTGGGAGTTTGAATGAGCAATCGTAGCAGTGAAGTACCTYCTCTCCTCCCACTTCTGTCTTCATGCTGTCACAAAAATGTAAATTTTATTTGACCGATTTAGAAGCCTGTGCGACTAACTTGTGCCGTATGAGTACTAGTTCTCACACCCTGTCTTTCCCAAGCCCACAGCCGGCTTGGCAAGGGCCGTTCTGCACGCTGTGATGCAGGCTGACATCCCTCGGTCGGTACATCAGACATGTGCCTGCTAACAGGCAGCATCTCAGAGAGCTGTCCTGCTGTTCAGTTCAAATGCTTGAATTCTGTTGTCAGTCCAGAGATGGGCACAGGGAATGAGACATTGGTGGTGTAGGACTGCAAACAGGATGCCCACAGCCTTTGCAAGGGTCAGTGTGCCCCTACATCCCCAAAATGTGGGGGAGGCTGGAGCTGACCTCCTCAGCCTTTGGTGGGTGAACTGCAAGGGAATCCCCTCCGGCTGTCCAGATACTTCTTAGTTGTCTTAACTCGATGGGACCACCTACACTAATTTTTAGAGCATTTTACTTATCAAATGGTATGATTCAGTATTTTACTATCTGTTCAAGAAACAGTATAAACAAAGAGTATCTTCAGTGCTAACTTGAGTAGCAGTGTTAGTTGTATATGTTGAGCCATTTTCTGTTTGACTGCTGGGACTTTGGAAACAGTTTCCCTTTCAAAGTTGTAATTAGCATAGCTTGTTATTATTTAATAATTGTGATGTCTTATGTTTTCTGTCATCTGTATCTAGTGTTGAATTACTTCCACAGAAGAACAAAGTGGTTCAGTTTTTGTAGTTTGGCTTTTCTGCTCCCTTCCCTCCATTTTGAAGTTCTGAAATGTTCTAAAAGGCTCTTCTGGAAAATCAATTTACTGTTTGTGTTGGTTTAATGCTTAACACTCACTGCGTGTCCTTTGTACCCACAGCTGTGGAATGCTCTGCTGCAGTTGAATTTGTGCATTTTCTGCTACATACTAAATACAGTGAGAAACTTTCTATGAGATAAAGGGATTTAGCTTCGTTTTCAGTTTTTAATTTTTTTGAAAGAACATTTAAGGAATAACATTTCCATAATTCCTTGCACAAAGATTTTTGTCCAGTCTTGTACAACTGTACTGATGTTGCAGTTTGATAATTAATTTTGTGTTCCACTTGGTGAACTTGCAACTACTTTGGATTTTAAAACTGAAGTGCTACTGCATTTATACTGCTACCTGCCCCCTCTGTTAAGGGCCAACCTGAGGTAGGAAGGAATAGAAGTTGGAGTGTGCTAGTTTATTTTCTTGATTGATATTTCTGTTCTTCGTTTTCCACGAATGAGTTATCATCCCAAAATTGTGTTAATTAATACTTGTTGTACTTTCTGTGGTGCAGCAAGACTGACAGCCTCTTTRTGAGCTTGCTGTTCATCTCTAATATGTTTTTCTTGCTCATGTACAATCTGTGTTGTCAGGAGAAAAGGAAGCTTGGGGAGGATTGGGATTGTTGCATAGATATTTTGAGCTGCAGTCGCTATTGAGGATAAAAAAGATCCTAAGATTTTTTGAGGACTTCACCCCACCTCCCCGCCCATTAAACTTGTTTTAGAAAGCAGGAAAACATCTAACAGCTAACTTTTTTTTTTTTTTTTTTTTTTTTTTTTACTGTAGTTTCCAAACTTCCAAGTTGCTAGCAGTTTCTGAATATTAATCTTGCTGATGATTTCACAAGGACCATCAACTACTTTGAGCTAGTTTCTGTCCTTTTGAAATCCATACCAGAAACAGCGATAAGGTAGGAGACAGAGGAGAAGGAAACCTTGTAGTTGTTTGCATGTATCTTGGGACTAGCTGAGTATGTAACTGTGAGGAACAAATGCCTAGTGGCAAGGCTTTGAAGAATATTGTAAGAGACGTTAGTTAATTTAAATTGGAATTTAATTTGGCAATTGATAAGGGACATTTGCAACATGTTTATAAAGAAGAAAAAAGCTTTCTTTACAGGTATGCCAAATTGCAAGTGGGGAAATTAAAATCGGCTAAAAAAAAAAAAAGTGAAAAAACCTGAATACTGACTGTGGCTGTGGTTGTAAATCCTTTAAAGGATTTAGYGAAGTTGCTAAAAAGGGAGTTGTGCATTTAAGCTGGAAAGAATTCTGTGGGTCAGAGAGAGTTTCCTGAGTGCTCCCAGGCCAGGTGAAACTTACAGGGTAGAAACAAAGACCATGAAGGCAAAACTGCCCCTTAGAAGAGTTTTACTAATAACAAATTTTGAACTGAGGGCTGTTAGCAGTGTCTGCTAACAAAAGGGAAGAGTTTGCTTTTGAGATAAGGCTGGAAAATTTGTGTGTGTGTGTGTGTGTGTAAATGTACCTTAGACATTAGTTGGTTTCAGTAGTGGCTGTTGTCATTGAAATGAGCACTTTCTGAAATGTTTTCTTTCTCTTGATGCTCACAGTTGCTGTCTTTTTCAAGGGTTATATCAGGAGAGGATTTCACCCAGTGCATGCAAGAGGTTGCAGGGTATAAACAGAACAAGTGTGTGGTATTGGGACACAGAGCTGCATGCTAACGAGGACAAGCCTGGACTCTGAAGGACCGTGTTTGTGACCTCTGATGTGCCTGCAGGGAGACACTCCGCAGACTTGTGCAGTGCTTCAAACTAATCAGGCTGTGCAATAATACCTCTGAAGAATTGCAGTGCTGGAGTGAGCCTGCCAGGATGTTTCAGTCCACAAATACCTCGTCAGCATTGTCTAGTGGTGCTCTGGAGAAAAACAGGTTCTGGCTGACAGCAATTATAATATAGTTAACGAGGAGGGTGCAGCTTAAACTCAGACCTTGAGGGTAGAGTCCASTGTAATAGGATTTTCAAAGTATGTCAGAAGATATGAGATAAAAAGATATGCTATTGATAGAGGCTTTCATAGCAGCTAATCAAAGGAGGTAGTTACCATGAAGAGCAGCTGCTGATACAGGGTGCTTTCAAAGACAAATGAAGAGGTTGAACTGTGCAATGAAGGGCAATGCTGCACTACCCTTTAAGAGGGGGAGGTGACTCTTTAACACAGTAGCAGTCCTTCTGGGATCAGAGAGTGAAGAAAAAAGTATTAAACCAAAGATGGCCTAATTTAGTAATTTTTGCTATGTTCACATGCCGTGTAGTTCTGAGACTTTGATGCCTATTGGCTGTGGACTGACAGATGGCTGGGTAGCGTTGTACTGGAGACATGCTCCCTAAAGTGCAAGGAGCAAAATATTTACCATGTTTTCATTTATTCAGATTTGGAATACCCTTAGAAATGCTTTGATGTTATGGGGAGAGGAGTGAAGCAACACCTCAGGTTATCTTAGTGTATTCAAATTTTTTTTTCCTTTTTTTTTGGCATGACATGGATAAGAGTTTTGGTTTTGTTGGTTTTTTTTTTTATTTTTTTAAGAAAAGGTTTTGTGATAGGTCCCACCTTTTTGATTCAGGTAAACTRAGTTGCTGGAGTCTCTTCTCATTATTGGTGGGATGAGTCTCAGTCTTACAACTGAATATGAGAAAGYTTTGTTTCCCATAAACCTGGGGACTGTATGCTGTTAATAGACTCACACGTCTGTGTGTTTCAAAGCCTTGGAAGCAAGGTGACTGACTTTGTGGAAGGGAACACTGAAAGACTTTTAACCCCTGCAGGGGGATTTCACAGCTGCATTTGCTGTGCTGCAAGTCCRCTTGCTATCTTCAAGTCTGCTGGAAACAGGTTGCATGAATTTAAATGAGACCATGAGTTAAATGGGCCAAAGTTATACCTGCAGTCGGTTGCGTAATACTTGTAGAACTGTGTCCAATCTCCTAGAAAATTAAATTTACAGGAGTTGGAGGACTCTTTTCCTGTGCTTCCTGCAGTCCCAAAGGAGTYATAGTTGAGAGTTACCTTTTTAAGTGAAATGTGGCTGCAGATCTTGTGAACAACTGGAGTTCAGCTGTGCACCAACAGTGAGAAAGAGCAACTGATAATCTGTTCAGAGYAGTGAAAGCTTGGCACCTCTAAGGAGAAAGGCCCAGAGCAGGGTGGTCCTGGAAGAGCTACCCTTTGTACATTTGGTGGCAGGGTGTCCATGTATCTGTCACTTCAACTACTCTTTCAGAGCAAAAGAATACTTTGCTATTTTTGAGAAAAAGTTTTCACCATAGATAAAAAGTTTTTGCTGCTAGGGTGACTCTGTAGGTGAAAGCCTTGATTAAAGCCTAAAATTGGCTTACATTTTTGGGTTACCTACTGTTTTACTTGCCAGGTATATCCAAAAGAGTGTACATTGAAGTTTATAATGCAGTCTTTATAATGCAGAATTACTCTATTATGCGGTTGGTCACGGTGGGTTCTTCTGTGGTTAGGACAGTGTCTGCATTGGCAGAGTGTCCTGTCTGGTTGGTTTTCTTAAAAGGAGAAGAAATTGATGGAGTTAGGAGGGAAATGGTAGAAATTCTTACAAGAATTTCRGATGCTTGTTGCATGCACCAGAACATGTAAACAGATGGAAATACCAGGCCCATTTCAATGGGGCTGATAGCATGCCTCTGCATAAGAGGGAATTCTTGAAATTCTTTTGTTAGTCACTGTGAAAATATAAAAAAATATGGTGCTTAGTAGCCAAGCAACATAAAGTTGACCTTCTGTTATTTGTACTTTGACCTGTTATATAAACCATTTGATTGTACTAGGAAATGAAGTAMAGTTTTTTAAAACTTAATCCCAGAGAGACTAGACATGTTCCAAAGACAATCTTTAAGGATTGTCAGCAATATTTGTTTTTGTCACCTGATACAGGAAGCAATATAATGAAATAACTGAAAACTCTATATCTTTCCTGTGATCTGTTATGTCTCAGACCATGGAAATATCAAGAGCTTTGTGTTTTTGTTGCTACCCTTTGAAAAGGGCAAGTGWTCTACTTTAAAATTTAAAACATAGTGAGCCTACAATATTTTTGAACTTGGACCAAGAATCATATGTGGTTGCCACTGTAATGCATAGGAGATACTTTCCTGTCTGCAAACTAATGGAAAACAGGAATGACTGGGATATTTGGGTTGGTTTTTTTTTTCCCCAGTAAATAAAAATGTCATTTACTGCACAGTAYAGCTATAGAGTAGGAAACATTTGATTGTGATTTACAGGAGATGATTGTTTTGTCAATTTTAAGGATATGGAAATGTAGAGTTTTGCAATAAGCTGTGTGCRCCTGGGAACTGAAAGGATTTATTAGCCACTTCAGACACCAGTTGCTTTTGCATTTCACAGGAGACCTTCCAGTTGCAGCTTTTAACCGACCTTTGAAATGCAAGTGAAATGGGAATGAATAGAAAATTTGATGATTGACGAAATACTGCTTTATAATATTATGTTGTACTGATGTTAGGATCTTAGGTGATCAGTTCCTATGTGTACTGCAGAGATTGCTTTTTGCATTGCCTGAGAGGTGAAACGGGTGATTAAATCACAAATGTAACTGTTCTGTCATGCTATATTTTCAAGGTAAGACAAAAAGAGAGGAGAAAGCTAATTAGCAAAATAAAAAAAAAAGAATTTTTTATTTATAAAAATATTTTTTTTAATTTTTATATCATAGTTTGATTCCACAACAAGCAAGCAAACAAAGCCCAACAAACCTACTGTGGCCTTATTCAGTCACTTCCTCTGAACAATTTTAGATTCATTATTGAAGAACTGAAATCTGAYATACCACTAGATAGGGATTTTTTGAGTGATATTGGAAGACTCACTAAAAAGTTGATTCAACCTGGGAAAATTTTTTTGCTTTGGGAAATAATTTTCTGTTCTGTATTTGAATACTAGCTATTATAACTTGTTGTGTACTTTTCTACCCTGAATACATCWATCAAACATTTTTGTAAGTACGTTGGAACAGACTGCAGCAATTTTTATCTGTAGGTTAAGGCTGAGCTTTAAACTGTTGAATTAAGTTATATCTCTGAACAAATTTTTTTTTCATCTTTGGAACAAGACAAGAAACCCCAAACCCTATATGAATTGAAACACCTCAATAGTTATGTTTATCACTGTAGACTGTAGATCTTTAGYTTCTTCAGATATGTATATATTAAGCTAGGAAAATGACATTCCCTTGGTATCTTCATTTAGTAAAATTCCCCGTTTCCCCCTCAAGAATACCCTGGCTCCTCATTCAGCCCCTCTCCCAAGCTGGGTCTATTCATTAAGATAATATGTAGAATTAATCACTATATGCAGATCTGCAGAGAACATTCTGCTTGTGATGAAGCTGTGGGCATTCCTCATGAGGAAAAAAGTGAAGGAGGACGACATCTGGAAAGAAATTCTCTTTCAGTTTTAAAATCAAATTTTATATTCAAGTCATCTTCAAACTGGGTTGAGGTTCTTAATCGTTGTCTCAGAATTTTATTTAATTATGTTAATCAAGGAATAGCTGAAGAGTAGCTAACTATTAAGCTATTCCTAATGGCTATTCTATTAATAGCTAAGGGCTAGCATAGCGGTTAGCTCACTAATTCCTTTTTTCCTTGCCRAAGATGTCTCTTTTTCCCTGCTTCTCTTGCACTGTATACAGCTGATCCCCCTGACTGAAGATGCTAACAGAGAGTAAAGCATTTCCCACCAGTTATTCATAACACTGCTATAATGATATATTTGTTTTATGCAATATGCTTCTAGCTATGTTTAACTTTCCCCTATTTTTAGAGATAGTGCTTAGAACATTTTAAATGAGCTTAGAATCAGATTTCTTCCTCCAACATCGTATAACTGAGCCCTTTTAAAATTAGCAGAATATGTTCCGGTAGAATGGAAACACCTGTGGCAATTGCCTGGGTGTGTAGATCTATTTATCTCTCTCTAGCTACAAAAGACATAGGTCAGAAATGTACTTAAATACACCATGCCCATGATTCATGTGCCTGCTATAAACTGGAGAAAGTATAAACTGAGAAATATTGTTGACTGTCATCTCAAATAATTAATTTTCTCATATTTTTCTGACTTTGGTTACCTTGTGAGTCGTATTCCTGTTTTCTGCTCAAGCTTAGGAAATTGAAGAATAATCTCCCAGTATGCCATTAATGGGCTTATCCTTGGTATGGATGCTTTAAAAACACATTTTTAAAATTCATGGAATCTTTATTTCAGCAWCACTGCTGTTGAACCCCTCGTTTAACAGGAGTTAGGAAACTTCACACATTCTGTCACCCGTGCAGTTCAGCCTTTTGATTCCTGGCTTATCTGAGCAGGGAAGTTGTCTGTTTCCATTTGTAAAATGACTGTAACTAAAGGTGGTCTTTTGGRGAAAGGTTAAAAGTTCCTTGCATTAGRAAGTGTGGCATCCTTCCACACAGAWGTGWTATTTGCTGAAAKGAATTAWTATGTGCTTCTGGTGGAATCCTCAGCTAGGCTGAAGTCTACGTATTCTCATGATGGATTAAAAAAGAGCCGGGGAGACTAGTCTGGCTGCCACTTATCACAGTTGGGTGAATACAATCTCCAGCTGTTAGTTCCACCTTCCAGCTCTCAAATCCTTTGTTTTACCTGGCTGCTCTTTCACTAAACCTGTGAAATATAGTTTAAAAAAAATTAGTTATCCTCTTTCATTTTTTGAAAAGAAAATCTGGCATAGGGAACATTCACACTTTTGTTGTTCTTGTGGCATAGATTAGGAATTTAGGGATTTAAGTGATTTACTAGCAGTCAGGTGAGGGCCAGTGATGGAAGCAGGATGGGCACTGGACAGTGCAGCTGTGGAGCATGGAGAGACAGGTATGCTGAAGTSAGGCTGCCTTCCTCACTGTCTCTTCTGGAGACATCTACTCCCAGTGATTATATTCCAGATGATTTTACTGTTCTGTGCTTGCCTGTACAGGACTTGTGCTTTTTCCTTAATAAAGAGCATGATAGAACTTGTAGAACTTGTACAAAAGAAAAGCTTTATATTGTTTGTAAGTAGATCTTTCGTCTTTATAATGGTAACAAACCCAACGTAGGAAGTTTTATGGGAGAAGGAAATTTACTGGGGCTGTGGTGGTACTGGTGGAGGAGGATCCTAAAGGATGTTTTCAGTTCTCATTGTGTAATAAAAACTTTTTGTTTGTATCTACTGTRTATTGCTGCCAGAAGGGGAGGGTTTGGGCTTCTGTTCTACTCATTTGTGTCTTTTCTGTGATGCCAGTGGAAGGATGAGTGGCCCTGTCCTAAGACACTTTTTCAGGGACAGGGCCTACTTATTGCTCACTGGCTTCACCAGAACTAAAGCAGCTTTAGCACAGATCTTGACAGGCTTGAGTGCTTGTCAATGTTGTTTTCCTTTTATTCAAATTTGGCACCTAATGCATTCAAAGACATGCTGGCAGATCACCTAATTGTGAGTTTTGTATTTGCTTGGTTAGAAAGATTTGCTGAAATAGGATATGCTTGACAGATTGGTTGCAGACCTCCTAGGRGGAGAGATGCCATTATCAGTGGTTTAAATGCCAAGCAGTGGGAGTGTATAGCATAGTTGTAAATATGGATATATTTTCATCACATCTCAGATTAAAACCAATTTAAGCTGTGATCTCAGTCAGAAACAAAAAAATAAGATATTGGCACTTTTCTGATAAAATGGGCTATGTAATTGTTTAGATCTATAGTCATTGTTAAGTTTAACCTGTGTTATTTCCATTAGGGCATTTTCTACTCTGGGTAAGTGTGAATTGGGAATCAGAAGTCATAGATGTGGGATTTTAATGACTTTATTCATGGTCTGCTGGCACACAAAATACTGTCTAAATTTATCTGATTGCTTCTCAGTTTTGTGGCTTCAAGGAAGTCAGGGAGTTGACTGAGGAATAAGACAAGTACTCTGGGAAAGGACCTTTGTAAGGCAAACYTGTTGTTTGTGCAGACTGCAGGTATTTCACTTTTGCTAGGTAGTTTCAAAGAAGAATTGGTGTGTGATGCTCAGCTTGACAGCCAATTATGTGCTCTTGTGGGATTGCTAAGTGAAACTGGCTAATTGATAACGAGGGTGCTTATTCTTGCTTGTAGTTTAGAGTTTCTTTRTAATAACTTTTGCAAGAGGTTTAGGACATGTCACAGTCTTAATGAATGTAGATAAATARGAAGGTACTTGCAGTCTTGCTTTGGCTTCAGAAACTAGTTTTCCAGCAATCACAGATGTAGGAGCAGTGTACAGAAAGCTACTTTGTAGAAGTCTGGGACTTATTTTCTATAAAAATGACTAGACAAAACTATGGTAAATTTCTGTGAAATTTACTTGCAGTGAATTTTAATGAAAGCTTTATTTCTGTGGTTCAGGTAATGGGATATTGGGCTTTTTGCTTTGAGATCACTACTGCTTACTTGGTCCCAGTTCAGTAGTCAAAACGGTGACACGTGATAGGGAAAATGAGATAACACAATATCCTGGAATGGTTAATCCAAATTTATGTTCAGTTGCAGAAGAATGAAAGAACAAATACACAAAGAGAGGCTGAATCATTATCTTGGTTTTATAAACAACCCCTTCCCAGAAACTGGATTAACACGGTCACATGTGGGGCTTTTGTCTTGGAGTTCCCATGTTGTTCTAGATTTCAATAGATAAATGAATGACTCTTGCTGTCACTCTCATGACTGGGAGTACTAAACCATAAATAAAAATGCCACTTGCATAAACAAAAGCATTTGGATGCTARTGGGTAATGAGATGTCTACCTTTTATTATAAAACTTTTATAATAGATTAAATCAGTATTCAAATACATATTAGATTTTTCATATGCCACCTATCATGAACTGTTAAAACCTGATGGTATTCCTGTAGTTTTCTCCTTTTTGAGCCTAGAAGGAGGAAACAATTAATGATCATGTGGTATGAAAAAGTCCAAGGCAATTGTGGAACAGTTATCTGTGTAGATATTTAGAGAGTGAAGAGTAGCTAGTGTTGACTCACAGATAGCATAACTGCTTCACACATAGCATAATTTCCCTTCCTTTTCTTATTCCCTCAGGCCTTGCAAAATTGTTTTGTGTCTTGAAACATGTTTAATGGAGCTATTAAGATGTAATGTCTTATGTTTAGGAGCTGCACTGCTATCATGGGATATCACCAATGAACCAAATTCACTGAGATCATAGTACAGTTCTAAATATTTAAAAACAACTTCTAAGAGCATATTTTTTTAAATTGAGATGATTTAATATACAGAGGATCTTATTGTGACAAAATGTCAGTTTGAGGCTTTCTGGATGAATTAAGGCTGTTAAAATCAGAGTTGGTTTTGAATTTTAAAGTATTCTGACTGTCACAGTTAAATTAATACTTCAGTTTTTATGGGTGGTTGGACCTAATAAATTGTGGTAGCAGTACTAGATACAGTATTCTTCATTGTTGATGTTATTTTGGGAGACAAAAAGAAATTCTGAATATTTACATGTTAAAAAAGCAAAAAAGGCTAGTGTGGGATACATTTGATGTGCAGTTGTTCCTCTAGAAGCAACAGAATGTGAGTGGGTTAGCCTGTGTGCAATCTGTTCAAAGGTATGCAGTGATTTTCGTTTTGGAGGGTTCCTGTTGTCCTGGCTGAGTTGGCTTCCAGTACCCAGGCAGGGAAGTACAGGTCAGCAGAATTTTTCTTGCTAAGTAGGCTTGGATGAAAAACGAGTGAGGCTTTCTATACATTTTTGTGATCTGAAGGTCTGAGAACTGGTGTTAAGTGAGTGAGGGCAGCATCTGCCATGCCCTGCATTCTCCTATGCTTTCCTCACATCAAATGAATAATAAAATAAGAGGGTTTATCCTTTTCCTTCTTAGGAGCACTTTGTGTCCAACTTCCCTGTGTAGCTCAAGGTAYAGGTATTTGAGCAAGTTGTCACAGGCTGAGGTAGGGCATGAACTTCAAGCATGCCAGCGACTGAAGCAATTGTGTTCCCCGTGTATCCTGTGGTGCCTGTGCAAAGAGCCTAGTGCCTAAGTTGTGTTGAAACAGGATTTAAGGAATAGTTAAGGCAGCAGGAAGAGAAGACTTGGCAACTGTTTCTTTCCTTGTAATGTAGCACAAGGTTGAAGAGGAGCCCCTGAGTATCACTGTCCTTGTTCCTGGTTCTGAGTAGGGGTTGGTGGCTGTACCCCAATTACTTGTGCTGTGAAATGGAGGTTATTTGAAACAGCAGGCTTAAAAACAGTGCACTTTGGACATTTCCACAATCAAATRCAAAATGGTATTGCATTTGCAGTTCACTAAGGAAATGGTTTGGAGATCTGTAAGGCAGAATAACTTGGATAAAATACCTCTAAAGTTCTCTGGGAAGCAGTGAATATGGGAGGAGGAAAATAGTTTGAGTTTGTGATAGCTGTACGTATCTATAGAAAGACTTATAACTGGATTCTTGTACTGAAAATATGTAGACAAGGTGTTTTTTAGATTAAAAGATTGGCTTGAGAAAAGAATCAAGTGATCACAATCACCTGTTTCCAGATGCCTGTAATCTGCCCTGTAACTGGCCAGTGTCATTGGATAAGCTAACTACAGGAGCTCTGCTTTCTCCTATGTAAGGAATGCAAGCTGTGGAGAAATAAATATGGTGGTGGTTGCAGAAGTGTGTGACTTACAAAATAAAAATGAGTCTCATGAGCAACCTGTTACATGTATGAAAAGTTTGGTGTTGGACTGTCTTGGTGTAGTTAAATCTAGGATGTAAGTTCAAACCTGTCAGAAGGTAATTTAAAATGGCCTTGTATCTGGACAGTATTTCATTTGAAGATCTGCTTTCAGAGTGTAAATCAAGTATTTTTTGTCATGCTTTCATGTTATTTTTCCATCAGGTTATTGAAAGATGATTTTGACTGCTTCTTGGAAGAGGCTTCTCTGTGCTTAGCTGTCATGATTTTTTTTCTTCTTCTTTTTGTTTTATTATGTCACCTATTGACAGTTTAAACCTTCAGAATAGTTAAAGACAAAGTTTTCAGGGGGCCTTTCTGAGCCAGAATGTGTTACTAGATTAGTTTGACTCTCATCAGGTTACCAAATCTTTTTCATCAGGGTGTGTACATTTGACTATTTAAAGAAAAGTCAAGTTTATTTTCTTCAGAAAGTTTTTTAATACTTAGGGGTTGTGGTACTGCTAGCAGTAGGAAAAGTAGAAAAACTGTTTCTCTGCATAGAAACTTCACCTAACCTCAGAGAACAACAGCAARTTGAATGATTTTTCATTGCCATTTGTTAACAATGTCATCCTCCCCTTCTTTACTGATCTCCAGTCAGTTTTATGTTGCCTATGTGAAGTCAGTGCCTTTTGCTTTATCTTAGTTGACACTTTACCAGAACTCCTGACTAGAAGCTGAGTGTCGTTTTCCAGATATGAAAATGGAATGGAATATGCATTTGTATAGTAGGTGTTTGAATTCTGCTAAGGACTTGTGAGATTTGGAAAGTRTTCCCTTGTGTTTTGCCTTGAACTCTAAAATCGATTATGGTACCCTTTTTGGAAGGAGTATTTCTGAATGATTTGGTGATGTGCTAGCAGGCAGATATAGTGAGTGAAAATTTGCCATTGAAATGGTCAGAATTTTACTTCATGTGCATCTTGAAAAACATCAGACTTGGACTGCTGAGTATACTTCTCCACTTTTCTGTTCTCTTGTTCTTTACAGTGTTCATTTACAGTTGAAACATTTTTTTCTGATTTTAGAGTTTACAGTTCTGTTTTAAAAAAAATTAAATGTTAGTGAACGCTTTCATACTTGAGCAGGATTAAGTGCTGTGTCTGATACAGTGGTACTGTGTGCCAGGGAGGTAATGAAATACTAAAGAGGTGCTTAGCATTCCATGTATGCTTACTTAATCTGGCTGTATGACTGCCAGATGTTTCAAGGGAGTAATTTTTCTRAAGTTTGACTCTTCCAGTGAGCTCTTAGGGAGAGGGAAATGGTCTATGTCCTTAACCTTTGATTGTATGTATTGCACTTGACATAACAAGGCAATTAAGTTATTGACAAAGTTTTTTTTTAATGTCAAAGTTGTATGGCGCTTAGAAACAAACCCCCTTTCGTTTGGGGATATAGTTATGTTTCCTTGCAAGCTARTGCAAGGCTGGCAGTACACAGATGTATTCTGTCTGTGGGAACTTAGGGAAATCCTGGAGGGTGCATGCTGGCATTATTCTGCACTTGGCCAACAGGAGGTAAATAACAGTTAGAAGGAAGAGTGGTTTTATAGTCATAAAAAGCAGTGGTAGTAATTTTCATGCTATGTGTACCAGAAGGTGTTTAATTAGGTTGCAASTTTGCAGTGGGGTTTTTTGGCAATTTGTTTCTGATCAAGTCATAAATCCCTTTCTTCATGTAAAACTAAAGCTTTTTTTTTGTTTGTGGTTTGATGAGCTACAGTTTATGCAACAGCAAACCCATCCTGGTTCACTTTTATCTGAATGAATTTTAGCAATATAGAATTTTTCCCCTCCATCCTGGATTGCCAGTACTGGGATACCTGGCTTATACCAGGTATATATATTGAGGTACAGGAGTTATGTGGACTGTTTGTCTAAGTAGATTAGTGGTACATACGGGAAAGGTGCGTTGTTGCAGAGACCTGCCTCTTGAGCAAACACAGCTCTTACTTTACTAGTAAAATACAGGTATTTTGTTTGCATTCAAATGTCACACATAAAGATATGCCTTGTAAATAAAGGTAAAGGAAGGTGATAGGTTGGTTTGTAGAATTTCTCTTATGGAAATGTGCTTGTTTTTGCAAAATTTATTGTCTTTCAGTTGGGGTTTATCTTGCAAAATTTCCAGGTTTAGGGTATCAAAGTGAGTTTGAAAAGGAATTGATAAATTGCTTTTTTTGCAGATTGTACTTTCTGTCCTATGATTTCAGTTAATGGATTACCTGGTTAATAAAGTTACCTAGTGACTTACCCTGGCCTTGCTGTTGGCTGTAAGTGGGAAAGGAACACGTTAAGTGACAGCAGTCGTGCGAGATCCTCTGCTCTATGGGCTAGTGTTGATGTTTGGTACTTTTCCATTAGCTGGAGGGGCAGATATGGCTGTCACAGCACTGAATGCTTGACTCTACATTTTTATCTYCATGATAGTAAAGTGCCTCAGAGAATGGAAACAAGTACAGTGCTTTGTGAAGTGTGTCTTGCACAGTGTATCGCTGACCTTATTGTGTAGGAGTTCCTGAATCTGAGCCAGCCCACTCCTCAGATGGTTTCCCTGAGCTGTGGCTCCACTAAGGTTTGCTCTGTACAGGCGGAATTTGCATAAGGCACCACTAAATAGTGGGGTGAAATCTGGATGGTTTTGACCATGAGGTTACCATTTCTTTACTCAAAATTATCTAAGTAACTTTTTTAAAAAAAATTTCCTTTCTTGCTTCTCTTCTGAGTAGTTTTGTCACTTAAAAGATCAGGAAAAAAATACAATTTTTTGTATTCTTTTTGAATTATTGAATTATTATTTTTTGTATTATTTTCGTATTTTTTTTGTATTTATTATATTTGAAATAAAATTTGCTAATTTCTGTATGTAATGCAAAGAATATCTGTGTGCTTGGATTCTAAATTTGAAAAGATATGCAAAGATTTAATAGTATTTTAGGAAAGAAAGGATATGGTATTTTTATTTTGCTCCCTATCTCATCCACATTTCCYGGTGTTCATTTTTGTTGTGAGCTGAGGGCAGAGATATTGACTGTAATCAATTCACCTTCTCTTATTTCTCCTCTTCTGTGTCACAATTTTTCCCTGTGACCAGTGCCCTTGCTGTTCTATAGATGAATGTAAATCTTATTGAGCAATCTCTGTAAGATGAAGTATTCCCTTATTTCTGCCTCTTTCCTTTACAGCTTCCACCATGCCTTATATTAAAAAAAAAAAAAAAAGGATAAAACCCAAGCCTGTGACACAGAGCAGAAACAGGAATCTATAAATAACTGTTAATAAATGTCTCTGCCCGAGCAATGCAAAATTATGTTAAATGTCAAAGGATTTTTYCTTTCACCTTTGGTGTAATCTTAGTGGTTATCAGTAGCAAGTATTTTTTTCCTATTGAACACAGTTTCCAAAGTGGAACATGTCAGTTTATAGGGACTTTGTACCACCTCATTATAAAAGCAGGAATGCTTCTAAGGGGGAAGGGAAATRTGAAGAGTCCCAGATGCAGTCAAAGCTAAGAGCAAGTTTAAGAGACACACAAGAGGATTCTTATGAGTTGCAAATCTGCAGAGAAGTGTTCCTTTCCTGCTGGAGCTTTGCTGTCTGAAGAGGCTGCTGCATGTGGCTGTGTAGAGGTCACCATGCAGAGGTGACCATTCAGAGGTGACTGCCCTCRTGCCTTCTGCCTCCCCTCGCTACACGTTCACACTTGTCCAAATCAGTCCCCCAAAGTCACTGCTTTATTTCTGKTTGGTAACTAACTTAAGTAATGAATTCCACGTGGCAATTTTTCATCAGTGGTCTGCCTAATTTAACGGGTTGGGGAAGGAAGAAAAAGAGAAGGATTTAGGGGTGTTGTGATGATGCCTCCCGGCACGTCAGCATGTGTGGTCCCTACTGGGCAGTGTGGGGTACAGCTGCCAGTTAGGGTGCTGTCTCTAGTCCTGTTGGATGGGACAGGAACTGATTGCTTTGGAGAGGTGGAGGGATGTTGGGGGTGTTCTATTTTTCAAATGCTGCAGAAACCCTTCTTTTTCCTGCTAGGCTGTGATCTCCTGGTTTCCCAGGGAAGGCTCTAACTTGAGATTTGGTGATCTCTGACCACTGTGAAGAGAGGCAGCTCACTTGATACCACGAGGAGTAGATGCATAGATTGTGCCTCCTTCTTTGTGTGTGCGCCTGTGATTGATGTTTTTCATTGCTGATCCTGACAAGTGGCACTATTGTACTGAGGTGAGGTAGAGAGAAATTGTCAGATTGCTTAAATCCCTGTGAAGGCTGACAGCAGAGCTGTGGTGGAGGAAGAGGGAATACAAATAACTGTGAGGCTGATTTCCACCCCCCTCCCCCTCTTCCTTCTGCCCAGCCCATGTCTTTGTGAGTATGAGGGTAACACAAGGCAGTTCCACGTGGGAAAGTTAAGGAATTAATGTGCCATGTCTCAGTGTTGCTGTACTGGGGCTAAACAGATGGTGTAATTAGCCTACAGCGGTGAAGAGCTATTTTTCTGATAAGATAAAAGGAAGTAGTTGTAGGTGGTAGAAGAAGAGTCTTTTAAATTGGCAGGGCTTACAGTGTTTTTATATCAATGTATGAAGTGTACGGGTCTTACAGTTCCTTTCCAACTGCAGTTATTTTTTCTTTATATTTTTTATTTGTTGAGTGGCTTGTTAGGGAAAAATATTTTGTTGAATTATTTTTCAACACTTTTACCAAGCTCATCTGGAAGAGTGAAGGAATTAAATCCAGACATTTTCTCTTCTCTTGGTTGGAGCAATGGGGAAAAAAAAAATCTTCCTTTCTTGATAAGCACTGGGGAGGCTGTTGAAAGATGATGGGGGCTGTAGGAGTCTGTTCTTGACTGACCCCGCATATTCTGGGTTTTGAACTTGTTTGCTTTTCATCTCTGCTTCTGGCTTATTTTTGGTTGGGATATTTTAAAAAGACAGGAGCAATTATAAATAAAAGTTAGAAGAAATATACAAGATTAAATATGGCTTGCACAGTTTGAAAAAGAAAGCATCTAAATGACAACAATGGAAAAATGAAGGAATGGCATCAGGAAGAGAGGAGAAGTTGTTATATTGGGACAAAATACATCCACAACTGGATCAAGATTCAGTTTTGGTTCATTAGTTTGTAAGTCCTTTGAATTACTATTGCTTGCTTATGAAAAATATAATAGGCATACTTGCTTTTTAATCCCAAGTCTTCRTGTTTTGACCCTAAATCAGCAGGATCTCATCTTTCAATGACTTAGTCATTCTGATTTCTTGATAATTTGAATAAGAAGGGCTTCTTAGCTGTATTTGATAAAGGATATGGTATTGGCGAGTAGAAAATGTGGCAAAAAGACTTGCTTTGAAGAATTTTTTTCCCTGATATTTTTCTTTTTTCCCAGGAAGCAGTTAGGTTTGGTACATTGGTTTTATTTGCCTTTGCTGACAGAGGCTGCTTTCTGTTGCGCAGTGGTAGCTTCTGCTTGTCTTCAGAGATCTAATTTCTCTGTTTACTTGGAGGAGAGTGTTTATAAAGTATCCCAATATGGYTGGATTTTTCTTTTATCACCAAAAACACCCCTGACATCCCTCAAATCTGAATTTGGGSTTTACTTCATAAATCTTGTTTTGCATCCTCTGACCTGGGAGAGGAGGTGGTTGGGGAGGGCTGTGTTTTGGTGGTGGTCTGTGTTAAAATAATGCTGCAGAAATATCTGCTGTATTCTGCACCACACTGCCCTCCCCACCACCATCAACCTTGCCCCAACTTGGAGTGTGAAGGACACCAGAAGGTAATGATAATCTACAAYGTGATTTATACACTTCCTTCAAAGGATACACCTACATCTAGGGTGGGGGGCGGAAGGAGGATAAAAATAATAAGTGAATGCAAAAGGTTTGTCCTAAACATTGTTTAGTTGCTAATGAAACCATTAGGGCATTAGTTTATATAGAGTTATATTACTTTATATACATTAGTTTATATACARTGTGGCTTTTGGTTGCTTGTCTGATGGTTTTTTGGGGGGGTTGGGGTGTTGGTTGCTTTTTCTAAAAGGGTTTAATTTCCATTAAAATTGGCTGAGAAAACATGATGATAAGGGATTTTCATGAAATTCCTACATGATGAACATCAGTTGGGTGTCCATTTAGGTGATTGACGGTATTAGAGAACTTCTCATCGTCATAATCTCCTTTCCTATTGCAGCCATGGGGAATGAGCACACCTGAGTGGACACAACCTCTTGGCACCACTTGCTAAGAACATTTCATCCAGTTCTGGTGTTCYCAAACRGGCAAAGGGGCCAAAGGATCCCAGYAGCAGCCTTCAGGTTGAGCTGCAGCCCCTCGCTGTTGCTGGTGCCAGCTGCCAGGTAACCCCTGGCTTGGTTGTGTTYCCTGAGCACCTTGCTCCTGGGCAGGTGTGGCAGGCTTGAGCACTTACAGGTAAAGGAAGAAGATTTTTGAATTTACCACTGGTCTATACTTTGATTCCATCACTCCTTCAGAAAGGACTATGGATTAAATAAATTGAGGAGGGGAAAAAGGATAAGAATGGTATTTCAGGAGGGGAAAAAAGTGCATTTTCAAGGAATTATATATAAGGTAATAATATGTTAAGGATATTTTTGAAAGTTCACTTAATTCCTGCCTTTCAAAAAGGTTTTAACACTGTAGCTGACATTTAGGTACCTAGTTTTAATCAAAGAGAGGGATGGTTGGATTTAGGTTAAATATCATTCCTGTCAGCTCCTCTTGTGGTTTAACAAGAGTCYGTGTGTGTGCATAAATACATATGTGGGTGCATATCTATTTTTTTAACATACACACTTGTGCTCTATGTAGTGTACATCTAGAACTAATTTTATGTAAATACAAATCAGGTGTGGGAGGATGTAAATTTCTTCTGCCTTTCTTTTGTGAGCGTAGAAACTTGAGAAACAGTGATTATGTTCACTTTTATTTGTAAAAAGTCTGTTGAAAGATTCAAAGGGAAATTTATTGCATCTTCTGTCATTCAGAAGGATGAGCAGCCAAKTTGTTCCCTGTCAGGTATTATCCTAACAAGTTACTGTGAATTTCAGGGAGGTTTTCTGTGCCCCCTACTTCATCAGTATTGCAAACACTCAGTTCTCAAACTATAGAACAAATTCAGAATGCGTATATTTTTACTGGGTATGTATTAGTTTATAAAAATCTGCATCCCTTTTTCAGCCATTAAATTTTATTTTCTACCACCCTAAGGTGTGTAACTGTTTCAAGTGAAGATTTTTGCGAATAAAAACGTGCTTTTAATTGACAAGATGGTCAATTTTGAATCCCTTTTAGATTTGGAAAAAAAAAAGGTATTTTTGAGCTTGAATTCTCCAATATTCATATGTACAGGAGGACACTGAGTGACACTACTTTTCCTGCTTGAAAGTGTATGGACTAGAGGCTTATCTTGTTGCAGACACAAATATTTTGTGGACCAGAGTAGGTCCTCTGCAATAACTGCAGCACTCCTACTTTTGAATTACGGTGTTTTCTTCACCACTGCTTGTTGAACAAGGCCGAATAAGATTATGGAAGTTGTTGTATGTGTTGAGTTAATGAGCTCAGTGAGAGGCAAAATGCATRGGCTGAAGTGATCAGAATCAATCCTTGGCTATTGCTTAAATGTGTCTTGCAAACCCATCTGAACTTAATCAAATCTCTTGATTGAAACATTATGTAACTCTTGTATTATTTTTTTCTTAGTTCAGTAAAAGACCCAGATGTCAGCTTTATCTGTTTTTTTGAAAAAACTTTAGGCAAATTTTCAAGGTTGAAGTGCTGTCCTGAAGTTGATCTGTTCTGCATTTTGTCATGCCATGCTCTTTGCCCTGGCACAAACGTGAAACAAACTGTCAGCTTGTGGGGAACAAACACCCTGTCTGTCTTTTCCAAAAGACAAATGCATTACTTTGTAAATAATACAATGTAACATGAGTTTAGAGATACTGAAGGGCAGTTCCAGAGTTGCTGTTATTTAATGTCTTTTTTATCTTTAAAATAGGGTGATTATTTTGCGTGTGTGTGATAACTACTGGAAACATTCACTGAAGCTGTATATTAGCCCGTTGCTGAAGACAATGTGTTTCCTTTTTAGTAGCTGTTGCTTGCTCTCAAATATGTGTGCAAGGTAGTTTGGAGCAAACATTTCTGTTTACTTAGTTTTGATACATTTACCTTCCTTAGTTTCTCTGCTTACTGAGTCTTCCCTCCCACTCCTCTTAATGTGAGGACAAAATTACAGTAACGATAGCAACTTTCTAGTTAAATTTATTTGCCTGTGGAGGAAGTGATTTAAATTAAGTGTGATACTTGGCATAGTTCACAGAAATCGTGGTGTCCCTGAGCAGCTTTTCTCAGGTTAGCAAAGCTGTGTTTGGAGGCCGGGGCAGCCCCAGAAAGTGGGAGGTCATCTACTGCAGCTGGCAGATTTGAACATGCTTTTGTTAGTATTATACAGCATCCTTCCATCAGCATGTGGAGAGCTGAAAATACTTAGGAAGTTTCAATATACACATGTCCTCAATTTAGAAATGCACCAGAGTTACCTATTTTGGCAGAAATTTCCCAGTAGACTGGGAATAACAGTGCAAGAGATTATTTAGGGTGCTTTTAAGGGACWTAAGTTCAGTGATAGATCTCTCATATCTTTAAATGGTAGTTCAGATTTAAGGGAAATTCTGAGCTTTTCAGTGTATATACTCTATGTTCTCTTTTACTCTTACGGGTGCATCTCAAAATAAAACCCAGGAAAGCTTTGCTGTGTTTATGTCTCAAATGTCTCAAACAGGCTGAAGACTSTGCTTTCTGTTGTCCCCTGACAGAATATTTTAGGAATTTTGAGTAGTCAGCTTTGATTCACTCAAYAATCCGTGTTTGTAAACTTGTGGAATTATTGTCTTTCAAAAGAATAGCAGGGATGCTGTTGTGTTAATCTGGAACTGCTCCTTGTCACTTTCGTTTAAAGCAATGGCGTAGCTCTCATTTTACCTAGGCTGTCAATGCTGTGTGCTGTTCTCTTGTCTGGGGCAACAATGCACTGCCACCCTTTACCAAAAGAATGGGAAAGGGTAAATGAGTTCTTGCGAAAACGAGGAGGCCCCAATTGCTTGTGGTCTTTGATATAAGTCTGAAAAAATATATCAGATTATACAACATGTTTATTAGAAGGCGGGGTGTTTTTTTCTGAACTGATTAATGTTTTCTAAATGAAGTGTTCTTTTCCTTCAAACCCCCTCCCCTGTAATCATTTTAGGGCACCAGGGAAAAATGAAACCCAGAAGGCCAGACCAGGTGTGTTGGTGCCCTTCTTCAGTCCTTGACATTGGCACTTTCTTTGGTACACAGATGTAGCTAGCCTTTCAGGGGAACATCTGGCCTGTTTGAAAMATATGTAATCAGTCAGCTGTAGGGTAAAGAAACTGATCCTTAGTCATAGTTTAAAAAATCTTAATTAAAAGAATGAAGATGATAATGCCCTTTTTTTTTTTTCTCCGCATGTACTGAAAGTAGTTGGGAGTGATCTCGTTCTTCATGAGTCTGTTGAACTCTTCTTTCTGCCCCCATTGTTTTGTGGGTGACATGTTGAGAAACACTGCTGAGGGAGTAGGTTGGAGTAAATGATTGTGCCACAGGACACCTGCATATCCCAGTCCTTCATTCTAATTAGGTTTTAAAGTGCTCATACATTGAATTTCATAAATTAAGACCAACAATGGGTGGCAAGGAAAGTGTGTGATGAGGTAGTGCATGTAATTCTTTGTGCCTTGAGGAAACAGAATGGGAATGTTACATTTTGGGCAGACCCCAGCCAGATTTGTGGACAGCTGGGGCAAYAAAATTTTTTGAGACAGAAATAAAAAGAGGATGATTCATAGGCAAGGGTGTCTGGAATAGAGAACAAAGAAGAATGAATCGGCAGGAGAAAGAAAAGCGATGGGGTTTGTAGAGATCACAGCTTTAGAGTCAATGTAAAAGGGATTACAAAGAAGYTGGGGCTGGGAGGGAGAAGTCGTGTTATAAGAGTGCCAGGTATATAGCATTGGCTTTGCCAAGAGAAACTATAAGAAACCAATCTGGTCTTGCAAGCACTTGGGGTAGAGTATTGCCTAGTTTTCTAACACAGAAAAATGAGCATTTTAAAACCCACCACCCAGCCTCCCCATCTCCTGTTCCCCTCACTGCCCCTGCTCCTCTGCACACTGAGCTTCCAGTCATCCTTAGTCACTGGCAGGATGTCAGTATTTCCTTAGGAGCTATAACAGTGATTTCATAGTGTCTTCAAAGTGTGTATATCTATTTATGGAAATCTTAAAATATTCCCAGGACTTGACAAAGGGAAGTTTGTAATTTAATTTATGTGTGTTAGCTTCAGGCTGAACAAACAATGAAGTACTTTAACCTTGCATGTGCTCACTTGGTGCTAATAGGCTTTCTTGAACAAATGTTTAATGTGTGAACCAAGGCCGCTTTGAACCTGTGGAAGTATCTGTGCAGATTTAATTTATTTAAGATTTGTCTTTGGAATTATGCATTCCACTTTCCAAATATTTTGTGTTGGAGCAGCTTGATGGGTGGATAGAGTATAGTAATCATGGTTTGAATGGCTGTAGTTTTACAGTGATGCTCTTGCTATTTTTGGCTAAAGGCAGATTTCTGTAAGTGGCTTAAAAGCACAACATTGCTCATGTTCACATTTTGAATGCTTTTTGCATTTTTCATATTCTTTTTATATCATATCCTATCTTGCAAAACCAAATGCTTTTGCCCTTTTCCAGAGTACATAGAAAAACTATATTTAAAACTTCTTTTCCATCTGTTGGTTTCACTTATTAACAGAGAAGAAAGACAGTGAAGGAGGTGGAAAGAAATACAGCAGTGCAAGCTGGTATTTAATTCAGCTCAACAAACAAGTACATTTTTAATTATCTTTACATAGCTGTTTCATTCAAAATTCTGTTAAAGAAAATCTTCCTTCTGTTTTCAAGGGTCTAAAATTGTCTAAGCACGTCAGTACAGTCTTGTTGACTTAGATTAGTGTTTGTTAAAATAAGAGGTGAGACTACCCTACTGGTGATTCTTCCTCCCCCCTTCCCTCTCTGTGTGGAACATGGAAACAAAACTGTTTCTAAATCTTTAGGATTTTTCTTCTTAAAAAAGTTCTCTTTGACAACGTTTCACATCTTAAATTGAATTAATAGCAGGCATGCTGAATGTTCATATCTGTGTATTTCCTGGCAGAATTTCAGAAGACTGATTAGAATCAGATTGCTAAACCTTTCCAGTTAGAATTGGTTCACATTGATTTCTCCACTTCTTAAGCMAATGTCTGTGCTCATATAAGGAGGAAGCAGTATTTGTGTTTTTACCAGTTCTCTGCTGTGATGGTCTTCATTAAGTGACTGGAATTTCAGTGAGTTGTGCAATGCTCAGACACTTCAGCCTTGTTTTAAATTTGAATTAAGGATGGAAARAGGGATTTCATGCTGGCTGCTGTGTGCCAGTTTTCTCTGTCCCCATCAACAATGTTTCCTATCATTAATGCTAGTCTGCTGATTCTGCCCTCCCCAGGGGGAGAAATTGTCTTCTTGACTMTCTGGTTACCACCGTTTCCTGATATATCTGTGAGTCAGTATGTTTGCTTATTTTTAGACAAGTGGGAGGAAACAGGGGAGGCCCAGAAAGTTGACAGAAACTGAGGGGAAAATGGTTTGCAGTGAGAGCTTCACCTTTCCTGTGATGGGTGGTAGTGAGTTAGCCTTTTCCCCCTCTCTCCAGCAGGATTCAATGGCAGGAATCAGATTGCTGGCTTTTGAACTGATGGAGATAAGGTGATTTTTGGAATCATGGTGATGACTGAGGAAAACTCCGTGTGTGGAGATGGGGTAGGACTGTGTTGGGTTAAATTACCTTGGGTCTGGCCAGCCTTTTATCTCTGGTCACTGAAAGCTTGTTTGTGTGTGTGTGTATCTCTGTATATCTGTGTTGGGTTGCTAGTCAAGCAGTGTATACAAACTGCAATCCTTAAATTAAGGTAAGAAAATAATTATACATTTTGAATATATACATAATGAATATTGCTAAATGGTAGGATTTGGGAAATTGCATTCTGTTTCTGGTATACCTTAAAAATCTTARTGTATTATTGCTCCTGTGTAATGCCTGGGAATCTCGACAAGGATGTGGCAAGTATTGTTGGATGTGCAGTTGGGCACGTTTTCTTTTTTCCTCTGTGATGTAAATTTAGTCAAAATATTTCCAAGAAACACTGAGTTTCAAATTACATGGCTCTCTCCAAACAGTGAATAAACATTTGCCTGTGCTGCTATCAGGAGAACATATAATTTTATTTTCTGCCTGCCCTCAATTTTGAATAGCACAACTGGGAGGTAACTGGAAAGAGGGCAGATGATTGGAAGATGAGAGGAAGATGATTGTGTCAGAGAAGTTTGAGAACTCTGCCCTGGAAACTGTTTTGTAGAATTCTTCACTTTAAAAGCAGCAGCTGAAGACTTTACTCTTGTTTGAGATCCTGCATCCTTCATCCTTCCTATGATAGTGGAGAACTGATTCATGGATGAGCACAGCTGCCTGCTGGCAAGGGCTTCTTCCGTGTTCAACTGTCTGTGTGCCAGTGCCTGCTTTGGAGGGGCTGTGTGCCCCTACACATATTCCTGCTCTAAGTGGTATTTATTCTGGTACCAGGCTAACCTCTACCCTAATGGGATTCTCTTCAGGCACTGGCAGAACACAGTCTGTTTTATTGTGACAAAGTCATGGCACTACTAGCTCTCTTATTATCCCCTGATCCTGATCTAATTCACTTCGGATGCCTTTGTATGTATTGTGAATTACTGTCTGTTTGACTCAGTCCTTGATGATAGGCCAAAACTGTGTATTTTTTTTACACTGGAAAGATAATTTTRTGAAATTTTGAAGTCAGATGTCTTCATGCCAACCCCATGCTCACAATCCCAGTTTTGTTTCACACTTTTTTCTTTCTCATGTGTTTTTGAAAACCAAGTGTAAAGAAAGGAGCAGCTGAGAGGATGTTCATGGAGTAGCAATAAAGAGATTATGGAAAAGGACCCATCCAGGTTAGGTCATGGTAAAACTATGTAACAGTGACGGTGGAATGTGTAAACCATGTAATTTGAAGTCCCATGGAAAACCTTCMACCCTGTGGTTCAGATTCTCTAATCTGAATGCAGGATAGGTTCCTGTATGCTAAGTAAAACAAGGCATGTCTGAAGGATCTTATTGGACTTCCTATTCCTTGTTTGCCTTTGGTSATTGACAAGTTGGGCCAGTTATTAAAGTTAATGGGGAGAGCCAAGGACCATGAAATGTGGTTAATTTCAAACCGTGTAATTCAGATTAAATTGAAACTTAACCACTTTTAAATAGATGGGGTGCCAATTTATTTTCTAACACAGATACACCAACCTGCTGCTACTTATTGCCTGCATTAAAGCCTTCTCCACGCTTGAGTTTGTCAGTGCACGYGACTGTCATAGTGCAACATTGCGTGGTTACGGCCTCCCTTCTTGCTTGCAGCTCTGTAAAGTATTCTACATGTGTTCAGTAACTTGGAATTTGGGTTTCTCTAGGATTAATCACCATAGGTAAAATCCAGGCTTGCACCTGATTYACTTTCCTCCACTTTGTGTAGAGTGGCAGTCCTTTGTGGAGGAAATGGTAAAGGCTATGGATGGTGGAGGCAATCGTTGAGGGTAGGCCAGAGGGATGTTGTGCATCCACAGCTGCCTTCCCTGGCATGGAGGCATCTAGAAGGCCTTTGGGAAGTCCAGATTGCAGATTGGTACTACAGCAGCAGAAGAGGCTGTTGAAATCTTCTGGCTTGTTTTTCTGGGTAKTTAGGAATTCTGACTCTCAGTCAGATTTCCCACTCTGGTCACTTGGTGAGACTGTGGAGGGCTCTGCAGCTGTTACCARCATTCCTGCCTGAATTTTTGCTGGCACAGCTCCAGTGCTTGCAACCTTAGACCAGGGTGTCTCCCCAAAAATGGCATTAGAAATTACAGGTGTYGAGTGTATATGGGTACTCACTGTCAATAGAGCTCCAAAGTCATTGGGAAGGAAATGTGAAGCAAAGCTCTACCTTAGATCATGCTGACGTACAAAAAACTTGCTATAGGGAAAGGAGTGGTTCATCATTCAGAAAAATTATTTTCTTAAGAACCAAGAGGCTTAGATTCCAGGTACGGTTTATCCTGGTTTCAGGGCTACATCCTCCCTTAAATTTAATGACTTACTGTGTAAAGACAAATAGGAGGGCACTTTCAGAACAAAGGTGATTCACAAAATGAAGAAATAAGCTATTTCACTTTCTTGTTATCGAAAAAAGTTCTTGTACTCAGTATTCTCTCAAGAAAACTTGCCTATTGCACTTTACTAGTTCCTTCCAGTTGATTTTTGGATTAAAAAAAAATATATGTTCAGATAGATTATAAATCAGAATGGAAAATAATTTGCTTGACTAATATTTGAATTCGGTAGAATAGTGAAAATTACCTTTGCTGCCTCTATGTTACACACTGTATGCTTGCTGAATTTTCTAATAGACATGAAACTTTGAGTAGCTAGTAATCTTATCTAAAAATGCAAAAGTTCATGTGTACCCTGTTGGTATGAATGTTCTGAGTATAGTTTTGTTCCCCCCATACAAAAGTAAGGATGCCTTCTCTGGACTTAGCTTGTGAGTTCTAAGAGCCATATTAGGGAGGTGTGTGTGTGGGTTTTTTTTTTTTTTTTTAATTGAACATTTTAAAGCAGACTTGGACTGAACAACAGTCCTGATTTTATCAGATTGGGTTCCATCACCTGCCCCTTTCTCCCTCCCTTTGTCCACATTGGCAGTAATGGCTTTACTCTGTTCCTAGTGACAAAGAAAGTATTTTTAGTACTTTGTGCTGTTTTCCTGTATTTCCTCCCATTACCTTCAGACTTGTATAATTTTTTTCTGTCCTGTACTACTTTCTCAAATCATCCTCTTTGCATAGTCTGTTCCTATAATTTTTTATACTAGAGTAGCAACTTCTAATACTTCCTTTTTGTCAGTTATCTGTGAAATACGTTGTGTTACATAGTTACATTTGCCATTTAATGTGGGCTATTATTTACATGTATATATTTTTTTAAAGAAAAACGCTGCAAGGAGTTTTCTATTTGCTTGGATTTTGAGGGACACAGCCCTGGCATGGGCGTGCTCATTTACAGTTTATGACTTGACCTTTCTGACTTACAAGACTTCCTTCTCAGGTTTGAATATGTGTAGGTGTTTAATGAATGTTAATCCTTTACAAATGAAAGATGAAGAAACGTGCGTGATGATATGAGCCCTTAATTCAAATTTCAGCTTGGGAAAGCTTTGTGTAGGCCCTTGAGCAATTTGTTGCTTGCCATTATGCCTAATGTGAGTACAACAGATTTTACCTAGCTCGCTTTGTTTGCTCTTCCATCATCTGCTCACTGCGATATGGAAAGCAGATACATAACTGTCCAGGTCTGATTTGAAGTTAATCATATCTATCTTAATTCCATYCTGAGTCTTAAAGATAGGACTCTTTGTTTAGCAGTCATGTGGACTTGGTTGTCTAACCGGAAAAGGTAGTCTGTCATATCTTGTATCTTTTACCAGTGAGTTCAAGTTGATGATTTTCTAGGGGTTCCTTCTAGTTCCTCCTTGCTTTTATCAACAGGGGACTTGCTTTTCTTCCCTGTTTAAAACATGACAATTGTGGAGCCTTCCTAGGTAGGCAAGGCAGCAGTTGTTATTAAGTTTCTATTTCTCCAATAGCAAGTTCTTGCTTAATTGCTTTTGTAATTTWTTTTTCAATGATTTCTACTGGATGGAGTCCTTTGACAGGACTCTCTTTGCTAGTCTGCTGCAAAGAGACAGTCTAGTCTGTGAGAACCTGGTTATGGACAGAAATTGTTGGGAAGGTKTCCATGCTTTAAAGGGATGTGTGGTAGCCTTCCAATGAACTTGTAATTGACAGTTAATATTCTTACAGACAATAGGCTGGTTTAAATGCACCTTCATTTTTTTGTATTGCTCTTCAGAGCTAAATGTAAATGTTGAATGTTGGTTTTTCAACCGCAGAAACAAATGATGTGGTCAATTGACTTCCAGGTGCAGTTTCTGTTATCAGTCTTGTATGAGTGTGTATGAGGTTTTATTACATGGCCACAGTGGTGTCTTTTGGGTTAGAGTATTCCACAGTGCCAATACCACATGTGCTGCTAAGCTGCTGCTATCCTTGCTGTGTGAGGAAAGTTGGGCTGAAAATGTGCCACAGGTAACCTTGAGGATGTGGTAAGAARCCCTGTAAGGCTGTAAGGAGTCTTCTGGGATTTTTTTCTCTATTTTTTTGTTCTAATGTAGTCTTCAGGCCCCTCACACAGTAAACTTCACCACTGGGACTATAAGTTTAGTGTCTGTAGTTTGCTTCAGGGCTTTTTCCAGCAAGGTGGACAGCAAGCATCCCTTAACCCCAGAGTGTGCTGTTCCTCGGGCCCAAAAGAGAAAGGACACAATCACAGCTGGGGGACTGGGGGTTTGAGAAAGCGGTGCTGTATGCAGCTGTGCAGCRCTGCAAATCCTCATTATCCTCTACCTCCTGAATCACACTGCTACCATGGTATTGATGTATAATCACCCATAGCACGGGAAACAGTGTTAATGTTTATTGGCTTTGTCTTTACTCTGCTTGTTCGTGCCAATTCTCATCTATAATACAGCTTGCATAAAGACACATAAATGCATAATGAATACTGAACATCTGTACCGAGTACTGTTGAGCACTTTTTTGGTGAAAGTGTTTGGAACGCTGGCTGACTATTTAAATACCCACAAAGGAATCTTGTGATCTAGCTGTGTTTTATAAAACTTGTCCTAAATATTTAAAGACAATTTTGGGCTTTCAAAAATAGCTTTATCGGGTGGTAGTGCAGCTCTTGAGTTTGAATTGTGCTTTTTCAGTAGGCATGTGTTTAAAAGATAAAAGTAAGCCAAAATTATTATGTCCTAAATTGTATGTGTTAAAATATACCTTGACTATGTAACATGTTCAGTATTTTTCCTGGTGATGCTCACTTGAATTTCAATGCCTTCCACAGAAGATGTTGTTTTGTTTTTGGTTGTTTTTT
>NW_026623261.1:339461-386500 GCF_030028575.1 Malurus melanocephalus
GTTTACAGATCTTTATTTAATGGATAGTGTATTAATGGACTTCCCACCCTAATTACTAAAATGAGTGCATCACAAATGCACTAGTCAATCAATGACTGAATGTATCTGTTGAATCTTGAACTCTTCTTTTTCACTGAATGACCTCAGATGTCCTGACAATTTGTTTTCTGAAATTTAGTCACACCTCAATAATATTTAGAGGTGCCGGCTGTAAATGTTTTGTCACTGAACTCAGTGCTATTCTTAACTTGTTGCCATTGACTTTTTGATGATAATTGGAGATGGTGATTTTGTTTAATGAGTAGAACCTTGTTTGGTTCTGCATCATAGCTCTTAAAGCTCTCTTAGTGAGGGTGAAGTGTGAGTTGGAAATACGTGAATGTGTTTATTGATACACAATATCTGTCAATTAGATACCTAAAAAGGCACTCATAATATTGGCTTATGTACAYTTAAGGCTCTGGCCTTTGTTGTTCTTATGATGCTTTAATGTAAAATACTTCTTTAGACCCAAGTTATGCAGCTCAGCAGTAATGCATTGGATTTATATCAAGGTTCCATCTGCAGAATAGTTGTTGAAACTATTTTATTGAAACCAGTCAAAAGATGCATGCTATGAGCAGTAGCAGCAAGACATGATTGGGGCTATTTTTCCAAGTGCTGTTTTTGTCCTAAATATTTCAGATATATTCCAAAGACCAGGCTAAAAACTCTCTCCAGGAATTGGAACCAAGAAAATGGAATCTCACTGAAGAACTTAAAAATCAGTAAGAGGATTAGTACCGTGGCTTGTAAACAACAATAAGAGCAAAAAAGGTGTGTTACTTAAGCAGCCTGTGCCATTTGACTCTGCGAACCAAAGCTGTTTTCTCTTCCCAGGTGCATCCTGCGGCACGGGCAGTGGGGGGTGGTTGTTTGCCCTCTGCCTGCTGTGAGCCTATTTGGCTCGTTTGTCTTCTAGGTCAGGTGTCTGGCTGGAAAATCCCGGAGTGCTGAGCTGGATCAAATGAAAAATAATCTGTTTTAAGGAGAAATCATTCAGTGATAGAACACTGTGAGTGTAATAAACTTGCTGCTGAAAATACAGGGAGCTGGTAAAGCTTGGTTTTAACTTGTATCCTAACTGATGAGCCAGTGGCCACATGGGTGGCTAAAGAGGTGTGGATTTGGTGTAGAAGGCTGCACGTTATAGTTGCTGAAGGCTTGCTTTCTTCTCTTTTTGTCATTGCTAAGAATGTGATGACTCGTTGCTAAGAGTTACCAAAAAAACCCTCAACAATTCCAGGTCAAATAGACTTGAAAGAAGATCGCTGRCCATAGTACAAGGCTCGATTGACAATAGTGCAGCAAAGAAGTATAATCCTAGCTTTCAAAAGACATCTATTTTCTTCCCCTCTCATGTGGATTGCTCTGGAAGTGCTGAATAGCTTCTTAATGAGTCATAGGTTGCAACCCAGTGTGTGCGTGTGTGTAACCCTCTTTCCCCCTTTGGTCAGTTTATCACAGAGCTGACACAACAGGACTCTTTCAACATAGCTTCCAGTCAATTATTTTGAGGCCTTGGAGTCAGCCAGTATCAAGAGCTCCTGATAAGAGTGCAGGTTTTGCAAAAATGTTAATGGAAGATAGGCAGTGCATTTTWATCCCTCCAGGCAACCTGTCTCCTTGAACCACTGCTGTCCCCTGCTAGGAAGAGAAAATGACCTTCATAGTATAACAGCTTTTTGTTACTAAAATTATATTTCTGTATTTCGCTTTTTAGATGAGCCTTTGAATTCAGAAGTAAGTGTTCTGGTGTTTCACAAGCAGACTTCAAAGAGTGTTTTGGTTTTAGAAATGAGTTTATTCYCTAAAATGACAATAAACGTTCTACTGTGGCCCAGCCATAGAGAGACTAGATGCATCTATCAACAACTTCTGAAGGTTTGCTTTTTTTTGGGGATTTTTTTTTTTTTTTTGGAGGAAGATATTAAGGTAGCTGTGCCAGTGGTATTTTTGGTGTGTTCTAAAGTTTTATTTTTAGAAGGTCAGTATCTACCAATAGCACTGGAGACAGTATTTTCTATTTCTTAATATTACTGAGAGGTTCCATCTCTGTATCCCTAAATAAATGTGATAACAACTTTCAGTGACTTAGGCTAGTTAAAAAAAAACATGCAGTATTACAGACTAAAGAGATGATGCATGCAGCTACACATCCCAAATAAGTGTGAAAGGAACATGTCAGTGTTGTAGCAAGCAATAAGTTATTGGTTCACTGGCTTCATGTAGTTTCAAAATGCAGAGTTTGTGTGTATGAACCCAGCAGACCTGCACTGAGGAGTTGAAACTATTGTACAATCTGCTTCGTACGTTGAAAAATCTGCTGGAGTAAATACCTAGTAAGTTAAACTTTTTGAATGTTATTTTTCACTTACATGATGTGAAACATGGATATAAATTTGAAAAATGATTGTGTATATAAAAAGTAAGTGGGTTTATTCAAGATGAATTTTGTGGAAGGAGATATACTTTTGATGTGAATGCAAAGAATGATGCCAGGATGAAGCAGAGTTTGACAGCGCTGTAGTACAAATTCGTTGTGATTCCAGGTTGGACATTTTCTTTCGTGAGCCTCTTTGCATGGCTGGTGACTTCTGCTGTAATTTTGCTTACRCTCAGATTTTATGTTTGTGAAACTGGCAGTGCTGTTGTATGATCATTTAACTCTGACTCCTCCAGCTGCTTTTGGAAGTAGTTTCATATACTACCGGCAATACAGTAGATGGTAATCATGCAAACTGTGCACAGCTAGATTGTAGAGATTTGCCATGCTAAAGTGATTATCATCTCAGAATGTTATTTAACATCTGAGGGCTACCTTTCATAATCTTTTTCATGGCTTAATCTGAATCATTCTCATCTGATTCCTTCACTTACATGAAATAAGTCTGGCTTATGCAGAAATGGAAGTGGTAAAAATGGTTTTCAACCTAGTGGAAGAAAATGTAATTGTACTTAGAAAGGTTTAGTCACATAACTATGAGGACAAAGACGTAGGGGACCTTGATTATGGCCTAATGCACTAATTAAATATCTGAAATGTGTTTTGATTTTCTGCATTCTTTTTTTTTCTGTGTCCTTCAAATGATGTCACATCTATAAAAATCCTTCAGCTTTCTGAAATTTGATTAGCTGCTGTAAAAGTAGTCCTTGCTTTGAAACAATCTGCTGTSAGATGTTTAGTGTACGTTGAACAAGAGACTGCACAGCTGACAGAGTCCACTCTAATAACTATTTCTTAGGTGCTGTAGTTCTAGGAATGTAATTTAAGAAACGTTAGAGAAAGTATAGAAAGGCAGTTTTTTTTAAAACCGCGGTGAAGTCAAAAAACTATACGTGCCAGAATTTTCTGTTGTCAACAGGGCATTATTAATCTATTAATTGAATATTTCAGTGTAAAGAACAGTCAATCATATCCTGCCTTGTCTCCCCCCCTGCCCCCCCACCCCACATGCCTATGGATAAATGCTTATTTTCACACGTAGAAGTTACATTTACTTTTTAAAAATGAAGTATGTTTTTCAGGTGTTCAGGTATAGTTTTATTTCTCTATGCTTAATCTGTTTTATGGTATCTTTTCCAGTCCTTTTTACTGGGTCATTATTTTTTGTCATTGTTGGTCATTAGAATCTTTTGTCTCTTTATATTCATGACATGTACCAGCAGGGCTGGATTTGGGAATGTCTGGCTGGTGCCAATAGAAGCAGYAGTTTGAATATCACTGTTTAATTTCCTCTTAAAATGGATTATGTTGCCTCTGGGGCTCTGTACACTGGAAATATTCTAACCAGTTTTAAAACTGGTTGGAACAGTTGTGTAGATCATGGTCTCTTCTGCAAACAGCGCTGCTTTGTCTGACCTGTTTTCTCTTGAAATAGCTCAATAAAATGACCCCAGACTGCAGTGTTAATATGCTGCTTATTGCTCTTCAAACACATTGGGAATCCTTGTTCTACTTAGAGCTGTTCCTATATGACTCTAGATTGAAAATCACTTTGTGTTTATTTCTTCTTGTTTCAGTACAGTATGTTGTCAAGCTTGCCTTCTAAAAGGTCAAGAGGATTTGTAGGTGTGAGCACAAATTTGAGAGTGCTAATTAGGGAAACCGATGTAGAAGATACCTATTTAAAGCTTTTATCTGCTACTAAATTGAGTTTGAGTTGTCTTGATTTGTGTATAAATTTAAGTCAGACCTGCAAGACTCTTCTGACGAAAGATTTGTTCATAAATCTGGTATTTGCCTGATAGTACAGTATTCGGTTTTAGGAGGTCAGGGTTCACCTCGCTGTTGTTATTACTAATGTAAATCTGGCCATTTCTYTGTGTTGTGTTGGCTTTTGGCTCTGATGAGTCCCATTTTTTTGTGAAGTGACAAATTACATTAGAATGTTTAGTGACTTTGGACAGAATGTTTTAAGGTTTTTCCCCCTTCTGGTGTGGGGGAAAACTTGCCATTAAGTCCCCACGGCAAGGAAGCATCGCAACTTTTTTGTTTGAGGCTTTTTCTCAACAACATTGCTATGAAAAATCCCAAAAAGTCACCACAAATGGAAACATTTTTTGGCTGGGCTGTGATATGAAACTATTGTTGTTTACTGGCTTTACAATTTTTTCTTAAGCACTGAAAGTTGTCTTGTTTTGATAGGAGTGTTTAACATATTGAATCCCAACTGAGCATTCTTTCTGCTTTAATTCCTAGTATAAGCTGTTACGGCCATTTTCCAGAAGTGATGACAGCTCTCTGCTGCATTTTTTTCCACACAGATGACTAATACTGGGTATGCCTGTAGAGTGTTTTGCACCAGATAGGGCAGAGCATGCTCCAAGCCTGAGGAGTATGTCAGCTCTTATCCATTGGCTGTGCTGGCCCAATGCAATGCTCAGGCCAGGTTAAAATGATTTTTTTTTTTTTTTCCAATCTGGGCTTTTTATTTCAGGCTGGCCATTATGCTAATACAGTTACAAAGAGTTTCAGTGGTTCATAGCTGGCAGGGCAAGCTTGCTTCTGCTGTGGAACCAGGAGAGATCAAGCCTCAGTGTGCCCAGTGTGGACGTGCTGACTTTAGCTTTAGTGAGATGGATAAGTCCCTGCTTTCCATAACCTGATGTTCTGTGGTTGCACCGAATTGCAGACCTTGGAGGAGCACCTGCAGGGAGACCTCAGGGCTGTGGGCACATGAAGTCATCCCTTTCATCCCTTTAATAGGTAGTTGCTGAGGTGCCCACCTTGTTTTGAGAAGCATGGATTAATTTTGTGTGTGTTACTTAGGATACTGTAAATGMAACACTTACTTGATAATGGGAACACTGTTTTTCTTATTAGTAAAGGGAATCTTTTATGTTTGTGCTCGTTAAGAAAGATTTCACTGTTCTTCCTGGGCTTGGCTTTGTCTCTTCCATRAAAAAGACTGTGGATTTCAGTAATTAGTGGGATTTGCACATCAATATGAAAGTAGCTGGTTTCGGGTGGTGGTGACAAGCCTTTAGTTCCATATGCATTTTTGTTAATAAAGGACATAATTAGGCTTGGAGTTCTTTACTCCATTAGCCAAGTTYCTACCCATAGAAACCAAAATGGCTAAGCTGGTCCAACTGTCTCATTCTGTAATCATTGATGTTCAGAGACAAAATGTCATAGCTACAGTTCTTGTACTGGACACTTTTATTCTTGTCTTTATATTTAGAATACTATTTTTTTTTTCTTTTCTGGTGAATTTTTAGAGCATCCCGTCCTCTCCTGCAAGCAACAATGAAAAATCCTTGCTTTACTAAAACTCTAAAACTATTATACTTTACTTTTCCAATTGTAAAGTACTCACACRATGTTTCTGAAAGACTAAGCTTTGTTTTAATCACAGGACAAAGCATAAAAGTATCTACTGGAGAGAAGGGAAAAACATGAGCAAACGCTTTTACAGTTTGCAAGAAATCTTAAAAACATTGTGTAGATAAGATCTCATTTTGTCATACATGAGAACTCATTCTTGCACGTTGCTTTTTTTAGCATTAGGCCAATGTATCTTCACTTCTGGGCTGAATCTGTGCTGACCTTTTAATCAAAAGCTMATGCAGCTGCTAATGTCCTCTAGGATGAAAAACTGCTATTCTGTGTGCCCACATTTTGCTTGTAGGACAGAACAAACCACTGGTATTCTCTAATTTGTATTTTTGCATTTTAGTTGCTGCCATTTAAAAATGAATTATAGAAATAAAATCACAATTCTTAGMATGCAGACAGATAAGATGGAAGATAATCACAAGTGCTGCATTTGGAAGAAAAGTCAGACTGGAGAGAAATCTGAGAGAGGGATTTGTACACCATCAAAGCAGTTTGGTCCCCTGTCAGATCGTGCATTATGGAAGAAAAATTGTGGAACCTTGATAGAAAGTAATTCTTACTCCCTGTAGCACAGTTCCCTTTCAAATTTTTGCTTTCCTCTCTCTACTTAGTAAGCAAAAAGGAAGTACTAARTGTGGAGTAAATTGAGTTTGAGTCATTTATTGACCATTCAGTTGCTTTCACTTACTAACCAGARGAGTGGGTGGTCAAGTAGGTGGTTCTATCAGTGCTCCTCTATGTAGTGGAAGCTTCATGTTCTTTCTTGCTTCCTTCCAGGAAAGTTTTTTACTTGTGACACAATAATGAAGCATCCTAAGCATCTAGAATATATAAATACATTTTGTATAGTTTGATGAAACTTTTAACAACAAAAAAAATGGTCTTGTTTTCTGTGAATTTAAAGCTTTTTGCTGCTCTTTTGTCATTAGCAAGTTGTGAAGCTATAMTGAATGACTGATGCATAACCAAAAACATGGTAGCGACCATCATGTCTGAAAGTTTCATCTTCTGAGACCTCAGAAAAACTGWTTAGGAGCAGCATTGGCTCAGCAAGGAGCTGTTGCAATAGTTTGTCATCGAACCTCAAGGTGTATTGTGGGGTCTGAGATGACTGTTTAGGAATTGTTGATCCACTCTGTCTTCAGAAAGCAGATGCTACCTACCTACTATCTCAAGAGATAATTTGAAAATAAACAGACCTGTAAGAATAACTTTGGATTTTTTAAGCACAATATTGTTGAAGAAATACAAGTGTGGTACAGGTAGTTCTTATTAAAAGCTGAAACTGTTCTAGTTTTAATGGGACTTGGTTCTCACGAAAATAAAATGGAGTAGAAATAATTGGAACAGATAGGGTAGGTGAAAACCTCCAAGCCTTTTGCAATAAAGCCCAGAGAGTAATGCTGTATCGAACCAAAGCAGTAGTGGCCTCTGTCTCATCATCAACCCTCTATGTCAGTGTAAGGGGAGTGAAACGCTGAGCAAAACTGTCTTATTGCCAGTGCCCCTGGGTACATTCCATTTTATTAAGAATGAAATAGTTGCAAGTATATAAGTTGTTAGTTGTAAGTATATATTTGTTCATACAATATTACATATTTGATAAAAAATAAAAATGCAGAAATTTTACCACTCTTTGATCCCTGTTTATATTAGGAGGATATGTATATAAARCATTTTTTTCTGAAGAAGAGTACCTGAAGGCTTCCTCGTATAAATGAGTAGGCCTAACCTTGACTGAAGCTACTTGTTACTTTTGTAATTGGTATCTTTAGGCACTGACTGACTTAAGACTTGCTCATTTAATTGGGAGTTTGACATTTATTGTGATAATTCATCATGAAATAATTAACAACAGTGATTCTAACTAGAAATATTTTTATTGATTTTTTTCCAAGTATTCATTCTGTTTGTTTTGTATTGATGACTTCCATAAAAAGAATTCAATACAAAGTCTTTTTTTTTCTTGGGGGAAAAAAGCRTAACAGCTAATGCTTATTCAGTGTTATCCTTCTCTTTCACATTTGAATACTTTTTTTTCCTTTCACCTTATCCATTTAAAGTAAGATGCTGTTGATAAAGAGGAGTACCTCTCCTCCTACCCATTCCCTTCTATTTTTGACAGCCTGAGTTGAAGAAGGCTGCTGCATTAGAAGCATTACCMTGTGTGTAAATAGCCCCTCTATGCATTACATCTCAACTCAAAATCTGTGTTAAAAAGTTCTTGTAAATTTAGCATCAATCTGCACTTACGTATTCCTACTATATTTAATCCTGAGTAACAGGTAAGGCTTACTTCACATTGATTCTACATATTTCAGGCACATCTGACGAGAGGACTCTTTGGCAGGGTTATGTCCTAGGGCAGAACTGTGTCACTCCAGTGCTGCTCCTCATCTTCTTTCTCTTCTTGACCTGACACTTTCTTCTTCTTGAATTCTTTACATCAGCAGCAATGTTCACTGCCCCCTCCCACAGGCCAACTAGTATATTTGTATCCAGTGTATCCAAAACTCTTGACTGCCTTCTGTCAGCTAGTTGCTTGCAGATTAAAGCACCAGTGTTTGCACCTTGTAGAAATGTAAGARCATTTAATTTTCATGATTTTCCTCTTCAGAGGAAAGAAAGATGAATTTGAAGCAATTAGTCTAGCATATGAATTGGTAGCAGGAGGTTTAAAGGTGACCTGAAAATGTTGATTGAATAAACTTAATTCATTTATGGCTGTATAATTTAAAACTAATTCAAATTAGATCCTCCTCTGCTTACCTTCTGAAATTAGAGTTGTGAATTTCTGGTTTGCAAGACCTAAAAGCAGTGAAGAATTAAATTACTGTATCAAAGGATGAAGATGTCCACTTGTTCCTGACGGCAAAAAAAATACTAGAATTTGAACCCTCTTCGGAGTAGCATTCATATAAAATCTCTCTGGCCTAAGGAAAAAATTATTTAGTTCTTCTGCCATCTGAACTGTTTTTAATTGTCTTTCAATATTTCTAAAAACTTGTGATTGCTTCTGATGGTGTAGAGTTCATATATTCTTTTATATTTCCTCTCTACAATGCACAAATATAAGGATGATGGGTTGAGGAGATTAAATTGCCTTGCCTTGTTAATGTGGTGAGAGTTCCTTTTCATAAAACCCACTGCATCCTGATAGTGCTATTCCTACTCTGGCAAATGAGATTTGAGGATTAGATGGAATCCTRACTTTTTGTGATTTTTATTTGCCATTTGATTCAGAGTTAGGGAAGAATCTTTTGTTGGTTTTAGAAGTATTCATTGCAAAACTATAATGTGGTAGATGGTCACTTGTCTGGAGTAATATTTGAGAACACTTAYCTTGCCTAGCATTTTCTTCACAAAATATGACAATGGATCTGGACCTGCATACCTTTTTCTAACTGAATGAAGAAGGAATTACAATCTGACAGTCAGTCTCCTTCATGTTGGGCTGCTAGTTATCTAATAAATTAATAATTTTTATTTTTAGCACTTTTCGGTGTTTTCTAATTCTCTAATTTGTGGATTGAATGTAGTAATGTTGAGTGGGTTGAAGTAGATGGATTAGAAGGAAGGTAGCAAAATATTTCTGGTAATCAACTTTCAAATGTCATTACTSCTGCTGTTGATGTATGTGCAAAAACCAAGCCACAGCAGTTTTGGAAATGAARTTTCTCTCATTAGCCTGTGACTAGGGGCTTGGGGTTGAAGCCTGTGCTCTGTGAGTTTGTTGCTCACCATATCTGCCTGCAGATGCGCTCCACTCAGGTCCCAGGCTGCCTGCTTGCACCAAGGGCCTCTCTGCTATCACATGCCAGCACTTTGGRAGCATCCTGAAGTAGCAACTCTGAGTGAAGCCTCATTCCCCTGTGGTTTCTTATCCTTTTTTAGTGACTTCCCACTGACAAACAGTGACGTGGAAAGCTGGCAGTAAGGAAAAACGTGATGTTTGGTACCAAAACGGATCTGGGTACAATAAGTCAGTTGAGCTTTCAATCTTTGTGACTGTTTTAGCAAATGCGTATTCCGAGTGAGCAAATGGCAGAGCAGTGTGACTCAGCAGTGGCAGCTGKGGTAGGGATGCCATCTGTAGACTGAAATGACACTCATAGTAGTGCGGAGTTGCAYGACAGCTACATGTAAGGTAGGTGGGCCCAGGCTGATACGGGATATTCAGGCTGTGGAGTAGCAGCACTGAAGAGCAGATGTCCAGGGAGTATGAGGGATCCCTGGGTAGATCCAATATTGCTGCTGTGTAGACTATTTTGGGATTTTTGGGCTTGGAGGGAGGCTGCTGCTTCCAATTTTATCAGGTGGCCAYAGTAAGTCAGAGACCTACTGAGAGTGTTGCTGAAAGAGAACAGATGTGGATTGTTTTGTTAGGGCTCTTTTTTGGAAATGGTCTGCTACAGACTTGCAAAAGCATTACTAGAGATGGAAAATATGCCAGCTGCAGTAAGAGCACGCTGTAACTGCCAGTTTGCAATTCCTGCTTCCATCAGGATTAAAAAAGGATTGACCATAGTTATCCAAACAGAAGTCGCCAGCGTAGATAACTATGTATGGATTGAAGGGTAGCACTGATCAGAGCGTTGAAAATGTGGAGCACAGTCCTCATTACCCACTCYTATGGTCTGTTCAGTTGTGCTGTTTCTGTTGAGACTGAAAACWGTTGCTGGTGTTGCAGAATAGGAACAGATCACTTGTGATTTTTCTGGGCAGGTTTCTTAGTGGACTGTCTCAATGTACCTTCTAAATGGCATCAGTTATCAGTTTCCTGCTGTAAGGCTGCAAAATGGTTTGTCAAACTGAGGACCTCAGAACACAGCCAGTGCTAAAAATTAGCTCTGCCCTGTTGACTAGTCTGTGAAATGGATTATTAGAGAACCTAGCAGCAAATTCTGAGTGGTGGTTTAGTTCTGCAAAATATAGCTGATCTAGGTGTCCCTGAAAATTATTTTTTTTAAATTAGTTTGCTATTTAACAGGGGAGTGTTATAAGAATGGAACTAGGCTCTTYTCGGTAGTATTGCAATTCTCTGCAGCTAAGCAATTCAGCCAGAGGCAATGGACAAAACTGATGCACAGGAGGTTCCACCTGAACATGAGGAAGAATTTTTCTGTTCCATGSATTGGAACAGGTTGYCCAGAGAGAMTCTCCCTCACTGCAGACATGCAAGAGCCATCTGGCTGAGTAATGTGCTCTAGGATGATCCAGCTTGAGCAGGGAGGCYGGACCAGATGACCCACTGTGGTCCCTTCCAGTCTGACCTATTCTGTGATTTATCCTGATTTGAAGGTAATTTTTTCTGTCACCAGAAGGTGATAGTTCTCGTTATTGGGAAGGTTACAGGCAAGCAAGATGTTGAGCTGATGGGATCAAAATGATGTTGATATGCCTCAACTTTCCTGTAACCCCTGCAACATATCTTCTTTCCTGGATCACAAAAATGAAGTTTGTCTCTAAAAGCTTGCAGCTGTAATGATGTGCCTACCAAGTTAACTGTAGGTGATAGTAATTTGGGCTGGAAGATGAGGAGTCTTTTCCCTGTAACTGGTCTATATAAAGGTCAACACAAAAGTGTAAYTGTGCATGGGTCACTAGCCACTACAGAGAAGGTGCTGACAACGTCTCTCTTTTTGGCTAGTGAAAATATGCTGGCAAAGTCAGTAATTTTCAATTCTTCTTGCTCTGTAGGTGGTATGAGATACAAGCAGTGCAAGACTAATGCTGTTGGCCTCACAGTCTGGCTCTCAGCTTTGAGCTGCACCAGCATTTCTTCCTTCTCAGCTTCAGAGATGGTATCAGGGCAGCTGTAACTAAATTATCTTCGCAAAACTCTGAAAAGCTGCATTTTGTTAGCTGCCTGCAGCACTTGTGCCTTTGCCAGCTTGACCATTCTGACTCTTAAATAGATGTTGGCAGCTTAGATGAGTAGGATGGTATGATTTCCTCTCCTTCCCACAGGATACCTATGGAYAACTAATAGGAGGAAACTTGGCTAACCAAAGGGTTTGCTTGCCTAAGCCTCCTTGCTTTCTCATCTCCCTSTAAACACATCTGCCTTATTTCTCATTCTAGCAATGGAGTCTTGGATTCTCCTTTTTATTTTTGTGCTTATTTGACCCCTCCTTCCCTCTTAACTCTCTGGGTTGTTTTAACTGTCTAAACCCAAGGAAAGCAAATCCAATTGCAGCAACAGAAGAATAGGTTTCTGCCAGTTGCTGCCATGAGTCTTGTTGAGTTGAATTGGCTGGCTTTCTGTAAGTGGGCATAAGCAGTGAAAGGTAACAAAAATAAAGTTTGTTCTTTGAAAACAGAGAGAAAGGAAGTGAAAGTGGAATGCAGCCAAAGTGATGGGCTGTAAAAAAAAAGTCTTTTCAGCACTGCTGTGAATAGRTAAGAGTGGGAGAAGACTCATTTGTCAAGGGGCAGAGAGGAGATGCCAATATGATTGGGTTTACGGGAGAGGAAAGCTGGAAGAGAGTGTGTCTCAGAGAATCTTTTGAGTTATCCTTCAGAGATTGGGTCTAGCATGAGTGAAGGACATATAAAGAGGATTGAAGGAAGATGTGAGTGATGAATGATGGTACCTGTAATACTTGAGAAAAGAAKTGCTGACCTGAGATCAAGTTTGGAGTGAAAGAGTGAAAGGGTGGCTGTAACCTGTGCTGCTCTACTCTAAGATTGTCAGAAAGACAGGCTGAGGTTCAGTTCAGACAGAAGGAGACCACTTCAGATCAGTGGTATGGTGGAGTCAACCCCGCAGGAGAAGGTTTTGCAAATATATTTGTAGATGAKGACACACACAGATGACATGCAAACAAAAAGACCTGGAGTCTCTCTTTGTTCCTTTGAAGTGTATGCAAGGAGGGGACAGAACGTCACCGTGCTGTGGGTGACATGGATTTGTAACTTGAACTTAAAATAGCCATTTTCAATAGTCTGTACTTCTATTTTCTTATCAAATTGTGATTGACCTACTGTTATGGGTGCTATGAACAAAACATATCTGTTTTTACACTGTCTTATACTTTTGTGCCATATTTTGTGATATGACACAAAWTATGAGAGGAAACTTTTTGGTCACACTTTGAGACTGTTTTATTACACATTGTTTATATTCTTTTACTACTAAAGTGTTTCAATTCAAAATCAGCAAAATTTTTATTATGCTCGCTGCTTTATTCATTGCATCCAGATTATGTGTTGGTTATTAAGTATTGATTTTTATATTGCATTAAAATTTTTTATGTGTTTGTTGGGTTTCAGTCTCTATGAAATATTTTCTCTTGGATGTATTGCTCTGCCTTATGTTCTGTATTTTGGCCTTTAAATGATAACTTGGTAGTGCAGAGCCAATTTTGAGCTTTCTTTAAATTATAATAGAGAAAAATTAAGAAGCAGAGAAGAATACTGCTTTTGTGGAGAGGCTAGTGTTTTTTATTTTAATTTTAAATTTTAAAATATTTATTTATGGTGATTTGTGATGCAAGCATTGGGAAAGATGCACATTGTCCACTGAAACAGTTCACATTTTTTCTTCTGGCTTTAGAAARCCAAAATAAACTTCGGATGTGAAGTTCTTCAAATATTTTCTCCTTCRATGAGTTTTTCATTCTCAGATGAGATGTAGTAGGAATTTTGAAAATTATACTTTTTAGGAGCTTATCCTGCTGCAGCCTTTCTTTACTTTCCYTAGCAAATTGCCTGCTGTTTTAGGCAATGGCACACCAAAAAGTGAATGCCTTGTCATTTATACCTTTGTGAATATACTACCAAAGATAACTAAAGAGATATTGTGAAAACATGGGCATGTAATACCTGSGCAATTTCTAGTTGAATATGTAAATGCCTTGCCAAACTTGAAAAAAGAGAAGCTAGTGCAATAGCAAAGTGTGAGACCTTTTTTCCTTTTTCTTTTTTTTTCAAATGTTGTCTTAAGCCTTTATTATTTTATCTAAGCCTGTATTATAACCCTTAGGAAATGGAAAATTAGAGCCACGCAGGGTTTCTGAATGTGGCTTATAATGTTGCTCAGAAATGTTGACTRTTCTTTCCTAAGTTTTCTCCCATTTAACTCCTGAATTACCTTTTAGCAACTATTTAATATCAAGCTGATGTTTTCCTGAAAATATTTGWAATTCAGCCTTTAAATCTTAAAACTGAGTGGCAAATTTATGCTCAGAATAGTACTGCTACCCTATCAAGTGTCTACCAGGGCAGTTTTCAGCCAGAATTTTTCTTGCACTTAACTTGTGTAACAGAAAGGGAGATGTTTTCACTTGTGCTGAAGCAGTGTCAGAGCAGYGTTTCTCTGTTCTCCTCGCCGTGCTTTGGGCAGGGTGCCTGCAGGACATGGGCACATGATTGGCTTCGAAAAGCTACAGCTTCATTGCACAGTCTGAAGTAGTTTTATCTAACCTTCAGGCTTACACTGTTTTACAAAGCCAACCCAGTGAGAATGTTTCTCCATTTGAGAAGTGAAGAGATTAAATACAACTTGAATCTGCTTGAAAAATACTATAATACAGTTAAGTATTCTTGTAATAGTTAGTTTTATTGAAACTCAAGTGCAGATTTGCAGAGAAAAATACAAGTTTAAAGTCCTTGAGTTCAATTCCCTGGGAAGCCATAAAATAACATTACCTTTGTTTGTTAAATTATAGTATTTCTACTATTCTGWTTGTAAATATTTCTACCCTAAAATGGTGATTTATTGCTCGAAGCTTTACCTATGCAATTTAAAAAACTCTCTACAGAGAAATCGCAATAGGCATACAAGCTAAGTTTGATGGCATATCAGTAAGTTTTGTCCAAAATGATGTGATGATTTGTGCTGTTTGTTCATCAGAGATCTTGGTGAGCACCAAATTGATGAGTGGAGACACATCATTTGCTTACATGCACAATTTATATGTTAAATCAGTTCAACAGCAAGCAGTGATTTGGCTATAAAATGTGAAGGAAGAAAGTGAGTTGTTAGCATCATGTGTTTCTCTAAGTGTGCTAAAGAGCTTTGCTGTCAGATTACTTTCTCCCAATGTAATATACCTAAAATATTTTCCTTATGGTTARGAAATATTTTGATAAATCTTACTGTGCTGAACAATGAAGTAATAACTAATACAAAGAGTAGCGTGTGAAATGAATCATCCATTTGACATTCATTTGATTCTGTAGGGCAGCTGTAAAGGAAGACTCAGATTTGTAAGTCTAAAGAGGAGAGGTAGAAGACAGAAGTTAAAAGACAGATCTATATTTCTTTGTGTTTGCTGTTCTCAGCTAGTTTAATATGAAAAGTTTTCATACAATGCTGGTTTTTATCTTTGATTTTCTCCGATACTTTAATCCATGTTTAAGCATAATGTTGAAGAGGGTAATGCAATACCTGCCTTTGTGATTGAATAAAAGGTGCTAAAACTAGTAAGGAAGTGCAGACCTTCATTTTGATACCATGGAGAGTAGGAAGCATTGCCGAGAAAAGTTTAAGATGAGACACCATTTYAATAGGAGATTATGCAAGGAGAACCCAGGAAAGGACAGGGTTCTCCATATAACCTTGATTCTGAGAAGGTGGTGGAACAGCTCATACTTGAAGCTGTTTCAAAGTACGTGAAGGGCATCAGCAAATACTGTCTGCTTAGACATCAGTGAGCTTGTTGATGCTGTCTTCCAAACAGGAAGGGTCCCACTGAGCACCAGGAAACACTTTTGTTTTGTTTTGGTTTTTTTGTTTTGTTTTGTTTTGTTTGTTGATTGGTGTGGTGTGGTTGGTTGGTTTTTTTTTTTTTTTTTTAAATGTGTGGGTAGCTGAGCACTGGTACAGATTTGGAAATTTTGGAATCTCCATCCTTGGAAATATTGTCTGGACATGGTCCTAGGCAACTCCCTCTAGGTGGCTCTGCTTGAGCAGAGGGGTTGGACCAGATGACCYGCAGTAGACCCTTCCACACTCAACTGTTCTCTGCTTCTGTAGGTTGGGGCCCAGTATACTGAATTTGTTATTTGTTGGTCTTTATCTCATCAGGTCTTTCACTAAATTTGGAAACTTGGCTGTKTCTTGTGGGTATAAAAACCTTCACTGCTTTCAAAATACATTTACATTGTTCTTTTTCTAACTTTCTGTTCATCTTGCTGGATTGCATGAACAGGTGTGCCAGATATTAAAGTAATTACCAGTTTTTTTACTCCAGCATGAGAAACTAGAGCAGTATCTGCACTTCTGATACAAAAGTACTTGGCTTTTAGTTTGGCAGTGCCTGTATCTGTGCAGGTTTAGTTTTAATCTTGATGTTGCACATTTCCTGTCCTATTAAGGTGATTCACTTTTACTTAATTCTTTATGGACCTTGATGTTGTTTCTTGAAAGATTTCTTCTGAAAGGTTCTTGTCATCCTCCTGAGAGTCTGGGTTTATACTATGACCGAACTCTTCAGTCTTCTCTCTACTTTCTTGGACTTACCTCCTTCTGAGACTTCAGAAATGACCTTTTGTAACAGCTTCTGTCATTTTCAACATCAAAGCTCTTCCATTTCCTTGCATTTAATTTGATCTTCCTTTTTGCATGACCATTTAATATTTTACACACAGTCTTATGCTTACCTCCCCTTAGGAAGTCCTCAGTTTCCATGCTGGCCACATTCCTTTTGAGCTCTGTGCCCTCATGTTCCTTGAGCTCCTTTTAAACTCCAGTCTCTACAACTTATGTACTCTTCTCTCATTTACTCATTTGTCTGGCTTCTGCACTGATGCTGTGGTAACATGTGTTGTTGTYCTCAAAGAGGAGACTTTTGTTGAATAGTTGCTCCTATTGTCTAGCTGGAAGCTTTTGCTTTTGTCTGTTGAATGAAGTTTTGATAACTGATAGGAAAAGAGATGGGTTGTAGAACAAACTTTAAATAATTTGTATTGTCTCCTGTCACACTGTTTTATGGTTAAACTGTCAAAGTTGTAGGAGGGTGGGATGAGATGCTGAAAAGCAGTACCATGGAAAGGGACCTGGGGGTCCTGGTCAGTGRCARRTTGAMCATGAGCYAGCAGTGYCCTGGYAGCCAGGAGGGACARCCCTRTCCTGGGGAACATCAGGCACAGCATYGGCAGCCGGGCAAGGGAGGGGATTGTCCYRCTCTGYTCKGSRCTGGGGYGGCCTCACCTCGAGTGCTGGGGGCAGTTKTGGGCACAACATRACAAAGATAKKAATATTAAAAAGGTGTTAAACTATTAGAGAGTGTCCAAGGAGGGCAACAAAGATGGTGAGAGCCATGAGGGAGAGCCGTATGAGGAATGGCTGAGGACACTTGGTCTGTTCAGCCTGGAGAACGAGACACTGATGGGATACCTCACTGCAGCCTGCAACCTTCTTCTGAGGGGAAGAGGAGGGGCAGGCACTGATCTCTTCTCTGTGGTGACCAGAGACAGGACCTGAGGCAATGGCCTGAATCTCTGTCAGAAAGGTTTAGGTTGGGTATCAGGGAGAGGTTCTTCACCCAGAGGGTGGTTGGGCACTGGAACAGGCTTCCCAGGGAAGTGGTCACAGCACCAGCCTGACAGAGTTCAGGAAGTGTTTGGACAATGCCCTCAGGCACATGGTGTGACTCTTGGGGTGTCCTGTGCAGGGCTGAGAGTTGGAATTAATGATCCTGATGAGTCCCTTCTAACTCAGCATATTCTGCGATTCTGTGATGTGCCGTTCTTAGGCTTGCTTTTGTGGTTGAGTTGGTGTCATGACTAGCAGACACAGATAGAAGTTGAGCTTCTTATAAACTTATTTCTTCCAAGTTCTTATTTCAGCTTTTTTTTTTTTTTCTTGGAGAGTAGATTACAAAATAACCTAGCACTCAATCTGTAGAAAATTTTGTGATTTAATGTACTGTATGTAGGGCTGTCTTCATTTAGCACTCCTGCTGAGTTTAATCTTGTTCTTATCCATTGCCTTTTAACAGCATATTGTAAGAACGTTTAGGAGAAATGCCAGAGACTGTGATATCTACATAAGATTTTCTATAGATAAGCACTAACAGTGTCTTGCAAAAGGTGTTTTCAGAAGCAGCATTGTAAGACCACATATCCATTAAAAATAATCAGAGTGATTAATCTATTTTTGGACCTCTCAGTTGTGTTATTGTAGTCACAGTGCTTGCTGGCATTTTAGTTGCTATTGGTATAGTTATGAAAATATTTATTAATTTCAAGTACATGATTCCACSCACAATCCCCCATTTTTTAATATTGAAATGGTATAACTCCTTTTTGCCAATGTAATTGGTCAGAAGTTTGCTCAGTGTACTAGAGGAATACTGGAGCTGAAATATGAAATARCTTTGGTGTTCTGTGGATGTTTTAACTTGATGAAAATCTTTCCATCATTTCATGAAACTGTTGATTCTCCTCATGGTTTCAGAAATATCTTGTGAACTGAAATGGAAATTGTCTTGTTAGCTTCAGTTATATAAAGTGATCTGCATATGTAGGGCTGTTTGCTCTCATTGCCTTGCCCATGCCAAGCAAGAATGAAAAAGACRTTAAGCAACTGTGACTTTTCACAGCTACCTGTTGTCACCTCTCCAGTAAAGAACAGAAGAACTCCTTTTCCCTGGAGAACAAGAGGAGATTTAAAGACACTTTTGTTTAGAYTATGTTTTGCTTAGTTTGGAAACTGAAGGACAGATAGTGTAATAGAGACTGATCTTTTCTCCCCTTCGTCTCTTTCCCTTTTCCATCGTATTCACTGCTGGTAAAGCATGGAAAAGATTCCTTTTTCAGTGAATATGAAGCTTTATGAAACTGGAGATGTACAAGGCTTTTCCAGGCTGGGTATATATAGAGAGAAAGGCTTATTTAATAGAAGAAATCTAATAAATGGCATGGTTAGATAGACCACATCTAATTGTGAATCTTCATGCTCTTCCAGTGATTGAGGTTAGGCAAAATGCTGGGATTAATCGTGATTTCTTACCCTGAAGAGTACAGGAATGGATGTCCACACGAGGCTTCATGCATACTTRATAACTTGCACCTAATAATGATCAAATTCCCATTTTTCCTTTCTAAAATTAGCTGTTATTTAATTAGTTATTTATTAATAAGGAATATGAAAGACTAAATGAAAAAAAAAAGCATAGATCAGACTTGATTGTGAGCTGTTTAGTATTTTTCCCCCTGCTCTTCTCCTTGGTTATTGCACTACTTAATGACTTTTGGCGGGTGGTATTGGTTTTCATTTCAAAGCGATTTATAGCAAGTACTGATTTAGGAGTAGATGTTTGTCCACTTCCTCATCAGAAAAAAATAATATTTATAGCGTTGCTTAGATTATTTGACTGTTATAACAACACTAACAAAAGCCCTACAACTAAAATACAATAATGTTAATTTAGGAATAATTTGCCATATTTCCTATTTTGCTATGTGTTTACATTCCATGGGTACTATTGGATGATACTTGGACTTCCATGTTCAAGTTACTAAGCTTGAACAGGGGGTGACTAAAACTTCATTATATTAAGAAGAAGTCTAGAAAAAATGTAAAGAAAAAACATCTGTAGATAGCTGAGTTTACTTGGCTATTATTGCTATTACCTGAAATCAGTTTTGTGTAGTGAATTCTAGTACTGCAAAATAAGATACCACTGTAAGGAAGATAAATATACTTAGTATTTAGTATGACTTCTCCCTGTAATGAAGGAGAATCTGTAATTCTCCTTAAGTGCAGCTCTTTTCATGTTTTTTTTTTCTAACCTTAAATAGTGCCTCTGATCTTCTGCCTTTTTAGATGYRATAGGTTAATTAGGGTTGTTTCAGYGTTGCATTTCAGTAGGTAATACTTCACATAAGCATTTTAACATATTGAAATTTATTCTCGAACTGCATTAGCATCAATTCTTAACATAGTCTTTATAGGTGTCTGAATGCTCTGCAGTCAAGGTGTTTTAAAATGCTCGTAACAGAAATAATGTAGTGCCTTTAGAAGATGAAAACATCCTGTGTTTCAAGGTATGCTGTAATATAAACAGGTAAATTAATGTGAGAGGTGAGTGATTTTTAATAGCAGAACCTGGATGTCTATGACTGAAKGAGACCTTTATACTCTTCAACCTTTGAATTTACCAGTGTTAGAAGAAAAAAAAAATTCCCAGGACTTTTACCTGACATCACAGATCAACATAATTTTGTACTAGGTTTTTGCCATGAACTACTACTTTGATAGATTTAGAGCTATTCATTATGTTTTTACAGCAGGTGGTGGAGAAAAAGTGTKCTCTTGAATAAAAGGAGCAGATTGTTCCAACTAGTCATTTGAGGTGAATGAGAAAAGAGTATTTCATCCCTGATGTGACACCTTCATACATGGAAGTCCTAAAAGAAGCCATTGTTAACTGGGCCCAATGCACAGGAGAAGTGCCGATGGAGTTTTGTTTTGTGCCTCAGGTACAACTCTCCTCTCACACTCTTGGTTTGTTTGTTTTCTTAATCTCCTGTATTGGTGATCCACTTGTTCCTAGTGGATGAGTGYCTGGGCTCACAACCTGCTCCTTAAGATGGAGGAGCATGAATTTTCAGATGTTACCAGTGTGTTTTACATAGCACCAGAAGTGATCAGTGATACAAAAACAGACCTCAGAACTAAACTGTAAAGTTGGATGCTTTCAAATGTCTTTCTATACATACCATTCTGTGGCTGGAAAAGGKTATAGGTTGTAGAACTAAGTAATGAAGAACACTTCTAAAATCTAAATATTARAACTGGCATACAGAATGTTTATATGCCATTTAGGAGTAGTGTCTTTTTATCTAGAAGTCAGTAGATCTCCAGTGCACCATCCCTATAATGCTATTCATAATAAATGTTATGAGTATCTTAAATTTATTTTAATGTTGTGCAACTAACACGTTTCTATTCCAAATAGTGTAAGTGACATTATCTATAGAAAGTGCTGTGAGAACATTGGAATTGTTAGATAAAGATCAATAATTCAAATTCAGAATCAGTTTTCCTTTCTGTCCTGAGCTGATGAGCTGGGAAGGCACAGTAAAGCTGTACTAGGCATCCATTTATCAATGGGAATTATTGACATGTGCTCCTTTTAGTCTTAAGATTTAATTTATATTTTACCCTGGTGGAGGAAAGATCTGTTTAGCTCCTTCCTGTGCTGTRATGAAAGGTGGTATGATAAATCAAAATCACAGGTTAATGTCAGTACCAAGTGTTGCTACTAAGGAATTATCATAATTATTTAAAAAAAAAATAGGTAATTTATCTTTAAAATTAAATAAATAGATAATTAAAAATAGTTTTTTTTATGTATTTGGGGTTTGTGTGGCAAGGTTTTGGTGGCTGGGGGGCTACAGGGGTGGCTTCTGTGAATATCTGCCTGAAGCTTCCCCTGTGTCTGATAGAGCCAATGCCAGGCTCCAGGACAGACCCTGGCTGTGTCTGTCAGTGACAGTGATAGTGYCTCTGGGATAACAGATTTAAGGGGAAAAAATTTGTGTGGGAAAAGGTTTTTTAAGATTCAATATTATTTTTCATTACCCTACTCTGATTGGTAATAAATTAAACTGAGTGTGGCTTGCCTGTGATGGTAATTGGTGAGTGATCCACAGGTCTTTCATAATATTTTTCYCTCCCCTAGGGGAGGGGATTGAAAGAGCAGCTTTGGTGGGCACATGGTGTCCATCCAGGGTCAAYCCCCCATAATAGATGATGTGTAAATTTTGGCTATATGATCTTTATTAAATATTTATTAGATTTCTGTTAATTTTTGGGATTTTAAGATTAATKTTGAGATTAAATTTAGGTTAATCTTGATGACCTTGTTATTAAGCAGAGCTGTAATTTATTTTCTGAGAGTTATTAATTTCTGAGAGATATTAATCTTCCTTTTATAATGAACATTTAAGATTCTTTATCTTTCATAAATGAAAATGGACATGTAGGCAGGAAATTTTTGAGGCAAGTATGATTTATCACTTATCTTTTAGAAGGACGTTGAAGGGGAGTGTGTGAGTTCTCGGTCCGTTTAAGCTGAAGTTGATAACCTAGTGAAGCTTATGAGAAAAGATAATGGATACAGWGAATTGTTGTTTTGCTTGGTTTCTGTGAAATGTAAATGTTTCCCAAATACTTCACAAGCAACTGAACAARTTTGATTGATCCAAAATACAATTAGTAACTTGACAAAATAATCATGGATACTTAAAATTCTGTCTTCTTAGCTTTTTCTTCCAGCTGTTGGTAGTATATTTGTTTCTGATGGACTATCTGTTCTATATTTTTGTTTGTCTTTGATTATTGAGGGTGACTCGATGGCTACTGCCACCACTGCCGGTGTGGCACATCATGGCTCTGGTTGATGCTGTCCCATCCAGCTCTCCTGAGCCGTGTCCTGATGGCAGTGTTGTTTGAAGGGAGGAAATGCTACTGACTGCCTTGCATCCCAGTCCCTCAGCSCACATCATTSTGSGTATYGCTYTGATYACTGCTGYTGCTGCCATCTTTTTCAGAAGCATGATAATAGAAATCTGAGGTAAATGTGGATTTAGGTATTGCAAGATCCAAGAGCATTTGAATGTCAGCACTGTGTGCTTCCAGCCAGGAGATTGAGCAGAGGTGCACAAATCACTGTGGCAGGATGTCTGTGTTGGTASGTATGGACAAATTCCAGTGGCAGGGTAGTATTGAAGAAAACTTTCGAGTTATTCATCAGCTGTAGCTATGGGAATGTGGTTGTGATACGTAATGGGACAGTGGCTGGCAGTGAAGTACCTTTTTATTGAATTTTGGGGCAGGTTTCAAATGGCTTAGTAGGAGCTTTGTGACTTGCCATTTATAGGATATTAGCAGAATGTTGTCAAAATGTTAGGCAGCACATATGKATGGGTATTTGAGTTCAGCTGCTGAACTTCACTGGAAGGTGGTGAGCATTCATCAAGCTGATCCACTGTCCACCCTGCGCAGTGCTGTTTCATTATTGTGGACAGCGACCCAGGAGCTGAATGCTGGTGCAAATAAGTCCTGACCTACTGGGTACTTTTGTCAGATGTGGCTTTACGTTTGAGTGGTTTAAGATTTGATTTAAAATGTGCACAGTTTTGAACAAACGACTGGGAACAAAATATATCACTGCAGGTTTCACCCAGCCACCACCTCTTCTCCTTGTGTTTTCCACACAGCATTTTGCGCTGGGTTTGTCTCTTAACTGCCTGGAGTTACTGAAATAACGTGCAGGCAATTGACTTAAAACAGAGGAGAGGTCTGAATTTGCTCATGTTTTAAGGAGCAGTCTGCTGGGGGTTTAAAATGCTTGGTCTGTCTTGTTCTATACTGGATGAAACACTACGGCATTGACTGTTTTCTAGCCTTGAAATGTCTTGGCATGTCGGTAAGAGGAGGTGGTGGTGAGCTATGTGAGAGAAAGCCATTGGTTCAAGCAGTTGTTACAGGGTTGATTTTGCAGTGGGTTGATAATCTGTCCTGGTAAACTTTGCTTATGTGCATGTGATAAATGCACACTTGCTTGTTCTGTGGGTGCAGCCATGAGGGGCACACAAGGAGGTTGGGATTGCTTGCTGTGTATTAACAGGCGCCTTGTTATTGCTAATCAGAACCCTGATAACTAAAATTAATAGTGGGTACAAAGACAAGCAATTAAGGACATTCATCTTCCAAATGAGTCTAAAAGATTCATTGGAAGTTTAAATTTATATACTGAGGGCACTTAAACCATTAAAAAGGGTAATGGGTGCCCTGCAGGCATGTGCTTCAAAGCCATATGTCATTTCRGTGCTGGGACAGCAGACTGATAACTTCCCTTGCAGGGAAACTGCTATTCATTTATCAATAAAATGTGGAAGGAAATGTACATTTTTTTTGCTGTAGAGTGATCATAGAAGTGTAATGTAAGTTAAATCAAAATGCAAGATTTATATTCTAAGCCTTTCTGGTTCTATCATAATAGATGTTAATTAGAAAAGTCTCTCAGTGGTAACAGAGGGCACTGGAGTTAGGACTTTGAAAAGTATAAATATTTCTGTGACACACAAATATTTCTCTCATGCCTTGCAGTCTTTGACAGTGACACTGATGAAGTAACCAACTTAGTACAGGGAATTAAATATTGTGGCTTTCTTGTTGCTGCTGTTGATGCTCTGCTTCTGTTGTCACAGGATTATGTTTGAGCAAGTTTTGTTAAACAGAATATGAAGTTTTAAAGGTTTATGGTACAAGGATTTAGTACAAATTTTGCTTCAGTGTAGAATTTTCTTTCTGCCCTGGCGTTGTCCTTGCCAGCTGAAACATTGGCTAACAGGTAATTCTGGGAGTGCCTGGATATGTATCTGGCAATGGGTTTTGGTGATGTAGGATTATCTAAAACTTAGTTTTGTCATTAATTCAAAATGACAAATACTTTTGCAGATTTGTGGGAACTATTTGAATTATCCCTAACTGAGGATAAAACACGATCTCTTGGTGTGGGATACAGTGTACATTTGTTTACAGACTTTAGTAAAAGGAACTTCCTTTTCTCTAAATATGAACACTGTTTGTGCAGACTCTCTGCCTGTTATGTGATACTTGAATATTCTGCTTTGGGTAGGTTGAAAACATTTTCATTCTCAGTTTGGTGACATAGATGCCCATTCCTCCTTTCCTTTTTCTTTGGCCCGAGTTCCACACTGTATATCTTGTATCTCCCTCTGTAAATCTTGCACAAAGGGCAGTAATGAGCACAGTCTGTAGTTCTTAATGGTCCTCAATCTCCCTTTTCCCACCTGCAGCCCATTTTCCTCTGGAGTGTAGTGTGAGCTGGTGAGACCCTGGCAGGCACAGAGAGTGTTGGCTGTTTGTGCTGTGCTGGTGACTCATCATAGGGCAGCACTGGATTTTATTGTAATTAGGGGTTTTTGCTTGTTCTCACAGTACTTGTCCCATATTCTGTATTTAAAAAGTCAGAAAACAAAGTCAGCAGAAATACCCCTGTTATTCTAGAAGTGACTTGACAAAAGGAACTTTTGTTGTGCTGAGAGTTGTTATTTGGATTGATGTGCCCAAATTACAGATGCCATGGAGAGGAGGATGAAAGAAATATCTCCCCTGACTTTCAAAAATTGTCTGTCTTGTCACTCTTGAGTTTTCATGTAACTTCTTTTCTGGAGTAAAAAATGCCACCTAAATAATGATGAATGCACTGTGTCTTCTCTTTCRCTCTCTCTCCTGGTACTGCCTTTTGTTTTTGAGCAGCAGGARCAAACTCTAGGGCTGTGTGCCATGCATAGAGATAACAGCTGCTGCAGGATTGTGTGCATGACATCTGTATTTTCTTGCCTTTATRCTCTGCTTTTTCTTTGGCCAGGCTCTTTTGATTCTTTTGTTTCTTCCTTCTCAAACCTTGATCTTTTTCTGTGATTGTCATGCTTTCTTCTTTCTCTTCCCAGCCTACCTAATGGCCTTGAGTTAAGAATGGAATAAAAAACTTACTGAATGAGACAGGGCAGACATTACTGCGCTTCATGGGAATTCTGTCTTCTTTTTTTTCCTCCATGGTTCGCATTCCTCCCATTCTTCTTTCTCTTTGTCACTTCTCCTCACAACTTTCWTTGTAAGGTTTTCATATCTGTTGTTTGTGTGACCCTGAAAAAATGCCTTGCTATATTGTGCTAGACWGATTTAATAAATCAAGATTACCCAATTCATTCTGCATCAATTATTTAATTTCTAAGTAATTTTAATTAGTTTTCCTGRCTGTTTTGGGCACGGTATTTTTCCTTGTCACTGTTTGGACTGCTTGTGCTTTCAGTGCATCAGAGTTTTTGATATTCATCTTTGATCTTCGAGCTTGGTCCATTATTTTCAGTTTCCCCTGTGGTTTAGATAGAATGTTGCTTTTTGTGACACGGACACTGAGATAGGTTTCACTTGGATTGGTGACTTCAGGCTATGATCTGCTCTGACAGAAGGTGCTCTTGGGGAAAATTGGTTGTGTGGAGCAGTGATTTTACCAAAGGGAGGGGAACACTGATGGGTGAGCTGTTTGCAGGTTTTAGCTTTGTACGAGCAAGCCTGTGAGCTGTGGCTGCTCTGTAGTTGCGGTGGGCCGCAGAAACACCTCTGCTTGACTCTTGGGAGGTCTCTGACTGTAAATAAACTAATTACAAGTTTTTTCTTTAGGAGGATGCACGTTTGATGACGGTCCTGGGCCCTGTGACTACCACCAAGACCTGTAYGATGATTTCGACTGGGTGCACGTCAGTGCTCAAGAGCCTCACTATTTGCCACCTGAGATGCCTCAAGGTGAGAAACCTCACTGATACTGAAGGATAATTTTTTTTTTATGAACTTGTACCCTCACTGGGTATGGCCTTAAGGCCATGCTCTGAGATCCCCACTTTAACCTTAATAATGGAGGTAATGAAAAGAAACAAAAAATCATGATAAAAATCTCAGTAACTGAGAAGCCTTCTTTGATCAAATCTCCCTTAAAAGATGGCGTGGGCCATAAGGAAGGGAGAAAGGAAGCCATAGTCTTCTCTTTATTCTGTGTGGAATTTCTGTTGACTTTAAGTCAAATTCTGTGTTTTATATGACAGCTAATGTATCRATTCAATTATTCAGGTAGGCACTAGAAGAAATGGTGAAAAAAGGGATACAGGCAAAACCCCCATACACTGATTCCTTCCCTCCCCTCCCCCCAACCTCCTATCATCTGAAGGTAATCAGAAAAGCTTTGATTTATGGAAATATTGCTGTTGTTAATTACTATTTAGGACAGGTAATGAATAACTGAAGAGGCACAGCCTACATGACCTTGCCTGCTCACCTTTGATGAACAGCTTAATCGGCGCTTCCCAGACAGCATGATATGCTGAGAGAATGAAAGCATTTGAAATTCAGCTACATTTTCCAATTAATAATACATTAAGTAATTAATCATGCAGAGGAGGAAAAAAGGTCATGGCTATTTTATTTGTATCTAAAAGGTTTTGTGAAGTGAGGTATRTGTGGAGAAGGAGTGGGAAATGTTGCCACACAGAAGTAACCTCACCTCTGCACCATTCCTTCCCCTGCTTTTTGTATCCTGTTGTGCATTATTAATGGGGGTTGATCTATATAATTTTACTAAACTGCTAACTAGCTGGGTTCCCCCCTGCTTTTGAGTCACTGATATAATCAGGTGTTACCATGCCCAGTAACTTGCAAAATAGGTTAATTAAGCAAATTCCATATTTTATTTAATGTACTTCTTGGTGCTTCAGTTTTGCATAAGGAAGAATAAATTTAAAGCCTGAAGCCTCTACATTCATGATGGTCTATATTGAAAGAAGTTCAGAAGACTATCTCCTCTAGAAAGGCTGAAATTAGTTACTTTTCAGTTTGCATTTTTGAGAATCTACATGATTTTTTTAAAAAGGTTGGAGGTATCTTAATTGTGATGGAAGCACCAATTAGGGARAAATTTGGTATTGTCAGATCTTCAGCATACAAGAAGAGCAATTTGAGGAATTATATTTTGAATTAATCTAAAYGACAAGAGAGCTTCTTGCTTATCCCAAATAACATACCTGTTAACTTTRGGCAGTTTTCAGAGTCAATGAAACAGTGCTCTCTTGCATGTGATTTCTGTTCAGTTCTGCTACAGTTCTGCTTTTTTCTCTTGAGTGTATCTCAGAGGAAATTCTTTCAGAGCAAGTTTTTTTTTTTTGCATCTGTAAGCAAAATTGTGACTGCTCAATAAAATCTAGCAGAATAAAGGAATAYTTCAGAGGTAGTCCAAAACATATACAGAAGAAGCTGTGGCTATTAGTTTTTTCTTTTCTTCCCTTGGTTAGAATGCTGTACTTCTTTTACCAGGCTTGATATTTGAGTGGTGAATGAGATGTGGACTAAAACTAAGCCTCAAATCTTTTCTGATCTGATGAGCTTCCCTTTAAGAAGTTCACAGTCTTCAAATTCTGAAAATACATGCCATATCTAAGTACTTAAGTTCACTTGTGTTTGGARTAGCATGATTTGAAATTAAGTCTGAAAAGGTAACATGGTTCTGGAATGAGTGCTGAATTGTTCCAGTGGATCTGCAGGAAGTGGAACAGCAAAGAGTTCAGGCAAAAGCAGAAGGGCAATAACTGTGTGCGGTGTTTTAACATTGGTGACCCCTCCTGATTACTGTTGAAACTGTCGTTTCGAAAGCATTCTACTGCTCGTGAAGTTAACCAAGTAGAATAAGACAAGGTAATGAAAGTGTAGATAAAATTAAACTGCTGCAGTTTTCACTTTGGAAAATGTTGTGTTTTATAACCTGTGGAAGCTAGCAATGTCTTAGGGACCACTTTGTGCTGTTCAGTCAATGAATGAGAGCAGAGAAGGGAAGGAGTACCCAGAAAAACTAAGCAGCAAAAAACCTGAAGTCCTRGGGTAGGGGCTGTTTTCTTTCCATCTCTTCTTCTCCTCAGGCCCTATAATTCTTCAGCTAGGCACAAAGCTCCTTGATCAACAGCTCTACACGGGCACCCTTTGTAGTGTTTGGAGCTCTTGTCTTTTACATCTCTTTGAAAAACAATAAAAGGGGGTTCAGGTATAGATTTGTCTCAGGAGGACCGTTGTTTTACCACTGTGACAGAAAGATAATACCCTTACAGTGAATACGCAGCTTTCAGGGCTTTAACTTTACCAGATTCACACAGAATAATGGTAGTTATAGASGGTTATACTCAATTTTCAAATGAYGATTTTTGTCTTCRGTACCTTYAAAGAGACTTACTAAAAAARCCCCAAACAACAAAACTCCCCAAAATAAAGAGTGAAAGAGAGAATWGGASATGTAAGAAAATAGTTAAAGGGAAAAAATGGGCAATTGCCAATGTTATGGCAAGTACTAAATTGACAAGTGCTAATGTTTTACTTTTGATTCAGGGGTGTGGTGGCTTAAATCAATGTTGTGCTTTGGAGAGGGATGATGAATTATGGGAAATTTCAGACCTAATGGCGCGTGCTTCAGAGTGCTATAAAAATATGAAAACTTCTCCTAATGGAAAACATTGTACAAGTGTAGCAGTAGTAAATGCTGTTKGTAAAGCAAATGTAATTACCTCGGAGTAATTAATGCAACTTCAGCTGTTTTTTTTAGACTGACCTACATTGTATTTCTCAAGCTGTGAGCAGAGGTAAAAGCCACTTATCTTCTGTGATGGGAAAAATAAATGCAGTACATAATGATTAATTTCAGAAAAGAATGAACACTTGAAGCAGATGCTTGAGTACAGCTTTAAACACCAACTTGTAAATTGTCCGAACTGCAGCTTACACGATAAAATMTTTGGATTTCTTATTAAGAAAACACCTGATTTCCAACATTAGCTTTCTGAGAGCACATGAAAGTGACTGTGCTAGATCAAGCTCAAGATCTGCTGATTTTGAGTGTGGCCATTAGCAGTTGCCTAGGCAAGGACGCAGACCTAGGACAAATAAGTGCTGATCCGTGCCCTTACTGCTCTCCAGCTGTTTGGTATTTAGGAACGTTCTCAAATAGAAACAATATTTATTAGTCATATTCTCAAGGAGTCTATGGTTTTGCCCTGTCAGCTTTGTCTTACTGTGTGTGGGCTCCTTTCACTATGGGCTGAAACAGAGTGCCAGGTGTTTTTATGAAACATGGGGAAATGCAGCTCTTCTTGCTYGTTTTGGACTTGCACGTGACTTCTCTTTTAAACATGTTGGTCTCATGTATGGGAAGTGTGTAAAACTGATTATTAATTGTTGCCTCCATCCCACTCAGGTTTTTTAGAGACCTCTTAAATAAAATACACACTTTTCTCTGGACTGTCATTCTAGGCCTAATGGACCAAGACTGCTGAAATGTTCCATAAGTGCAAATGGTTCAGCAGCTGTACATTTGCATTTTTTGGGAGGCAGGGATGGTAACCAAGGGTTGTATATTTGGAAACATGGTGGCAAAAAATGAGGTCCAAGTATTTGCCTTTGTCCCTCCRAAGAAAGGCTTTTTCTAGATGTTGAAGCAAACCCTCTAGAGCATGTATTATGTTTTCATGTGTGTTATTTTTATACATTATACTATACAGGACAGAAATTGGAGAATGCTATTAAGATGAAATCCAATTTTGTCTATGGATATTTTCCAGTTATTTTGGGGGATTATTCATTGTGTGTGGATAACTTGATTTTGCAGAAGACAGAGTAAATAATAGTGCTTTCTTATACCACAGGAGATTTGCAAAGGGGGATTTTATCTATATTAATAATACATTTACTGATGGTTTTACCCCTAGATAGAGAAGATAGTTTATTTACCCTGTTTGCTTTGCCTGTTAAAAGCAACATTACTCTGAGGCTATGCAAGGTCAGGGCATGAAAGCCTGTAATGGGCTGTGTGATGGGAGCCACTTAATGAAGGGCTTTTTTAATGTAAGGGCTATTACCCTCCTGGTTACAAATGCATTTTGAAGAATGTCTAAATTATAGTGGACAATACTGACGTGCTGAGATGGACATCTTATTTCTGATCTCTCAGATGGGTAATGTGCCTGGATTGGATGTGTGCTAATTTTTTTAAATTGGTTTTATAGAAATCTGAGGAAACTAAATTAACAGCAGTGGGCGAGGTCCTTAGTTGCACTTGTCATCTAGCATGACTAAAGAAAAACAGATTAAATTTTTAAAACTGTTCCTTAGTATTATAGAGTTTTGCAAACGCAAACTTCATTTGTTACAATGAAGTGTATTGCAGAAATAATTTTTTCATTTTGAAGAAATTATAACATTTTTATGTTGTCCCATTAAAGAATAAAACTAAATTCACTACTCTGGAAAAAAAAGGAAAAGAAAACAATCCTGAAAAGCAAAACATTAACATATTCTGGTTTAGATGGATATTTTGGGGGAAGATTACACAGTTATTTCAGAATGGAGAATGTATATGGTGAAAGGTATTGGAGATGGCAGGAAACGTGTTGACAAATAATCTTAGGCTGTTTCRTGGTAATTTCTTTTTTATGGTTTTAGGTAGAATGTCTGACTGCTCATTYCCAGATCCTGTCATTCCCAGAGGCATTCGCATGTTTCTGCTTTCTCCCAGTTGTTTTGATGTGCATGTGGTTGTGAACTTGTGTGGATTGAAAATAAAAAAAGAAAGTATGCAGCATGGGTCAGTTTGCTAACCCAGTTAATTCACTGCCCATTTGTAAAACGATTTGYTTTGCTCCTGCATCTGCTGAGGACCACATTAACTGGTGGCATGAGTGGGTACAGGGCTTGTGTAAACCTCTAGGGCGCCTGAAAGAAATATGAAAATTACATCCTTAGATTTGYGTGCAACTTAAATGTTCCTGTACAAATAGCGTTGAGTATTTGTTGTGATCTGAAAGGTCAGCTGTGCTCTATTTAAGTTCTGCCTTGTATGGAAAGGAAATAACTTTTGTGTCACCTGCATGACCCAAAATGAATTTCAGCACAGGACCAATGTAAGTGTTTATGAAATGTATAAATGAGAGAGGGGAACCAAAAGGTCATGAAATTTGTGTTTTAATATAGATTTCATATGGATGTAGCTCAGGAAGGAAAGCTGTAATGTAAATGTCATATAGATGAGACTTTTGGCCTTTTACTTCACTTAAACCTGAATTTTTCTCCTGTAAAAATGAATCTACCAGCCCATGAATAAATTTAAATTATATGGATGTGTAAGGGTATAGTCAGAAAAAAGCTAACTGGGAAATAGTGTCTCGTGAAAAAAAGGTGTATTTCTTGAGGCATGGAAAAGATTGAGAGCTCAGCAGCCGGAGAACCCTTTATCACATCCTGGATTACTGAGYTTTTCCATGGTGATGCTGCTCCACATGTGATGTGGCAGCTTGCTGTTTTGTGCTACAGAAGGGTGAAGTTCAAACAGGGTCTCTTTCTGGGTCTCTTTATTTTAATAGACAGGAGAACAAAGATGATTAGTCCACTGAGCAGCTGAGAACTGAATTTTCGAGATTTTTGCTGCTCTATGACTTGCATTGTTRGTGTAAAGATCAGAAAAACTGCACAAAAGAATTTGTTGACTAGTCCATAGACTGGTAAACRCAATTCAGGAATGTAGGGTATTAAAATCTGATAAATCAAAGCTTATCTGGGTAATTACATTATCAAATAAATCGCAAAAGCTTGGGTCTGTGTTTGGGGCTGCTAAGACATTCTGGTTGTCTTTCTCCCTTTTGCATTTCTGTATGTGATAGGATGGAKATGTTTTATTTAAGGTGGTGATTTTTTTTTCCTTAAGTCTTTTGCTTAAGTCTTCATGTTCTCCTTCACCCCAAAAGTTGACTGATATTTATTTCCTGTTTAACTTGTCAATGCACTGCAGAGCTGAATTTATTTGAAGTACTTCCTTGATCAGAAAAATACRTTTTCCTGCCTTTCTTGTTCTGTTAGCCTTATGCTTGCATTTTTGTCTGTATTGTTAGTTAGTAGCATCTTTAACAGAAATAAACCTACATTGTTAGTCCAGTGCAGTTAATGTCTGCCTAAAGAACACATGTAAACATCCTGATCCTATTTGGCTCATTCAGTACAGTGCACTATCAATCTATTGACTAATTCCAAGGATTCCCTGGTGTTCTCAAATGCACTTGACTTGGTATAAAGTGAACAGTGGAGGAGCACAGGGGAGGTTTTATAAATATTGCAGTGTATCTGTGCTTTTATGCATTTAGATAAGCCCTTTTTTTCCTCAAGAAACTTAAGCATGAGTTTAGTAAAAGTATTTTTTTTTTTTAGTAATTGTAATGACACAGATTTCTTGCTGTATCTACACAAAATTACTTCACCTTCAAGGCCAGATGCTGTACCTGCTTGGTACAACTAATTTGGTTGGTTTTGCCTTTTGTTTTCCTCTTCTAAGTTATAATTCTATTTTGTTCAGCCTTACCCCTTCCATCCAGTGGAAGCTGTATAAAATGCAGCCTTCTGAGAAACTGCTCCTTCTTTTTCCTTGTACTTTTTTCCCCCCCCAGTTCAATATTTAAAGTATATTAGTATGTTATTCAGAATCTGGACTACTGAATAAAAACAAGGGGAAAAAATGGTTGGTTATAAATAGAGCTTCAAAGTAGTAGGTCAGTCATGGACAAATCTACCTTTGCCATCCTGGTACCATCAGAGCATTCGTAACAGGATTATTGTTTGAGTGGTGCAGCTTTCTGGCTTCTGATATCTGTATCTCAGAAAGTTCAAATGGCATTGGTCAGCACTGTGRGCAGGGAGAAATGTCCAGTTGTGGKCAACTCTCACCASTCTTGGTCARAAGCCTGGGCTGAAGTGGAAATGTTTCATTGCTTGTATGAAGTCAGCTGCTCTTCAGGGTATTGTGACTGTCAGTAAGAGGCATTACCTGGAACTGCTATTTTGGTGGCATTGTGAAGGGTGAACAAAAAGCAAAATGGTGCTGTGCTGGCCTTTCAGAATTGAAGGGAAAAACAGGTTTTGAATAGCACCTTGGTAGCCTGGAAGGTTTTACAGATTATTTGAGGCATTTAGAGGCATTCAGAATGTGCAAGGCTAGAAGTCCAAAGCACAGCGAGGAGSAGGGCTTGTTTGGTTTTTCACAGCCTGCCTGCATGGAGAGGAGCAAGCCAGCCCTGCTTKTGAGTGCTGTGTCTGCCTGTTGTGCCATTGTCCTACCATCATTTTCACTYTCAGCCTGCTTGCGTGTGTGTCTATATGTATTTCTTTTTCTTTCTCTGGAAGATAACTGTAGTTTGCCTTGTCTTCAAATTTTCTGGGCTATTTCAAAGTGCAGTGGAGAGTCAGACCCAAGAGAAASTCCTGCAGCTTCTCACCTGGCTTCCTTTGGCTCAGAGCATGGGCACAGTTCGTRTTGTCCTGCTCACAGAGCAAGGCATAGGGTCAGCACATCCAGGAACCTTGAACCTCTGCTTGGCACCCTTTGGCTGAACCCTCTCACAGAAAAGATAAAAAGCAGTCAACCAGTGTATGTGAAGTTATTTTATATTTACATGGCTGCTTCTGCTTGCTGTAATTGTAAGTAGCATCCTTGTCTGTCCCTGTCCACATYTGCTCCTGTTCTTTAGMTTTAACATTTCCATAGRTTGCCCYGATGGGAAACCTCACTGCTCTGTTYTCCACCCACCTGTGTGCAATTTCTAGCAGTCTAATGCATGCCAGATTTAAACAATAATGTAACTACATTTTCTCATGTAGGAGATGGAGAAGAAGCCAGATTAGAAGTAGGGGAAAAATATAGAATAATTTTACTATTTGGAAGAGGGTAAATAAAAACAGCACCTAGGAACTATTTAAGTAGGAGAGTGAAGGAAAAATACTGTGATRTATGAAAAAGATTGTTCAGACAAGATGGAAAAAAGCCCTGTAATAGAATGAATGATGTGCAGTGGTTGCTAATGCAGATTATTACTTCTGAAGCAGTAAACTTCCAAAAGAAATGCTGTGTATTTTTGTGTCAGGGTGCTGTGGTAACCCTTTGTGCATGGGTACCTCACTATCTGAGAGATGAACTCTCCTTCCCTGGGCTGACTTCTTACTTTGGTCACAGCAGATACGAAGCCTCTTAATGGAAGTGAAGCTGTGAGATACTTTGAATTCACTGCAGAGTGAGGGCATTCCCAGTTTAGCACAGGTCCTATTATGCAACTGTAAACTAATATCTGAGTTGCCTACAAATCTATAACCTGAGCAATGACAACCCCAACAACAGAAGCAATGCCTGTGAAAACAAACAAAAACATTTAAGTAAGATGAAATAAAATTCTGTAAGCCAYATAATAGCAAAAAACTAAAAGGAAACGATGCTTTCCTTCCTGTTTTCCACATACAGTGCCTGAAATTTTCCTGTCTGCTTAAATATTGATTTCTGAGCTCCAACCCTTTTGCTGCTCAGCGTGTAATTTATGTTCCCTTGTGCTTTTACTGCAGGTCTGTGCTGATGCAGCACTCATTGATGTTTGTTAATAGTGGCTACATATGTAGTATTAATAAAATTATTATTTTAYAGATTAGATTTTGAATCAGCTGAGAAGGTTCAAACTTTTCTTAGGCTGTGAGTTAATGGAACAATTTTAATCAGAAAACTGCAAAATATTTAATTTGGGCATTTCTACCATTACTTACTATAAATACTTGTTCARTWTGTTTTYATTGTGCTAGTTAGTAAGGCTTGTTTCATCTCYTTTTCCTTTTTTCTTTCTTCCCTGTCACTCTCCCCCACACCCTCAATCTCTTTGCTGGGATTATTTTGTTCCTTTTCTCACCTTGCTACATAGAAATACTTTGAAAAGGCAAATCTGTCCTATGATGGTTGCACAAATCTCATTTCTGAGCATGTAGGCTGTGAGGAGGCAATGGCTGAGGTGGTGCTTATTATTGAAGGAGCAGGTTTGTGTCAGGCACAGGAACAGATTCAGTTGTGTTGCTTTGCTTTGCCTTGTATGTGATGTTTGTGTTTGTTTCTGAATCTTGCTTAATCATTAGCGTGTGTAATGTTGCTTCCACACACAGAGCGACATTCAAAGATACCTTTTTTATTTTTTGTCCCATCTCCTCCTGTACTTGAAAGAGTAACCTTGTTTAAGTATGATTAGAGTAGATTTTAGAATATTTTTAGGAAATTAAATCCAATGAGAACATGACCCACTAGAAAAATATTACTTTTAAAATGCAATGYATTATTTCATTCCAAAACATGTTGTTTCTGTCCAAAAGTGAGTGGACTTTTATCAGATTTAAACTATAGTTAAAATTAACAAGCAGGAAAACTTGAATTAGATCATGCATTTTTAATTTGTTTGGCATTTCTCATATTGCTTATCTTTCAGAGGAAAAATAGCATATTTTTCCCTACCCCTCTAGACCCTCCACTCCCATACCACCACCAGACTTGAAAAAACACCTGCGTTCTACCAGGACCCTACTTTGTCTGTAGAGGTGTAATTAAATAATACTCTGAAGTAACCAAAGCTCAAGGGTGAGATTTTTTCTTTCTTTTTTATTTGGTTTAATTTTTTTTTTGAGTGAGTRAGTGATTTTGCTTTTTATTTCCTGAAGAATTCTGATTCTTAATTTGCTTCAGAGGAAATAGCTTTTACATTCCCCAGTCTATTCTGCAGTATAATCATAGCTTCAGAAAGAAAAAAAAAAGAATAAAAAYGTGGAACTTAGATTTAAAATGTACAGTGCTGGACTATCCAGAGGTACTCTAGTTAACCTTCTGTTCCTGAGGTGGGAGAGATGACCCAGCTCTCTCCCCCTAAGTTAGCTAGGGGGAAGTTAGCAAACCTCCTAAACATCCCTTTGTTCTTCTGTCTTTTTAAAGAAAAGTTCTTAGTGTTTGATAACTATTTACTCTTGTTGGGTTCAAACTATTTTTAACTTCAGAACCTAACCTTGTATAAACATGAACCAGACATATTGTACTCTTTTAGAGAAAGTCAACAAACAAYATGAACTAAGCATCTTTCTCGTGCATTTGTGTTTTCTTAACTTATTCCCATGAATGAGGGATCAGTATGCACGTAACATATAAACAGAAGAAGCAGTAGTCATTAATTATTCCTCTTTGGTAGAGCTGRCATCTCCTAACGTGGTCTTTACCTTCCATCAGCTTCTCTACTGTGTGTGCCYGGCTTGTGGCTGGCTTTGAGATGTCCAAACTTGTGGACTTAATTGAAAGAAATAAAGAAAACATGCAGCTGAGTGACATTTGTGGTGACATTAGAGAGTGTCCCTTGTATTAGCAGTGGAGATGGCGTCCTGTGTCCTAGTTACAGTGCTTGGGAGCGGTTTGCTTTGGCTCCAGGCTTGTAGRTGGTCTCTTATCRCTTTTCTCCAGACTGACAGTAAGASCTGTGCTTTCTAATTAGACTGCAGTTGCAGGTAGATATTAAGCCAGTGTAAGTTTCCAATTAGGCTGCAGCTTCACAGGTCACAGTGAGCCAGACTAATACCTTACTGTTGAGTAAAGGGATTATTCTGCTCRTCTTTACTCCCTCTCCTCCCTTGCCTTCATCTTTCAGCTAGCTTCCTTAGCTAGCTTTACTCATCAGGGCTTACCKAGAGCTGATATAGCTCATTATCCATGAGAAAATGTTGTTGTTTTTCTGGATTCATCTGGCTTAGTGAATTGACTTCATTCATTGAAACGTCTGACAAGCATCACAGCCAGTAACACAAGGGAATGAAGGAGCTGGAAGGAGGAGTGGCATAAAAACAAGAGGAGAGGCAGACACAAGGAAWGACCTAACAGGTCATGCCACCTGTAAGCTGTAAACAGCAGTTTGTGTTTTGAATTTTGTGATAAATATAATTTCCACCCTGACAACYCCGAGTTTTTCATTGCATGGTCCTKCTAATGCCTTTGTATTGGATCTTGTCTTAAACCAAGAGAAGAGTTTGTTCATCTTATGAATGAGACAATGGATGTTCACAGTTGTGTGTAAGGGCTCTCTCCAAATGTGGAGAATGATGTAAGCAGYTTCTTTGGAGGATTCAGACAGTTACATACTTTTGAGTATGTTGATAGCTCATAGTTGGAAAATATCCTCCACTGGAATTCATTGAGTGTGTAAGGAAGAGGAGGTTACCACTAAGTGAAAAATGTTGGTCACCTGGGAGCAGCTGACTGCACAAAGACAACTGCTGCATCACACAAATACAGCATATTTGATAAAGARGTGTTTGTACCATGGCTTCAAGCAACATGGGTAAAAGTGTATAATGAGCTTCTTAGATAAAAAAAAGTCTGTCTGATTATTTCCTCTAGACTAAATACATTTTGCAGTCTGACCAGCTGACCTAGTATGAAAGAACCCTCCTTAAAATTACTATGTAAATTTACTTACATATAAATCTCATGTTACTCACAAGTTACACAATTTATTTTGCATATGTAACTTATATTTATATAAAATCATATTAGTGGAATAGTCATGTGGAATTTATATGAATATTTTGATTAAGGAGTGTGAAAGAAGCAAAGCTACAAAACAGTGCAGAGAATAAAGCAGTGCAGGTGACATTGCTGTGGGTGTCTGATACAACCTATCAAGAGCAGGTAGTGGATGAAGCCTTCTTTAAGCACTTGGTGAAAGCCTCACAACCACAGACTCCAAGAAATGCTGCCTTCACAAACAAGGAAGAGCTGTTTGAGTATGGTTAAGGGCAGCGTCAGCTGAAATGATTGTGAGCCTTAAGGCTGAGATCCTGAGAAGAGTCACCAAGGCCAACAGCAGAATTACAGACTCGAACTTTTGAAGAGCAGATTTTGACCTCTTCAGGGACTTGCTTGGCAGGATCCCATTGAAAGGTAGCCTGAAGGGCAAAGGGGTTTGAGAGAGCTGGTTGATCAGGAGCACAGGGATGGACCGTAGGCATGGCAGAATGGCACTGTGCATGAACAGAGCCTGTGCACTAAGAGTTCACAGAGGCTGAAGCAGGGAGAGGCTGCTTGGAAGGATATGGAGACATGGCATGCTCATAAATAGGGATGGAGTCAGGAAAGCCAAATCTCCTCTGGAATTCAAGCCAGAAAAGGAGCTGGAGTAGAGCCGGGAAGGTTTCCTTCATGAGTACACTGGCAGCAAAAGGGAGGCTAAGGAGAGTGTGGGCCCRTTGTTTAGTGAGATTAGGGACCCGGGGACAAAGGAAAGATGGTGAACTTGATGCCTTCTTTGCTTCAGTTTTCAGAGGTAGAGACTTGCCCCAAGCCTTTCAGGGTCTATGAGAGTGAGACTGTATCTGACAAGATGTGGACAGACGGATCACTTAACCACTTGGACATGCACCAGGCTGTGGGACCAGGTGGAATGCATCCAGGGATTGGCTGATACTGTGGGGCTGCTTTCTCGTATCTTCAAATGTTCATGGTACTTGGGGGATGCTTTACAAGACTGGAAAAAGGCAGTGTCCCATCCATTCTCAAGATGGATTAGAAAAAGGATACAGGGGCTACAGATAATTGTAGAAACAGTTTCCAAGCTCRCGAAAGGCAAGAAAGGGGTTGGTGGGAGCAGCCCCAGCAGTACGGAAAGGACAAATCATACCTGATGAATCCCRCTGCTTTCTGCAGTCCGAGGTGAACAGGGTAACGTGTGTCCTCTGTCTTGGCTTTGGTAGGCCTGCAACAGTCTTCCGTGGTTTCCTTATCTCTGAACTGGGGAGACAGGAGCTCTGCAAATAGATGATGAGTGGAAAATTGGCCGGACTTCCAGATTCAAAGCTGTGATCATGGGTGCAAAGTCCTGCTGGGGGTCAGTTTAATGTCTTTAGCGTGCTGGGCTGTGCTTGAAGTGCCATGGACAGGTTGCAGAAATAGACTGACAGGAACTTCATGCAGATTACCAAGGGGAGATGGAAMGTCTTGGCCCTGGGGAGGACCAGTGGTCTCATGCAGTAGCACGGGCTGGGGGCCAGTCAGCCCCACAATGGCTTTGCAGAACCTGTGAGTCCTGGTGGAGCACGAGCCGGCAGTGCATCTTTGCAGCCAGAGTGGCCAGCAGCCTCTTGAGGCTGCTGCAGAACACACAGACCATCCCATCCTTCCCTGCTGCTCAGCACTGGAGGGACACATCTGGAGAGATGTGCCTGGTTCTGGGCTCCCCACGATGAGAAGGGCATGGGAGTGCTGGAATGAATCCAGCAAAAGGCTACCAAGCTGCTCAGAGACTGGGTCACAGGGCATTCAAGGAGAGCTGAGAGAGCTAGGTATGCTCAGGCTGGAGAAGAGAAGCTTCAGAGGAGACCTTGTTTATGGTCTAGAAAAGCCTCATTGGAAGACAGAGGAAAGGAAGAGCCATAYGCTTTTCTCATGATAGTGGGATGAGGGGCAGTGCACACAAGTTGAAATATGGAAAATTTTGGTCAGGTTTTCTTCTTCTGAGAGGTAAAATCAGAGCGGATGCACAGAGGTGGGATAGGCCTGCTGTGTAGTTTAGCCTTAGATTTGTGCAGTGTGTYGGACTAGAATGGCCTCTGGAGGTGCCTTCTGACCTGAACTGCTCTATAAYTTCACAAAAGCAGGTATATGAGGATGTTCACTAAGAATTAATATAAATTAAGGACTAGAAAATTAAGATGATGAAAACTAAATAGGAAATAYAGAATAGTAGTTGAGCTGATTTTGTCTGCCACAAATTTGTATTAGGCAGTAGTAGTACAGATCTGAGGGAGTTGGGAATAGACAACATGCTTGGCAATAGACAACATGCAATAATCCTTATTCTGGTAATAATTTACTGGCTTTGGGTAATAATGTGCTTTCTTTTCTCATTGGTAATTGGGATATTGAATGGCAACTGCTGAAAAGGAAATACATGTTAAATCAGGGCAATAGGTTAGGGCAATATCCATGAAGGACCTTTTGAAAGAAATCTTTGATTCCAGATTTTTTCAAGTCATTTAAGATGACTGAGATTTTTTTTTTTATCTTAAAGGCTGTAGATTATTCCAAATTTTAATGCTCCTCTCTTTTCAATGTGATGGTGAGCTTGTTGATGTGATGTTGTCATTGTATGAGTTAGGATTTTTTTGAAGACTAGAAACTCTCCAAAACTTTTGGTTCTTTTAAAAATAATGTTTATGGGTAGCAGTTGATATGATATTGACARCAGACCAATATCAAAGGATGAACAAGGCTTAAAGGTGGTAGCATAAGTAGATTTTTTGTTGTTGTTTTATGAAGGTAGTGTTTTATTCACAGAGTATTCTTTGTTTTGGTACCTGTACTCAGTCAGCCATTTATGACTAACTCTGTTTGTGGGACTGCAGCTTGAAAAACAGTGACTCAGAAGATCTCAGGAATGGCAGGAGATTTTGCAACCATGTACGGGTGTAAGAACAGTTGGAATATAAATTGTTGGTGGGYAGATGTAATTGCATCTGTTGTGAGCATTTGCCCCTGTGAGTTGTCTATTTCAAAACCAGATGCTGAGAAATGAGAACAGAGAATGGAGCAGTCAGCAAGGTTAAGGATTTGGAAAGTGCCTCTTGGTGAGACTGAAGAGTGACAGTCTCTAGAGTCAATCTGAAATTTCAGCTCTTGTGAGAATGGCCAGAGAGTGGCTGCAGGAAGAAAAGGTTCAATTGATGATGGCTGTGTAAAACACCAAAGACACTGGGTCTAGTGGCTGCAAGCAGAAGTGGTATAAAATCTTCTCTGCCCTATTTTAAACATCTCTTTTCTCRGTAAGGGAAGTTAACATTAAAACAATTTGGGTTACTGTAGATTTATTTGTTTCTTGTTTTGTCACTTTTTAGTTTTCGGTGACTGTAATTGGCCTACTTCAGATCTTGGTTTTGTAGCTTGTTCATRTATTTATTAGTTTCCACATGTGCAGCTGAAGAAAGAACTATTTATTCAGTCTGAAGTGGAGAAGTGATTRCATGGATGTGTGTTATGAAGGTGCAAAATGAGTAATGAGCTGGAACGCAAACCCCTGAAGGCAGCTAGGCCTGTCTCTTGGGAAGACTGTAGTGTATTCAGYCAGGAAGTTTCTTGGTGGAAAGATTTATTTACTTATTAATTCCTATATTYTCAGAGTGTGGCAGCATTTTGAAGTTTTTACCACGGATTACCAAAATTTTCAGATTTGTAGACTGGGAAATTGTGGTGTGGCCAAGAGTTCAGCATCATCTCCCTAGATCAGGATCACTYCTCACCAGCCCAGAGCTTCTCCGGACTGCTCACCTGTCCTTCCCATCTTCCAAACCCAATCGCTTTCTCCATGTTCTTCTCCCACTTCCTTGAGGCAGGTTCCTTTTGTTCCAAGCCTCATTCAGGTCTGAGATCTCSTGCTGGAGAGTCATATGAATGCCTCCTTGAGGGATCTCCATTTTTTATATTATTACATATTTTTTTATATAATTGTTATATTTGAAGAAGGCTTTGATAACATTTTCATAAATAAACATTGCATGAAAAGCTGGCCAAGCTGTACCTCCAGCTTTGTGGTTGTGGAGCTTTGTGTGCTATTTAGAGCTTGTTTTAGAGGCAGCAATATTTTACAGTTTCAGCCTTTTAAGGCAGAGGAGCAAAAGAGTGCATTCTTTGTCATCCTGACAGCTGTGGCAGGTGTGTCTTTACTGAACAGGCCCTTGTTAAGCCAGGGATTGGAGCAGATACTTCAGGTAGGCTTCCTGATGTCAGTTAATTGGTTACAAGATAGCAAGTGAAAATTAGGGATTAGTGAGTGTTTTAACTTTTCCACGAGCAAATCCGAAATAGTGGCACTGTAGGGGGGAGAACATGCCCCAAATGGTGCACTCAGTGTATGCTGCTTAACCTGAGCAGGAAGTTCCCTTTCCAAAAGCAGGGAAGCAGTATTCATCCAGATCTGCTCTAAGTGTTTCCTATCAATTCGTGAAAAGGCAACTGGGAAAAAAAAATCTTTGCTGCTCTTTTTTGAGATGTGTGCTGACTGTTTCTGGATTGCTTGCAGACTTTAGCTGACTTTGCTGCGAGGAGAAACTTTCAAATATATCTGACTTAAATATATGAACATTTATCTTCCATGTGCTTTGATCGCTTCTCCTAAAACATTTCCTGTTAACAAAGATATTTGCATGTAAATGTTTATCTCTTGCATTCCATCTGCTCCATCTCTTTCATCCTTAACTCAAATCCTAATTATGATAGCATTTATGATTTTTCCCCAAGGAAACTGTGATATCACTTATRTAGGATCTAGCATTTCTGCAGCAATATTTGAAAAGGTAAATTTGAAATTTTAYTTATTCTTTTCTTAATAAAAATTTGATCTATACAGGAATCTAATTTCATGGTTAAGAGTGTAAAAGGGGGAATCAAAGTATTTTTTACCTTTACTCAATAGCGTTTTACTGAAATGGAGAGAGATTTAACACAATTGATGGTTGCAATGATGTATAGGTACTGAATTAAAGGTGAATGATGTTTATTTACTATAACTCTCAATGTTGTTCCAGTGTGGAGTAGGTTACATTGTTTTTTATTTTATCCAGGTGTCCTGCATTTAACTTTTACTTAAAAAGTTAATTAAAGTAAAAAAAAAGATTAATTGTAAAAATAATGAAGAAAATAATTTGTGTCTTGGACTAAATTAAATTATGTTAGAATCTTGTGAAACTAAAGCTTATGATACTCTTAGAATATCCTAGCAAATTCCTCTTTAAAGTTTTGTATAAAGGTTTGTATAATTTCCATACCCACAATCCTGTACATAAATGCTCAGGATACTGCAGTGTCTTTGCCGAAGAGAGCATTGTAGAATATAATTTACCGTGTTAGTCCAGCTGCAGATGGACACTTGTGAAAACAACCATCCCTAAGTTGTAAAACAGCTGCTTTGGGGGTGAGGAGAGTGCCACATCCCCATCACCTGTTTGTCGTCCTTCACTTTGAGACTCACTGTGACTTGTTAGAAATGTACTGAAATCTTTTGTGGGTAGTTGAGCGTTAAAATTAAGAAAACTGACTTAAAAGAAAGAAAACCTTTAAAGTGTGAACTGAAAATAAGATCTATTGTGTCATTCCATCCCTTTTTCCAAATAYAAACTATAAATGTGGGACTACAGACTCTGTCTGGTGATTTGCTTCTCTTTAAAATTCTACAATTGTGCAGTTACATAGAAAGAGAAAATCCAGTATTAATATAAAACTGAAAGTTGTAGTCAAGGAAGTTTATTGACAAAAGTATAAGATCATAAGCTAATGGACTGAATGTTTAAATTATTTGGCAGGTTTCATAAATATTTTATGGTTTTGTCTAAATGTTCRTATTTTGAAGTAAAGTTTGAGAAATAAAACAAAAGCATGATCTAATCTAAAATGCAAGTATTTTTTAATGTAGACTACTATACCAGTCTGCTCTTAGATATTTTAAAAATGTTATTGAATGTTTTATGCTAAATGTAAACCTAATGTTGCTTTTAATTCATCATTTACCACAGCAAAGACTTTGTTCTGTAATATCATCAGCGTATTAGTTCTCTGTAAGATCTAAACCACTATAGATCTTGGAAAAAACAAGCTTAGATCAAAGATCTGAACWTGAAATACGTGTATTAATTCTTCCCTTAGACTTGATAGGATAGTGAATATTTTTTGGTGCTAAATAAGAAAGTTAATTTTAGTATTTAAAAAAAACCTACAGTAATTTGCAWGCTTCCCTAATGCCTTTGTACTTGATTAAAATTTATAGTATAAAGAAAAATTACACATAATGATATTTGTCTTTGACCTTACATGTTAATTAGAACTAGAGATAGTTACCATTTTATTTCATGGCCTAAAATGATGAAAAACATTGATTTTGTACTTTGYCATTTCATAGCCATCCCTTCCCCTTTTTGCTCTGACTTATCTCCATTCCTCTCCCACTCTCTTGAAGTGCTTTTAGCTACCCTTGCATAGATAGGCACAAGGTCATACGATAAAAGGACATCTAAAGCTGCAGCAACATCACTTCAGCATTTCACAATCAGTTTGTTTGCTTACATTAATACATATGCTCAATTCTGCTACTCCTTTCATTTCTTTCCCTCCCCCAAGTACCTTCCTATGTGCTAAATGAGACTAAGTGATGCACTAAAGAGGCCTGAGGCAAAAGAACTAGCATTTTTCATACATATTTGCACTGCTTATCAAAAAAAATTAATGACTCGAGTTTTAATCTTCTCTCAATTTGATGAGATGCGAGCCATTTGCAGAATTCTTAATTGACCTTTGAAATATAATCAAGGAGTTATTCACGAAATTAATTCTTTGGAAAAGAAGTCCTGAAGACTAAACCTTTTTAGAGTAGGTGGGTATGTTGGAACACAGTGTAGACCGGAAGTATGTAAAAAGAGCTAGGGCTTGCAGGATGATTTGTTTGCTTTTTATTTAAAGAAGAGTGACTTAACAGATAACRTTTAGGGAATTGTTCTCATTGCTTTACAAGCAAGAGTGCATAGACAGTTAACATTGCCATAGTAAATGGCAACATTTAGGTCAAATGTATTTGATTTGGAATTCCARGTTCTATCATAAAGAGTGAGAAGAGACTCACAAGAGTCTCTCAAGACTCACAAGAAGTAAACGGCTTTGACTCACATTTTTCTGTGGTAAAATTGATGTGTTGAAGGCCAAGTTACTGATGCTTTGAGCTTCATAAAATGGTAGCCAATCTTCTGCTTCTGAAGGAAATAAAAGGCAGCATCAGCAATGAAAATAGTTGGATTTTTTTTTTYTTTTTTGAAAGCCAATATTKTAAGAGTTCCTTTGCCCAAGTGTTTTCTCGTGAAGACCTGCTTCAATGTACAGATCTTACAGGATGCTTCATTTTCACTTGTGAGCTTCCTTTCATCCGGTATGCTCCCTACCTGACACCAGCACAGTGGCGCTTCTCAATCTGACCAAATGTACAGGCTTGCACTTCACAACTGGGAAATTGGGCAATCTTATCAATGTATTTAAACACCTGTAGAGAGGGTGTGAAGATGACTGRGCCAGGCTCTTTTCAGCAGTGCCCAGGGACAGGGCAAAAGCCAATGGGCATAAACTGAAACAAAGGAGATTCCCTCTGAACATGTGGAAACACTGTTTTCCTGTGAGGGTGACTGAACACTGGCACAGGTTGCTCAGGGAAGTTGTGGAGTCTCCATTCTTGGAGATRTTCAGAGACTGCTGGACACATGGTCCTGGGCAAGCACGTGTGGGCTACCCTGCTTGAGCAGAAAGTTTGAATCAGATGACCTCCAGAGRTCCYTTCCMACCTCAACCTTTCCTTTTTTTRTGAAATCTTTGAATTTTRYTTTCTTATTTTCTKTAATTKTGGAATACTTTTATTAAGTTTTAATGCTTCTGAACAGCAAGACAAAGGAATTTTCCAGCTCTGAAAGTATTGTCCATCTCTTTTACTGTTGTGTCCTGTGTATAGGAWAGAAGATTTCATTTGTCTATAATTCTATTAGGAACAAACTAGAAGTTCATTGCAAAAGCCACTTYCTTTTAAAGTGTTGCACAGCTGTTATGATTCTTGTGTCACTTTTTCCATTTGATCCTGTCACTGTTGCTCACAGTAAGTTGAACTTCAGCACAACATCTTCGTCTTACGCCACTTTAATTTTTTTAGTAATAACAATTTCAGCTTGATTTTTGTGATGGATTTCTCATGTTGGCAGCRTTAATTTATATACAGTTTCCTGGGGCAACACAGACAGTTTTATTACTRTTATGGCTTTTCATTATAATGAAAATTCTACAAATAAGTGGCATGTATGTCAATATTGGAGATTTATGAGAGAGAGAGGAGGTAAATGTAGATTTCTTCAAATTTTCTTCAAGCTTTGTCTAAGTAGTTTTTTCTAATGAAAATATAGCTGTAAAATAAATAATTTCTAAAGACTTAATCTACTCAGAGATAATACAAGTTTGTAAAATTGCAGAAGGTAGTTATAATTTTATTTTAAAGTTTTTTAAGTTTGTGGTTTATGACTTGCCATATGGTATTAAGTGTGTGCATAAATTTCAGTGCATTGTGCCCTTAACTGGCACAATACTGTAATTTCAAATCTTTAAGTACTCTTTTAAGGGATACAGATTTTGGAGATTTTTTGCTATCTGAGAKAAAGAGCATAATTAAAGGAGGTGCAAACCCACATTTATAAGATATGTGTCACATCTGGCAGCTCGTGTGAAGATAATATGTTTGTTTGGTGGTGGGAATGCCTGCAATTTCATATGCCAATCTGACACAGTAGGAGTTTAACTAATGAGGTTGCTTAGCAAAAAGTGCATCAGGAGGAAGTCAGGGTTAAAAATAAGCATACATATGAAGAGAGCAAAAGATTTATAATGGATATAGAAGTGTTCCAAGTTGTTATGGCAACTAACATTTTAGACCCATAAATTGTTACTTATTAACAATGCTGCCAATCCTACATAGATTGCATTTTTGTTACGTGTTTTTCTTCAATTTTTTTTTTTAAATCTTGAAGTATTGCCTAAAATATTCAGTCTCTGAAAGACTGTCAAGGATAATGGAAAGTCCATATGTTTCCATTTTTTTTGTATGGCTACATTAAATAACCCCCCAAAACTTAATGGAATACATCTAAAAAACTAAAATACAAGGAAATTAAACTGTGCCTGATTTTGTTTCTGGAGCAATTACT
>NW_026623261.1:386601-391933 GCF_030028575.1 Malurus melanocephalus
TGGACTTTTCAAACTTTTTAAAGTCAAGAGAATAATGCTGTATACTGTCTCTATGACAATTTGTAGGAAAGCCATTGTAAATATATAGAAATAAGCAATTTATCACTAAAAGGCATAATTTATTTACCTAATTGTCCCATAAAGGAGAGTAAATTTAATTTGTTCTTGCTAGCCTTTTCTTTATTTTTTTGGGAAGTTTATGTAATAGATGTTATGACAAATAAGGTATAACAAAATTGAAGGTGTAAGATCTTCCAAGAGTGAAGAAGTATTTTAAGTATGGGCTTTTTTCTTAGCAGAATTTTTATGTCTCTGAGGACTTCCTGTGCCACAGCATTGTCTTACGATTTGGTAAAAACACAAGTTTGATCAAATCAAAAGAAAATTTTAGTGACATATGCACACTTTCTAACTACAAGCTACCTTGGAGAGGTCATAATGTGATGTGTAGTCTGCCTTGAGATTGGTCTCTTTTTAGGCTTTTTTTTTCAATTTGAAGAGAGCAGAATTCTACCTTTTTATTTACCCTGTCCTGATGTAATGTAGAGAACTTTCTGCATCATCTGTGCAAGAGGAATGAGACAAATATGAGGAGATWGTTGTAATCTAGAACTTGCCATTTTTCCAATCAAGTGGGCTGGAGTAAGATGGTACTTCAGTTATTTGAAAAAATGTGAAATTTTGAAGACAACTCAAGGAAAGTAGACTTCTCCGAAGACATGCTTAGGGACAACCCTCTGAATTTCTTCCAGGTGGAGCTGTGGCAAGACATTGGATATTTAAAGATGGGCTATTCTGCCCATCTCAAAAACTGAATTGTCGTCCCAGTTGAATTCAGTGCTTTTGTGAGCACTGCCTTGCTCACTGGCTCAAAAGTATTTCTTGACTAAAAAACAAGTAATGCAGGTATAGTTAAGTCTTCTTCCAGATCAGAGAACTCCATGGTTGTGTGCGTTCAGCTTTTTAACTCATCCATTTTTCACATGTGTGCAAAGACTGAGTTGTTTAGGTAGCTTGGAAAACCAGTGGACCCTAAATTATTCAGGTGCTGCATAAAGTTCTTGCAGTGCTAGAGAAGACTGGGTTGTGTTCTTCCATGATTTGTGAAGGTCATCACTAATGTCACTAAATGGTTGGATTTACATTCATTCCTACAAGGATAAGCAATTGTTCAACACTCCTGAGTTCAAGTGTGTGAGTATTATTTAGTATAATGTAGTAAAACCTCTTCCTTCCTGTGCCTTTCTAATAAGGCCATATTTGCAATAAAATGAAGACAATTGCTGTTGGTCTTTGATATATTRTAGGTATGTGTGCATAAAATGGTGACACCACATTTGCTGGCCATTTGGAAGGTAGGAAATTAACTGGAAAAAAGCTGGCAGCCTGAGTTGTGAATTCAAGCTTTGTCTCCCATAATTAGGAGGTTCCCAGAAATGCTCAGGATCTTATGTTTTTATCAAATGTATTGGAAGTGTGAACTRTGTATCAATGAGGAAAACAGGAAAGAGTACAAAGCCTGGAACATCAAATGCAATTGTGCAAATGCATCTGTTCATGACAGAATTTTAGTAGGAACTTGCTAAAAGCCTAGAATTTAATTAAAACCCCAACCTTTTTGTAAGGTGTGAGAAGCTAAGAGCTTGGAGAGGTCTGTTGAGGACAACAGATAGTGGAGGATTAAAAAGAAAATTYCAGGTCATCTTATTACAGGGAAGCTGAACACATTATTTTAAATGCATGTACACAGTAGAGGAACTTTTCTATGAGAATATCTATGGCTGTGCTTACAGGAAGCCCTTGGGTACTGTCCTCTGCAAGGAATCACTGGCAGCGTGAACAGTGTTCCAGGAGTTCTAAGGAAACTGAAACTGTGAAATTGTGGTAGTATAGGTGTTACCATTGCTGATACTTGGAAGTGTAAATCCTGGGCTATCCKTTGCAAAGGGCTGGAGCTGGAAGGAGGAAAAATATCCATTGGGAAAATATCACATTGGGAAAAATTATCAGTGGGATTTCCACAATATATCCTGTGACCTTTGCTGTTCCACATCAGGAATGTTTTGTGAAAGTAGGTAAATTCTGGGACTAATACATTTCCATGTAAAATAAAATTATTTASGATGATTAAACTTGCCACATATTCCAGAAAGCTGCAGAAAAACATTATTGATACGCTGGATGATATWAAAATAATAAAGTGTTTGAAGCACAATGCACCAATTGTGCTTCAATTTAGTTGTTCAAACTTTGGAGTAAGGCTTTGCTTACTGTAAGCAGCAAAGAGTCAAACACTGAGTTAATGTGAAAATTATTGAATGGAAAAATAGAAATCATTTGTAGGTGGAAAGAAATTTTCCATCTTGTGCTGCATGTGGATGCAACAGAGAGAGATTGTTATTAGGACAAACTTTGCTAAATTGGAGGGGGAAAACCCCCAAAATTACTGGTGCTTCCTTGTCTTAGGCAATTTTAGGTATATCTTCTGTGCACATTAACATGTTGGTGGCTTGCGCAGGTGACGCGATCTTCCAGTCCCACTTAAGTTTTAGTAGCATTACCTCTACATTGTCATGGTGGTACAAATGTGTTTGACCTGTTTTCACTAATTTGAAGTGTTATTGTAAGCATGCAGGAGATGTATTCTCTTACACCTGTGAATGGTGTGGTCAAGAGAGCGTGATCAGGTGGTGGGCTTGGGTTGACGAAATCTTCTTTACCAATGGTTCTTTCATGCCTTCACATGATCAGGGATGGGTTGAGTRTTATCTAAAAGGATTAGAAAATCAAAAAGAATAAAGAAGCAGAATAAAGAATGAAAAGGGGATAAAGAAGGACAGCTCTGAGTTTRTCTTTACTTGAGGATGATAAATTTTGAAAAACAACGTAGTGTAGAGGAGTTTGAATAAGAGAGGTGGGAAAGCAAAGCATGYGTACTTTCAGACATTACAAATAACCATAAATCAAACAGTATCTGTGAGTACAGAGTAGTTTTTCTTAGAATACCTTTAGTAGGGTGTGGCAATAAAAAAAACAAACAGCACAATGTAATTAAGGATGACACATATGTTTGAGTGGAATAAWTTTTTTGACAGATGAAAGTATATCTGGATTAAAACAAGTGCTGGTAGCACAAGAGTTAGATTATTCACTGTGGTTGATGACTTTTGTGTCCCGCTTGCAGGAAGAATGAACATGGGAGATGATTAGACCATTTCTTATGCTGTTAAGCATCCCAAATGACCAAGGTCACAATCACTATTTTATTTTAATGTTTCATGAAAGAATTTTAGAGATTATTTCAGAAGCTCCTGCTTACTGCATCTTCTAGCATTATCCTGGCATAACTTGGAGAGAAAGTGGCTGGTTCTACACTACCTTTGAGAAGTGGGGGCATTGGCATTATAGATTTGTATTCAAATTTTGAAGGAGAATGGATATGATTTGAAGTGGTCCATGAGTAGATCCAAGGATATTAAAAATAGCTTTAGAGTGGGTTGTGAAACTGGCCTTGTGAGTACCTGCCTGAAAGTCTGACCCTTTTCCAAACAATAGGGATGAAGATTATTGTAAAACTCTGATTGTTTGGGTGGTGGGTAACAAYAGAACCTGAATAGCTTCAGGCTGCAATTCTTAGTGGTAGCTGGAAGAAATGTGCTGGGAACTTGTGGATGTGGATGTTGCTTAAAAGATTAGCTGTTACATGTAAGCCAGGAGAATTGACTCATTTTCTGCTCTTTTGACAAAACATGGTTTATTGCAGCACTCTTATTGTTTGGTTATACTTCCTGAAAGGTATGGGGCCTTTTTGTATTTAGTGATTCTTTAATTCATATAACATCTTCAACATCTTGGATTAGGGATTCTTAAAGTGGAGGCCGCTCAGGAGGAACTCTGAGTCTGCATTCACTTGATATAATAGCAGGGTTTTGTTTTTTTTTTCTTTTTCAGTGGTAAGTTCCATAGTTCTGTGGTGTCTTGAAGCTGGAAGAAACATTGTTGAGTAATTGGAAAAGTATGAATCACCRATTAGCTTATTTATATAGTCAAGAGTACTGTTTTCTGTCTAGAAGTGAATAAAAATATACTTTTATGGTAACAGGGTATAATTGAAACAAACAATAATTTTATAAGTTTATTTAAAAGCTTTTTATTTGCCTTTCCTTCCTTTTTCTGCACTGAAAAGYATGAAAGCAGCATTCAGCTTTGGTTTTCATTCATTTAAGGTGTGAATTTTGTTTCAGATAAAAATATTCTATAAAAAAAAAACCACAAACAGAAGTGTTGACAAGCTGTGAACAGACAACCGGACAACTGTGTTTTTACATTCCTTTCCACTACATAAAAAATTTGATTTGATAGTCTCACAAAGAGTTTATGTGGGAAAAGCTCTGGATGTTGTTTTTTTTTCCCCATATCTACTCCTTCTTGTTGAAAATTTAGACAGCAGCAGACAGCTCCTGAAGTTGGGAATGCCAGAGGGGGATGGATGCATCCTCCATCTCACCATTGTTAGCAGCAGAGTGGTAGCAAGGGAGAGGAGTCTGGTAGCCAGTTTCTAGGAAGCTGTGCATGTCAGTTGGCTCTTTATGGATCCTAGGCATCTGCCGGTATGAGCTTCCAAAAATAGTGAAGTCTTTTGTGTATATACGACTTATTCTTTTGCACTGAGAAAATAAAGAAGCAAAAAGTAGTGTCTCCCTAAAGAGCACTTGTCTTTTTCTGTGTGGCTTTTTCCCATTACTGTGCTTCTCCCAAAGTTTAGGCTACWTTCTCTATGTTAAGAAACAAGTTTATTTGTACCAAAATAGCATATCTGCTCAGTGTCTCATGTAATTCACTTTTGTAAATAAATATTTTTAAGTTGAGTTGCATGCAGTGGAGAGGACGTCTGGTTGAAATGTGTACAACTATTAGTAAGCATCTAAAGCGTAGAACTAGCAAACTGCACGAAACTCATTGGAGATGATTCTCCAGTAGCTCTCTGCAGAAWCATCTAATTTCAAGCAGCCTTTAGATATGTGCATATGTGTTTGAAAGATTTGTCCCATTTCTTAAGTTATTAATACACATTGATTGGCCAATGGGAAGTATTAAATTATATGGAAAAGTAAATTTCATTTACTTTAAAAAAAAAAAAGCTTTTTGCATTCAGTGAGTACTTAAAAAGCTTAAGCATTACCATTCCATGTCTTTTGTTGTAGTCTGGAAGGTGTTCATGCTATACAAGAATTGTTTTTTTACAAGTGTTCATTTCACAGGTTCTTAGCTTTTGCTGTTTTTGCAAGAAGATTTTATCCAGTAATAAAGTTAAGTGGTAATCTGTTCTTCT
>NW_026623261.1:392703-446101 GCF_030028575.1 Malurus melanocephalus
TTTCTTTATACCATTTACTTAATATCACACATTACTGCTGCATCAAATATGTGAGAAGAGGGTGGTGTGGTGGTGTTATTTGCCATTGCACTTACAGTCTTTCTGAAACCTTAGAATTATTATTGATTCCCCTATTACTCAGAATTATTTTTAAATGAAGTGACAGTTGATCTTCAACCACCCAGTTAACTCTTGCTCTCTTACTTCTGTTCTAGCTTGTTCTACTTGCTAGGCATCATTTTCGCTTGTCTTTTCCTCTACATTTTGGACTTAGTTTTATTTTGTATGATTATCATATATTTGTATTGTAAGAGAAATAAGACACTTAAGAGTGTCCTTGTGAATTGATTTCAACAATTTTAAAACCCTTTATAGGTCCTTTATAGGACCCTAGTCCTTTAGAAAATAGCATACCATCATTCATTTGATATTCTCTATAGAATCATAGAAAGATAGGTTTGAGATGGAAAGGACTTTAATGAACATCTATTTCCAAACTCCCCTGCCATGGACAGGGACACCTTCACTAGACCAGGCTGTTCAAAGCCCTGTCCAACCTGGCCTTGAGCGCTTCCAGGAGTGGGGCATTCCCAACAGCTCCTCTGGGAGKTCTGTTCCAGTGTCTCATCAGAGCTGAGACCTTTTAAGATGTATGTAACAGCATCAATTAATATGAAAGATAGAAAATTATTTTGGTTTTTTTTTTTTTTTCCTTAAATGGAGCTAGAAGTGGAATCAGTAATAAAATTTTTCAGTTGCACTTGTGCCTCTGAGATAAATCTACATGGATGTTACAGACTTTGCTTGTCTGTGCCTGAACAAGCACATCAGAAAAAAATAATTTTAAAAAAAGGATCRCCAAATGAGATGTATCAAAACAGCCCTCTGGAAGTTTCTTCCACAGCCTTCCTGCAAAGACTCAGAGAAGGACAGAGCTTCAGAAAACCTGCATCRCTCTCAGTGTGTAACTTCTGCTTCGTTCAGTCCTTCCTTGGGGAGGATTGAGGAGAACCGTCAGCAGGCTTTGTTTGGGTCTTTTAAGGCTATTTTTATTGCTTACAAAATATTTGAAGTTTTTTGTAGTCTGGAGGCCTAATTATCCAGCTATCCACAGACAAGGATTGGAAGAGTTCCCAGTTTAGGCTTCTCTGTTACTTGTGTGCCTACTTAGGTGAAACAAAACCCTTAAGTACTTTGTTTTTATTGCTTATTCACATAATGTTGTGTATGAAATTCAAGTAATAGAGAGGGTTTTGTGAGGCAGATAGTGGCCTTAAGTGCATTGAAATCACTAAATTGATGCTATTTGCTGAAGAATTATGTTACCAGATATTTACTAAAAGCAATCTTGTTTTTCAATTGATAGCCTAAAAGTGGAAGATTTTCCTTTTTAAACATGGGCAAGACCTGCATATAAGAAAGGCATATCCTGGAACTCTTGAAATATAGTATGATGAGGGCATTGTTTTGGGCAAAATATCATCCCCAGGTTTAATGTACAAAATAATTGTATTAAAGCTTTATTTTAATAGGACTTGAGGATCATGGAACTTMATCTTTTAACTGCCCATACTGTGCTACTTGACTTGGTCAAATTGCACACTGCTTATCTTTATTTAGCCTACTGCTGTCTTTCTCTTGAACCCCTCTCCTACTGCTTCTCTGTCTTTTCAACTATCAGAATCTTGCATCTAAGTCTTAGGTTTCTCACATTTTATATTTTACAATTGTATTTGACAATTCCCTTTTCCCTTTTCCCTTTTCCCTTTCCCTTTCCTTTSCTTCCATACTCTGTGATRCTCTGGTTCTMCATTACTTTGAGATRTCTCACAGCCTTGTATCACAAGTTGTCTTGAGGAATATTACTGCTTTTTTGTACTGTAGTGTATTCTAGAGCTGGTCCTGTGGAACTTTGTAACCTCTCTGCAGCCCTGTGGTTGCCTTTTAACAAGTATTTGTGTGTGCTCATTTTTTATTTTTTTTTTTGTGTATGTCTAGCAATGCTTTTCTTTCACTTATTTTATTTTTCATCTCTGCTATTCCATCTGGTTTTGTGATACTTTTTTTTCACCAGCATATTTGATGAGATATTTTTTTTGTGTAGATTTTCAGGGTGCTGAAATCCAGATTTACATGTTATAGTCTACTGAATTTGCTCTTTGGTCTTTTTTTTAAATGGTTGTATGTATTTTTTTTGGCTAACTCTCAAAAAATAATTCAGAGCAATATTGAGGTATCTGACGATGTAACTGTGTTTACGTTTGTATGTTATTGTCTTGTTCTTCCCTCAGCTTAATTTTACACCCTCTAAAATAAATCATGAAAAGTGAAGATGGTTTCTGTTGAATCYAGTGGAGCAATTACATGTCTGCAGGATTCCAATGCTTTTTATTAGTTTGGATACCACAGGTTCATGTSTGTTCAGTTTGAAATGAAAGGGTAAGAGTAAGAGCCTTGTTATGACTCGCATCAAATGGAAATTTTCCAGTATGTCACTTGAAGTGAGTCTCCCTGGCAGCAGAGCACTTTCAATAGGGTTATGATTTATCAGCATAGAATTCTCTTTTCATACCAATGTGTTGCCCTTGTCAGTTTGGAGTTAGTAATCCAATTTTTAAGGGTTTGAATGGAGGTGAAACTTCATAACCATCCCTTCTTTGAAGTCAGGAGTAGTTTCTAATTGTTAGAAATGATAAATAGCTGTCCAAGTAATTGTGCCTTATAAAGGCAGTGAGACACTGATCACTCACAGTAGCTAATGTGCTTGCTGACCTTTGAATTAAAGGAGAAATTGTGGCAGATATTAAAAATTATAGCCTGTTGGTAGTTTTTCTTCCCAAAAGTTATACCTGTCTGTGACTTTGAACTTCAGCAGYACGGTTTACATAATATTATCATTCCTTTTTTCATGCAAACTGTTGATTCATTGGATATCATGAATGGATATCATGATAATATGAAAGCATTAGCATTCTCAAGCAAATGCTAATTTGCAAAAAAATTAATATATACTCTGAATATAAATTGCAAAAATAAACTGTGACAATTGGTTGCCATGATACAGAACTAAGTTCTGGCAAAAGAGAAGCGCAAAATTGATGGCAGCGTTTGGAGTAATTGTTTTAGATAGGCTACAGGTGTCTGGCATTACATAGGTGTAAATATTACCTGTATTCAATATATGCTCTAATTTGCTTCTTTTGGCTTCACCCTCCTATATCCCTGTACACCCATCCACACTGTCTGAAGGTGCCTTTTGTGTAGAACAATTGAGCCTTGCAGGAGAGACACATTTGATAATTCTAGCAGTATGCATCWTTTTATATGCTGATTTTATCACACRTTGTTCAAATTAGTTCATTAAAATTAAACATCACTGAATACTTCCATAGCCACCTGCACTGCCTTAATTCCTGTTTTGCTAAATGACTGAGCCATATGGTTGCTTCAAGCYTTGCCTCGCCCTTGCTGTGTTGAATGTTACAAAAATGCTTGATAATATTAAATGAAAAAAGTGCTTCTTTCAAAATACCTGACATTTTTCAAGGTATTATTTTTATTCTGGTAAGTTTCTCAGTAATTTTACAACTATAAAAGCATAATTTGTACGTGGCATTAAAGGAAAGTAATGAGCTTTATTAGAAGTGTAGGCTTTACCACTTTTTCCAGTTTTTGAGGGTATTTATGTTTTTTGTTTCTTTGGCTTTTTCTTCAGATGAATCAGCAGCCTACTTGTTCCTGTGGGTCYGTGAATCCATTTATTTACATGTTTATGTTTCTTTTATGTAATAATGAGAATGCTGGAGAGACAGCAGTTGTATRGAGCCAGAATGCCTTCTGGCATTGATAGCTGATGGATTTCTTTTCCACCTTGCCTCTCTCTGCAATCATAYACTTGGTTACTCGCAGTTTTCCCAAAAAAACAGCAAACCAAAAAAAACCCAACCCAAACTGTTGATTCCTATGAAATTATGTGAACATGTGTGACTAATTTCTGTTGTTAGTCTCTAAGTTTTGCTTCATGAATTAACACTGAAAATGGAAGGGCTGCCTTTACTCTAGTAAGGCAAAAAAAATTTTTCCTAGAGCTGTGAATTTCTTTGCTAGCGCACCATTGTAGCTCATGAAGGTGCAGAAAACAAAGCCTGATCTGTTTACTGGCTGATCTCATCATTCCCTCAGTMTCCTGGTCGTGCAGCCCTTCCATCCTGGCCTGGCGTCACCTGATGCCCAAACCCTCGGGTGCAGTCCTGGGCACAGCTTGGCTGCCAACACGGGTGCTGTGCTGCCTTCCAGTTCACCCCTGTGTTGCCCACTGGTGTTTCAGGATGTCTTCTCCTTCCAAAAGCCTGGCCTGAGGTAGCCATCAACAGCCTTGGCACTGTGCTACTGCTGCTGGATTGTGGTCCCTCTCCCTTCTTTCCTGCTTCCATCATTTGGAACTAAGAAAGAACCAGGAGGGTTGTGGGATGGGACCGTGTTTCAGAGCCATGTAGGTGACACACAGGATTCAAAGGTGCAAGCAGGCTGMTTTGGCCAGTCTGGATGGCCTGGATGGAGTTACTTGTAAGTGCCCTGGGGACGGGTGTCCACATCGATCCCTGTGGAAGGGCCAGGGAATAGCTGCTTTTGCTGCTGACCTGGACAGTTTAGGAGTAGGCATTGAAACGAAGTATCTGCTGTCCACCAGAACTGGATAATAACCAGTTCAATTCCATAACCATGTCTTGACATACATTTAAAGTAGTACTGAGCAAAGGTGCAGATACTGGAGAGTGCTAAGAAGGAAGTTCCATAACATTTAATGAAGTGTAATTTATTTATCTAAATAGGTTAGAAGAGGGTGAAGCAGTAGATACCACACATCTTAGCCTGTGATGCTGACTTCATTAAGCTTAGGGAAGAAACATCTTGATGAAATTGAAAAGGCTTTGTCGCKGGTGAGAAGCTGCTTAGAAAACACTGATAGGGTCCAGTCTTTCTTACTGTTCTTGTTAGTGCCATRGATGATGGAAAAACAAATGTTCTTTGGCTGAGGGTATTCAGGTTACTCTATCTGCAAGGCAATTTGAGGGTAATCTGGGGTTCAAAGATGATTATGATGCACTGGGGTAGWACTCATCAAGAAAAATTGGAAAATAATGAAGAAGAAATGATTTGGTGAAACTGCAGGCTTATTATGCWGTTGTGAAAAAGGCAGACAGAATTGGTTTGTAAACAATGTTCTGAGTAAATATATATGTATAATAGTCTTTTCAGAATTTTTTTTTTCTTAGTGCAGTTAGAAGAGTAGGTACTTTTRTTCAGTTTGGATTATGGAAGGGAAATCTCAGAGGAAAGCAACAGGAATGAGAGAGGGCTAAATAGCACATTTCCTCTGTGCAAAATCTGAAGAAAGTTAGGATTGTCTCTTCTACAGGAAAGAAAAAGGAAATGGAAATTATCAAAAAGTTAAAGGTTGGTGYGAAGAACAGGGGAACGTAAACTTCATGTTGGCTGGTGATAGGTTAAGCAGTACTAATCTTAAATTKCAGTAAGAGAGATTCAGGTTGATGATCAGATAAAACGTTAATTGAATTCTRGGATTGAGTGCTTAATAACTGTCTCTTGCCAGAGTCATAGGTGTTCTGTTATCTGCTGTCAGTCTTTTGTCCTGAAATGTCTCTTATGTGCATAAATGCCAGGAACAGTTGTGTCTTTTGTTTGTGAAAAAAGAACGGACTCTCTTGCCTCTTTTTATCTATTTCTTTTGGAAAGAATCAAAATTCCATTTTTCCCCCCTGACTGTTGTGCATTTCCATTCTGTGGGGAAGATTCTGGTTAGTCCTTGGTCGGTTTCAGGAGGGTTGATAGGTACAACATAAGAGGAAGTAAATATTTGATTTTTTTTTCTTTTTAAAACAACTATCTGAGTAACTGCTAGGTCAAGATAAACAATTACGCTTGTATTCTAAAATTGTTTGATATACCCTTCACAGAGATTTTTTTTTAAAAGAAAAATTAGGTGTTAGAAGGCAATACTGTAGGATTAAACTTCATTTTCTGAGATGCTGCTCTACTCCTGAGTATCTTACTTGGACATTCAAAACCTTTGAAGGCAGTATTATSATTCATACCTGTTAACAACTTCTGTTTTCCTCTATGGTTTCAGCAAATTGTAATTTTGAAAGARAASTTTCAGAGACTGAAATTMTACTCTTAGTTCAGGATAAGTTATRCATTCCCTTAGGAAGYACAAGTGCAAAACCTTTATTTAAAAGCCTAATTGCAGCTTAAAAAAGAAAGGAAAGTAGCTTCTTGGATGACTTGGTACTGTGATATCTATACTGTGTCACTGGAGAAAACAAAAGTGGGAAATAACTCACAGAAGATATTTGCATTAAATTACCTTTGGAACATGGGTTCAATGTCCTAATAGTCCTAATAATTAAGTACAGTGTTTGACTAATGAATATTTGCATTAAAAGTTCTCACAAATTATGTGAATATTCATGAAATAAATAAAATTCATTAAAATGAATTCATGAAAATTATGTGAAAATTCATGAARTGAAATTCATGTGGTACATATTCTGGTAGATTTATCATTTTTCAGAAGTTTAGGTTAATCACATTAATTGGTGCCAAGAAATTACCTGCATGAGGTTATCAGCTGTGTATTATGGGCTTGAATGAATTTGCTTAGTATTTTGTTGGCATTGTGGACTTCAAAATAGAGTATTCAAAATAGAGAAGGATTTAAATAGCATTAACATGTATAAGCTAGCTATTTGGAAGCAAAAAGCTGTTTCAAACTTTGATTAATTAGAAAATGTGCTGTCAGGAGGAAAGATGCGAATCTTCACAAACTGTTTTCTGAGATGAAAACAAAAATTCCCCAAACATGAAAAGTGACMAAACCCCATTAATAGCTGTTGAGCTTCAAGTTTTCTCTCAAGCAGCAGTCCTAGTTTATATGCAGTCTTTCTCCTTGCTCTTCTGTTGCTGGACACTGAGCCCAATTATTTCTTTCAAAACACTATAAAAATGCTAGCATGCTAGCATGAGTGGTTTTTATAATAGATAGGGCTGTTTCCATCCATTTCAGAAGTATTTCCCTGTAGAAGAAGGATGGTGTGTACTAGAGTGTAAAACCAGTTGAGCTGCTAATATAATTTGAGAGGCAAGGGTTCTGTAAGAAGAGCTTATTTATCCATTTATTTTAGAACAACTAATTCGGATGGAAAATGCGGTGACCTCTGAGGCATCGTAGCCTCCATCGTGGCTCGTGGAGATGCAGCAGGCACCCAGCTAGGTACAGGTTGTAGCCATTGCTTGGGTCTGATATCTTAATGCTAATCAGGTAAAATGTTTGGGAGAGAAGAGGAGGGCTGTTAGCAAGAGGTGAAGCGTGACGGGAGTTGTCACACACCATAAAACCCATGTCTCTGTCTTAACTGCAAGCTCCAGCGCCTATGAGTCTAATCTCTGCACTTAGGGTTTTAATGTATTCTGTAAGCCTTCCTAGGTGTCAAGAAAAATGTTTCAGCCGTGTTTTGGGTGGGTTTTTTTGTCCATTTTTGTTATTTTTATTGTCTGTATGAATTCTTTTTGGTGCGCAACACGCGTTTAGGGTTTTTGACCTTGTTTCTGTGGTAATTAATATGGTGCATACTCTTGGGTAGCATTCCTCAGTGCATTTTTTGCGTGTGTATTATTCATGGCTTTTGACTGTTCATTTTAGGTGTTAATAAATTATTTATTGTAATTATCATAGAGATATGCATTATAGGAGTGTTCGTGCTTGTGAGATCAGCACTACCATTAAAATAAGTTCCTGGAGTAGCTGTACATGATCCTTTTTTTTGTCTCTTCCTTTCCTATGTAAAATTCAGCTCTTTATGGGGCATTCAGTGTCAGTGTACCACACTTGTTAAATTGCTAAAGATTTTATTTTACAAATATGCATAACCATGTGTTGATGGTCTTGAAGACAGATGGAAGACTTCCRTGGAACTTAATAAATTTCAGGGTTTCCAGCTTTTATTCCTTGAGCAAGTACTTGAGTTCAGTAGATAGTACTGCAGTATTGACAAAGACTTGATTTCTGGTTATTCTCAACTGGAGTGTGTGTCACTACAGAGTGAGTTTTGTACTTCAGAGGGGAGGTCRGATGATGTTTTGAAGAAGAGCAAACAAGTTAATGTTAAATCTGTCTTCTGAATGCATAGGGTGAATATTACTTCCACTGTTTAAGTGTTGTTTTATATTGTTTTTCAAAATTCCTGTCAGTGGCAATCCTTCCCAGCAGTTGGTTCTCAATCCATGTTGTGAATTTAAGCACGGAATATACAACCCCTTAAGTGTGGGTCCTACACCTGTAAAAGCAACAAAACCTGKAAGTAACAAAGATTCTTCAGGTCGCTGTTGCATAAAGCAATGTTCTGAGAAAAACTGATTTCATAACAGGAAAAATTACTATTTGGCGCTGTGAAAGAGTGATTTGAGATAAAGGAATGAATATTCTTCCTGTTACAAAAAAACTCAAAACCTAAAAAACCCAGTGAAAATATTTTATGAACCTCCCATGCTKTAAATAAATTCTGAGACTACTATAAAAAATATAGGAAATTTAATTTCCTCTTCTGAAAGGTCTCTAATAGCAGTTGTAATCTGCTGTCACATATGGTAATGAGCCTTTATTTAACTCTTGGTGATGCTTAGGAGTAGTATTCTCAGCAGATTGTTAATTCTTATTTTCTCCTGTGACATACTTATCCAGGGAATGATGTGTCTTGTTTTTGTTTTCAGTGTCAGTGTTTTAGGCTGAGTGAAGTAAGTAAGTAAGTTCTCAATGCACTTCTAATATTTTTGCTTTTGGAAGAATGATTAGTATGTTAAAGACATTCTTGAGTATGAATGCACACTGGAAAAATGATATTTTCCTATTCTGTTAAAATCTAAATGCTACTTAGTACTTAGGAGGGGTAAAAAGCCTAGAGGGTTTGCAATGAAAAAAAAAATAGCCCCAATGATACTTTTAAAGCTKCCTTTCTCTAAATACTTTCAAGTTAACTGGAAAAAGTTGCTTATAACTATTTCTTTTAATGGGGAAAATCCTACTTGTCTATCTCTGTGTTAAGGCTTCAGTTTCCTCTCTTATCTTGACATGGCTCCAATTCTTGTTGGGCTTTTTCAGGGGCCAGTTCATYTCCCTCACCTAGGAAGAAATCAAACTATTCTGTCTCCTTGCCTCTCTCAAGAGGAGGATACAGGAGTTCTAGGTCGTTTATTACTGGATTTGTGTGTTGCTTTGTAAGGGTCTGGTTGGCCTAGAAGGAGGAGGGCATGGGGTAGGAGTAACAGTCCTGTGAATTTCAGTGGCTTGGAGCTTTCAGGTCACTTTGGCTGACATTTGTGAATTCTCTGTTAAMTTGTTTTTGTGTGCTGCAGCAAACACACAGCAAAGACTTAAGCAAATGCTCAGCACTAACATTTTCTGTAAGACTTTTAATATTTTCATATTTCACATTAATTTCTTTCCAAATAAATAATGCCCCACAGAAACAGATAATTTGATCTCCATCTCCTGTAGCATTCTCAGTGAACTATGTATCTTTTATCAGCATCTGAAAAATCTAAATGCTGAATGTTGAATAGTGCTGGTGATAGGAAGGCATTCTAGGCCTGAAGGTGGATACAGAATGGCCAGCACTGGTCTTTCATCCTGGAAGATCTGTCACAAAAATGAATGGAACAAACTTAACATGCAGGGAGATGTCTGTCTGTGCATCACTGCTCCAGTCACGCAATATCAGAGCAATTTACAGGAATGGTGAGGCAAAATGGGTCTAAACTGTGCCTGTTTTTCATACAGTGAAGTTGTTGCGAGTGTTTGGAGGTGTCGGTGTCTTCATGGGGCTGAAATTTTCCCAGGAGGTACAGGAGTGCCTTGGGGTTTGRCAACTTTAGCTGCTGCTCTGGGAACAGCTGCAGATTAAAACATCTGGCTRGCTTTAGGCTGTGCAGGCACAAATGCTATCCAGTTATTTGATATCCCACGTGGATACCTTTGTCCCAGGTTGATGTTACTCTAGAGCTGGGAAGTTTCTTAGAAATTTTGCTTAGAAAAGTCATTTTCTTCCAGACAGAAAGCTGGCCCAGGTATGCTGTTCTTTGGGCAGCCAGATCAACCCCTGGGTGAAGCATCCTGCAGTCACTGTGCCACCATCTGTGGGATATTTATGGGTTTSCAGCAGAAACTCAGACAGTTCAGAGCTGTTACTTTCGTCTTAGCCATCCACTCATGAGTGCTGATGTTAAAAATTCATGATAGAGTACCTTGCTTAATCCCTAAATAAGTATGAAACTATTCCATGTGCCTTTTGGTTACTGAAATGCAGTTTACTGTTCAGTGACAGTGTCCTTTCATGAGCTTGCCTGATGCACCGTATCAAATGTCATTTTCTGAATGCTTTGTTGGGAGAGGCAGCTCAAAGGAACACAACACAAGATAAATGCTCTCTTGTACAGGCACTACAAGCTTGCATTGCAGATTTCAGTGGCTGAAATTTTTTTTCTGTCTCACGTTTTGGAGTGCTTAAAGTCTGTAGTTAAAGGTCCGTCACATGAGAAAAAAGGAAAAAAAAATTAAGAAACTGGTATGTCATCATGATCTATTTTCTCTGCATCAGTACAAACAAATCCACAGAATGTTGGTGTTATTATGAGAAACCTACAGATTCCAACGCTTCCAAAGTGTATATCTTTCATATTTATTCATTTTTAAATATTAATAAGAACAAAACTTTTGTAGCTGCTTCTAGCCCGAGGAACAATTTTTAGTCAAAAGTCACAGACTTGATTGCAAATGCTGCGCGCCTTTGAAACATAAAACTTTTTTGTTTCTCTTTTTCCCTTTTAATTTCAAACATTTTCTCGTTCTCATGGAACTGAACGAGTAATGAGTGATATTAGTATCACACCAGTAGTATTGCAGGTATAAATACTGGTAAGGAGTTGTAGTGCCTATGATATTAATTCTCTGGCTGATCTGGTGCTGTTTGTATTTGCCTTGCCTGGATCAGTCTTGTGCTGTGCTGTCTTGTCAGGCTGTCCCTGTTGCCTGACCTCCGTGGGTGTGGTTAATGAGGGAATCCCAGTTACACGACCTTGCTGTAGAGCACAATTTTTGGCATCAACAAGTACAGGCTGGAGGGCAGGGCACCTTTTCTCCTCCTGTGAAATTGCRATGTCAGTGTGAAATTGATGAATTGATGAGCTGTTGCAGTCCAGGAGGCTGAGTTTCTATTTGAATTGAGTGAGTTCTCTGCTTTTATTTATACAGTGTGGCATAATAAGCTGCTGTGGGTTGGTCCTTTTAATAATTCTCAATATCTATTGGAAGCAGGAAAACCCCCAAAAGACTTGTATTCTCCAGAAAAATTTCCCCTGCCTGTATTGTGTATTTTTSCTGTTATTTTTAATCTCTGTAGTAAATTTAGGGTCTTATGTTGACTTGCATTTGAGTTGTGGTGCCTTGGAACTAAACTAGGCAGTGGAGTTGAAATCCATGACCCCGATTCACCCTCTCCTTTCACTTTGACAATCTGTAAAGAAATTGAAACAAACCTTCAACAATTTGAGTCTTGTGTGCAGAATGGTATTGTAAATAAGTGAAGTAAGTGGAAAGATAGCTCTGAATTGTAGCCATCTAAAGAAATTGTGGGTAAATCTTGTGTTGTTTACACCAATAGCATTGTGTTCGAATAAGCAGGTAAAATCAGGATACAATTACATTGAATGTTTCGAGCGTGTATCAAGAAATGTATCTTAAATGGGATCATAGTGTTACAAAGTAACATTTTTTTCCTAGGCATACTCCTTATGGAGTATCCTTCCCTGATGGTGCAGGGCACAAAAATAAAAAACCCTAACAATGTCTCTAGTTTTTCTTCATAATTTCTTTGTATTTTCTCATATCTATTTACATATACTATGTGTTGGGTAATGGAAGGATGGAACAGGATGAAAAGGCTATAATGGTTTGAGGTTTTATTAAACCCAAGCAGATGGAAGTTTACCTGGAGTATATTTAATGTATTCATAGGCTTTGTTTTTTTTTTTCTTTTGAAAAGAATATCCTTCCTGCAAGAAGAAAAAAATTAAGAGCTTTTGAATTTTTATCATTAGCCTTTATTATTTTTCCTTCTTGCAAATTATAGAAATACAAATTCTCTCTCATTGTCACGGGGAGGACATTCTCTGAAGAATAAAATAGGCATAAATACTGTTGTGTGTGATATATAAATTTTATGTGAATTACCATAGATGTTTCTGAACTTCTCTTTGCAGACTGCTTCCAGTTGCAAGCCTCTTTCTCTATTTCAGAGTCTGTTCATTGCCTGCAGTCTCTCATAAATGTTGCCCAACACATAATCAGGGACTATGTAACGCCGTCATTATTAAAAGATAAAAAGGTCACATAGTCTCAAGCTTTAGGATAGGACACGTAAGTGTCTTGATCCTCCATTTCATGTTATTGACATTGCCATGAAGTAAAGACAACCCCTTCTTCTGATTTTATGGGAAAGACTTCTTTTTACCTGTTCTTTTTCTGTGAATCCATTTAAGCACCTTCATGTTATGCTCTACTAAAATTGGATGTATAGCTGGGTTTTTTTCCTCCCCACCCCCAGCAAACCATGGAATTGAATCCACTTCTGTACCCTTAGATGTAGTTGCATGTGGAATTGTAAGTGTTCTGAACCATTTTTTCCCCACGTGGATGTGAAAGTCCTAGTAACTGAAGGCACACATTCTCAGGCAGAGAAGTTACCACAGAATGTTCCCCAAGTGGAGATGGTTTGATGGATAGTTCTTGTTTGGTGGAAAGAGGATCTGCAGGAGCTGAAGACCAGCCGGCTGAAAATTACAAGTTTCACACTTCAACTACAAACCCGTTTTTCAGGAAGCAAGGAAGTGAGAGAAAATAATTTGATCGGGAAAATACTGTCACATTGGTACCTTACAGCAGGCAAATTTTATTTTATTTAAGGGTTTTCTTTTTTTTTAATCTTAGCATGATTTCTTACCTTCAATTAACTGCTAGACTATAAGAGATCTTGGTTTTCAGTAGGGGATAAAAACTAAGACTTACCACAACTAATTAGTTAAAGAATTAATTTATTCTGAAATGATCTGTCCATGCCACTGAACTAGGACATCAAGTTTAGTGCTTATCAAAATAAATAAAAGACAATGAAAGCTATGGGGTGTATACAGCTATGTCTAATAACGTGGCTCAGGAAAAGTGTAGTAGCTCTTATTCCATAGCTGTGTAGATGCCTTTTAGTAGGTTCATGGATCAAATCTTCCTGAAAGACTGATCCTAAAGCTGAGCTGTTTGCATGAACTTGGTCAAAGCTTAGGWGGCAGTGCCATTTAGCTGTTTCATAGTCTGATGTTTCCGTTTTGTGTAGGAGAGAATTGGATTGACCTTTTWCAGCAGGAATAACATTAGAAGCTATTAGCTGGAAAATAGATAGAAGGCACTTCAGGAAAGAAAAGCTAAAACGAGAGGATGGAATTTGGTTTGGAGAAATCTAAACTACATCCAAATAGGAAAAATTAACACTTCAGCTTCTTGGGGGAAAGAGAGCATATTTATGAACTTTAAAGATTGCAAACTTGCAAGAATGGAGAAGATTCTTCTGGGGATTACTGAAAGAAGGAGGAAACAGCGTCACTGTCAAACTACAAGAAAAATTTTCAAGAAAAATGTTACTGATGAGTTGTGATGCATTTTGTAACTGCACTGTCAGAGTAACTAAAGACATCATGCTGGAGCATGGTGAAAAACAGGCAGTGAAAGGAATATTTAAGAGCAGTGGATTTTTGTCCAGGCATAAACGATGACTTTAGATACTACTTTCATTTCTTTGCAGCGTCATCCAAAGGTGAAAGTCACCCTTTCTGTCTGAGTGACTCGCTTGCAATTGACTTTCTTCATGTAAAATATGAGTGGAAACAGAATATAGCTTATTGTGCTTTTTCTTCCTTTTTTTCAAGGGAAGTAGGTGTATACAGTGATTTACATCTGCTTATGCCTGACCTTGTTAGGACAGTAACAACAGAGAAAAAAAAATCACCGAGCCTGGCCCTACTGTGATTTAATAACACACTTGGTACTAGTGTTGGCTAACACTAACTGCTKCTCTTTACCTTTCTGGCAACTGTGATCTGTTGACCTTGGCCATCCCCTCACCCTGACYTTTTCTGGTCCTTTCCTCAGCAGCACACGGTGGGGGTGAACCAGGGTGGGCAAGCTCATGGATTGAGACAAAGACAGGGAGATCACTTATTTTGTAAATCCCCAGTTACTGTCACAGACCAAACAGATTAATCTTGGGGAAAACTTTACCAGATTTCCACCCCAGCACGGGGGATGATGGGAACTGGGAGCTGCAGTCAGTCCATTGCACTTGGTGTCTGMTGCTCTTTTCTCCTCACCCCATGTCCCTGCTCCAGCCTGGAGCACCCCTGTGAATAKCTAGCTGTAACATTTGCTCTAACCCCTCACTGAAAATCTCAAACAGTTAGTTAATCTTGGGAATTAATGAGATCATGAACAGTTTCCTTGTTTATACTTTGCATTTCTGCCAAGTCCAAAAATACCCTAAGATAWTATGAAGATTTCACAATAATATGATTATTAATAATTAATATTAAGATATTGCAAGCATATATACATGGGGGGGGAACTCCTAACTCTTTCAATTCTATTGTATCTCTTTACAAGAATGTTTTTCTTATGGAAGATAAGATAATGACTTTCTTGGAGTGAGTAGGTGACTAAGGAGGGWGCAGGGTTCTATATATTTGTGGAATACAGCTGCTTAAGTTTGAAAAAAGGAGGACAAGGGAAATAGCTTTGAAGATGCTGAACAGATGCTTTGGCTTTGTGTTAAATGTTCTATGAATGCTGTCTGGAGCATTTCATGAAGTGCTGTTGGACTAACATGTAGATAGATGTATGCAAATYTATTGCCAAGTATTTTTGAATGATGAAGAATGATGTTGAGAAAGTGGAGTACTATAAAATGTGTTGATATGCAGAAAAATGTATGTTGAAGCTTCCAAGGGCTGTAGCAGATTCCCTTACTATAGAAACAAGATCTTTAAAYACTTCTAGTTTATTTATTATAATTTAGATTTCATTTTATTTTCCTTCCAGTGGATTTATCTTTGCTAAGTGGAGAAAAACATTTTTAAAGATCTKCAAAGGTCAATTGTTATATTTTGTTCCTTTCTTCCCCCCTGCCCCCCCAATCCTATTCTCTTCAGAAAGGGTTGGAGGGTTTATCTTCTTCTGCATCTCAGCTTTAGAAATATTAAAAGTAATTACTTTTKKGRGGGGTAGGAAAAACWAAGTTGSTTTTTGTGTATTGCTTWAAAATATTTGCAAGATACAAGTAACAGAGGCGAAGGGGTGATTTAGATGACCATGGAGAATCAGTGCTAACAATGTGGGAAGCAGTCTGTAATTTTTTGCCAATTMTTTTCAGATTTCTAACTCTTATGTAGAAGGAAAAAAATCTCAAATTGCTGAGTTACAGCCTCCCCCTGSCACATGTATAGTATTTAGTGACTACRCTTTTGAAAATCTTATTCTCTAGTSTGATGATCAGGTGCTTATAAGASCATAYTCTCTYTAAAATTGAGATTACAAACCAACAAATTACTGAATTTATTATAGAGTGAAGTGGCATAAAAATTGCAGACCAGTGGACGTGGTTTACAAACACTTTCATTTTGAAGACTTAAAATAACAGCAAACCTAAATAGTATAATATGATTACATTGTGTCTTTATAAGTGGATATTAGTGATGAAGAAATAATCAGGAATTGCTACTTTACCAAAATCTYGAATAAGAAATAAATCAAATAATTGGTTCTGCATATAATTCTAAATATGAACTAGTTGCTTATGTTACATTRAAATAGTTTTATTTAAACCCTTTTTAAAAGATGACTTCTAAAAATATAGATTTCAATGCTCTATGCTTTAAGAGGAGCACTTTCATTCTATATTATTTATTTTTTTTTTCTTTTTTAAGTTTTTTAGCACAAAAGTGCTTTACAGGCTAGTGAATTAGCATCTCACACAGATGATTTAATCCATGTACATAAATTTTCATCTTTTCCTGAGCAACAGCTTGTAAGCAATTTTCAGAATGCCTAAAACAACTGTTTAGGACATACTAGAGCATAATAGTTCCCCATTGTCTAAAAATCAGAGGATAAAATTTGACGTACAAAATTATAATTGTTTATATGAATATACTTAAGAAATTTTTCACCAGTATTCATGTACATACTCCCAGGACTTCTGCGAGACTACTCATTTGGGTGAATGTTCACAAATCCATTACTTTTTTAAATTTAGGTAATTTTTCTTTCCTCTGTTTTATGAATTTAACCAAAACCTTCCTCATGAGGAAAGGCTCTTTATTGTGATGCCCTTTAGGACTGAAAGTGAAAGGAAAATCTGTCAACAGCAAGGTTCTGGAATCATTACGCAGATGGGTCCATAAATCTAGGTCAGSAAACTTTCCTGTAGCAATGATTCAGATTGTATGTTGAATTGGATTTTCTCAATTTGATGCAAAGTTTGGCCAGGCATACCCTGTCTAGCAAGCTTTTTTTCTGTGGGGTTCATTCATGAGGTTGTACCTGGTATGGAGTTGTCATTCTTGAAGGAATGGATCAGCTCTGGGCCAGGTTAGGTGGCAGTCTGTGTTTATCATCCATTCTGTAGAACAGCCTGATTCATCATAATTGCCTGGATAACCTGTTGAAACATATGATTTCCACTTCCTGCCTTTGCAGACAGACAGACACAGCCTGTTTTGTTTTGTGTGTATTTGTAATTCACATTTACAAGATGGACACTCTTCCAGCTATAGAAACTTCTGTTATCCCCTTAAATCCATTGGCAAATGGAGCAGAAAACAAAACTTTTCTGAACAAATTTGGCTTGGGTCCTAAGTCAGCTATTTCCATTGCTAATATATCTCAAATTCAARCCTGCCACTTTTTCTGGGTAGAAAAGAGTGTGATAAGGCTGCATTGAGGACTTKGGACCTGATTTTTTATTTCCAGGAAATCTGCAGAGCAAGTTGGGAGCRTTTTGGCCTCCATGACCTCATAATATTGATGATCCTTTGCGTCTCTTGTTATTTTTTTGCCATCCATYTGTGATCCTATTTCCCATTATCTGATCCTAAAACAAGAGAGAGAAAAGTGTGTAGGTGTAGACATCTAGAGAGGTCCTCAGAGATATGTGATATCTTCTGTAGATATTGCTTCAGTCATGTTTCTAGTAGTTTTGTAGCTTGCTGTATTTATGCCACTTGAATTCTGAGGTTTCTGGGATATGGAAAACTATGCATGTCATCTTTTTTCACAGTGAACAATCAGTTTCTTAGTATTCATCTTTTTCCTTACTACAGTGGTTTGTTTTTTTTCCTCCCTTTCCCATTTCCCCCTTCCTTAGGATCATATATGATAGTGATTTCCTCAGACCATGACCCTGGAGAAAAGACACGACTTCAGCTTCCAACAATGAAAGAAAACGACACTCATTGCATCGATTTCAGCTACCTTCTGTACAGCAAGAGTGGAGGAAACCCAGGCACTTTGAACATCCTCGTTAGGGTGAACAAAGGACCACTGGCTAATCCCATCTGGAATGTCACTGGCTCCACTGGCAAAGACTGGCTTCGAGCAGAGTTGGCTGTCAGCACTTTCTGGCCCAATGAGTATCAGGTAAACTTGCAATAAATTCGTACCACTTTATAATATTTACTGTAAAGTCCTATTCACTTTGTGTTGTTTTGGTCTGTTCTGATAAAGTATTCTCCCAGTGTCCTCGAGTGAAGTGTTCCATTCAGTATAAATAATTATGTGGGAATGGATATTTTTTTATAGCAGGTGATTGTTCAAAGTTATCTGTTACTGTACAATAGGAAATAAAAATTAGCTGGGAAAAAGCCTTGTTRAAAGAAATGGTAAGGTTAAAGTCCAGGAACATCAAAAATTATAAACTCCCAGAAATAAATTGCCTGTGCAACTGTAATTTGTACTTGTCTTCCCTCCTCTTTTGTATATGCCTGTGTTACCGTGTCTAATTACATGACCGTAAACTGTGCTTTTTTCCACATGACATTTGCTTCATTTGCTGTGCAGGCAGAATGGTGCTCACCTAATGAGCAGCTGTTCAGGATGTGTTTTTTTTTTTCCCTGTTAGCTTGCTATGGGACAAAACCACCTGCAGTGTAGGTCTGTCATTTGGAGGGAAAAATTGTTCTGTTATTACTAGATGCTGTTATTTGATTTGTTTGATTAACCTGAGAAAGTACCTGCAGCTGTTTTGCTCAGTGGGTATTTGACGTGAAGGATGAATCTCATACATGGGCATTTTTGTTCTGGTGTGTGGGAGTGGGAAGAGTTGGATTACACGTGCTCATCTGCATTGTTACACCATGAGGTGTTAATGTGCTTACCTGTCCCTATCTAAAGATGCTTCATTAGTGCTCTTGMAAAGTTTGGATGTCCAGAGTAATTATCAAATGGAGGAAACTGTCTGATTTATTAATGGTTTTGTTGGATAGGGATRTTTTAGGAATGTTTCTTAGAAGTGCCTTTATTTAAAGTTTGTTTTGATTGCCCACCATCAGATAAACATTCATAAATAACCTTCAGTGCAAGCAGCCTTACTTATACTGTGAAAACTTATCGAATTTACTGTCATTTTATGGGGTGTTTTTTTGGCCTTTTTTACCTTGGTTTTAGTGTTTTTTGTTTATAAAGAAATTTTATCTACCAGTGGCACTGAAACTGGGTAAAATTTGATTTAAAGTTCTGAAGCCTGATTCCAGAAAGCTTGGCTTCTGAGGAGGTGTTTTRTTAACCCTTTTTATGTTGCTAGAAAGTACCATTTGGTGTCCTTAAACAAACCTCAGGAGCCTTTTATAACAGTACAGTAGTAATCAAGTGCAGCAGAATTATATGCAGTAAATCAGGTTTCTGCTGACAGATGGCCGGGCTTGACAATGAGATTGGTGGTTGGGGCCTTATCTCAGCAACACGGCCATTTTTCACTTAGGCTGTAGCCTTCACATTATCTCTCCATAGACTCTGCTTAAATTCATTCTTTCTCTTGCTTGGTCGTCCAACAGAATATTGAAATCATGTGTAACCCAGTTTGGTTTTAAATTAAGAATAAACCTGGAGTAGAACTGGGGGACTGTTAATGCAGCCTGCTGTGATTTGTGTCCGAYTGGCACAATTGCTTWTATGAACAGGAGAGGAAATSTGCATGCTGTCTATGCASAACTGCTTGTTTGCACWAACWGGACCTGTACTTTTGTRGKTTTRGTTCTTTCAGCTCTCAAGATTCAGRTTCAACTTTGCTCTTGGTACATTTTTAGTTTGTTTTTAGTTTGAAGTTTTCTTCTTAATTTTGAGTTATACTTTGGAATGGAAATATGTTTTCATTTTTCTCAYGAGTCCCATGCTGTACAGTTCTAGCTTGTGATTTTGGCACTTTGGTCCACCTGTTGGTCGATGAGTTTAGCTAACACTGAGGAAAATAAGCACTGGTTTCTGTGATAAGGTGGAAGTGGTTCTTTAACCTGGGAATTGGATCCCTGCCTGTACAAGCAAGGTCAGTGCTAAAGATCACTGCTGAGCACAATTGTTTGCATGTACTTTGTTGCCATCAGGTCAACTTCACTGCCATTTCCTTCACACTGAAATGAAGGAAGAAAGTAGAGATTACCACGGGCTGAATGGCACAGGTTGCACTCTAAGGAAATCTCGTGCAGTGACTTGGAAGTTAGCAGCAYGGCCAAGTTACTTGTAATAGCAGAGTGCTGCACTTTGGCTAATTAGCTCCTAAACAGCATTTCTGTGCTCTGCTGTGCTCTGTTGAAGCTTTATTACTTCCTGGTCAAAACTAACAGAGTGTTTTTGCATGTCACTCTTGTATACAATATGAATTCAGCTTAGGCATTTTTGGATGGATTTAACAGTTCCTTTCACTCATAGGAATGTATTTTTTTTTTAATAATCCATTTCCTTAACTTTCTTTAACTGTCCTCTGCTGGGCAATCATTTATATATTTATTTGCTGACAAAACACAGTACAGTTTATTATAATAACTTTACTGGATAAAACTTTTAATCTAGTTTTGTACCCTCTCTGTGCTGGCAGATAGCAGTGGAAGCTTGTAGAAGAGTTCAGGAACAGGACAAAATCATGTTCATAGCTCCCCCAGAATACACTTCTAGCCTTGAGCATATACGTGGTTCAAGAACTTTGAGCTTAAGGGATTAAGTAGTGCCTTTCTGTTTTCCTCTTAGTACTTTTTTTTTTTTTTTTTTTTTTTTTTTTTATGATTTAAGCTTCTAGTGTCTACAGTATGTATGACAAGGAATTCTAATGCTAATTCCATGTTAGGACTATTCCTGTGGGTTTCTCCAAGCCTGGTGCCTGTTATTCTTCAGTTGTCATATTTTTGCACTTGGGGAGTTTCAGAAGTCCTGTAATGACCTGATCTGTCTTCTGTCTCCTGCTAGCAAGGCATCTGCAACTTCTATTCTGCTTGTTTAACAGGCGGGTGAACTCTTGCAGAAAAGGGTTTGATTAGAGAATCCCTTGGGATCRAGGTTATGATTTGATTTTGGTCCTTGGTAGTTCTGGAATCTTTTTTTATCACTCTGTTGGAAATATGCCACCTTTGACCTGCCCCAAGTTTGCTTCAAAGGAAAAATATTTTGGGATTTTCATTTGTTTAAACTTTGTAACTGACTGGGAATTTTGTCTCTCTGTTTCCTTTGTTGGTTATTACTGTAATTCATCTATTTTAGTTGAGATGTTTATTCCTGTCTGGATGAGTTGTTTTGTCTAATGCTTCTGTTAATTTCCCCAAGTTCTCTCCTGCTTTGCACAGTAGGGTTTATCTGACTGCTGAGGGSTGTCTTTTCCTCTCTACCTCTGTCACAGTTGTTTTCCGCTTCCCTTACTGCATATGTCATCCTTTTTTAGTTTGTGTTTGTTTGTGGTTTGTTTGTTTGTTTTTTGAACACTGTCTCCCAAAAGTTTCTGTTTGGTATTTTTTGTGTGTCCCCCCTCCACCCCCATAAAATTTGTTTTATTTTTCTTCCACGGGATCACATCTGTGCTTGCCCACACTTTGTAATATGAATYATGGGCTTTCCAGTTTTGGTTTTACGTTATGTATCTGAGCTTTATATCAGAAACTGATAAATAAACTCTTGACTTGGAGCCGTAAATTTCAAACTTGTAAAAAACTAATTACTTGGTTTCTTTATGGKTCTTTGAAAATTCACTATGCAGTGATGGTGCTCTGCAGTTTAGCAAACATGTTGACTTCATAAGAGTGTTGTTGCACCTGGAAGTATAGCTAGCAGAGTTAAAATACTGAGCTACATCGAGCTAAAGGTCTTTTATCAGTTCAGAAAGACTGCAGGAAAACTTTGGAAAGCCAAATACTTTTCTTGTGGAATTGTGAATCCTAATTTAGATAATTAATTTGTTCTTTTTTATAGTACTGATGATTTATAGCATTTGCAAAAGTTTAAATTGCCCAAAGATCTTGGAAAATTACTTTTCTTTATGATCTTGAAAGGTCTTGAAACTGTAATAGAARTATAACAGGAGGATGGTAGACTGAAAATTCAGTAATGGTGTGTACAGTTGGSCCATATGCCACATAAGGTAGAAAACAGATTTCTTGTGAAATATGATAATTTGTTGCCTTTTTGGATACCAGATCACTATTCCGAACTCGTAGACATGTGAGACTGTAAACAAGCTGCATGTAGAAAAGTTTGGGAAGGCAGAGAGTTAGATGTGATTTAGTCATTTGGTATAGCTGAGGAAGGAAAGCCCCAAGTGAAATGGAAWGYACCTKTGTGACCYGTGTAGAACTGAGTTATAGGCTGASTTAAGAAGAAACCAACTCTCTCAAATTCCCAACTTCTTATTTATAAGGCAAATGTCMTTTTCTATATGTGGCATTAAACCTTCAGATACTAACATCAAGAAAATACAAAGATCATAAAAAACCAAACCAAAAAYCAACCAAACAAAATCAGCAACACTCCAAAGGACTGATATTTTAATAGGATTTTATTTAAAATACATTGGAATGCGGGAAATTACTCATAGTAATACCAAAGACACACTTTGTAAATAAATAGTGTAAGTTTTTTGACTATGTAGGTAAGAATGTARTGGAGAAAGTGCTTTATTTGAAAATTTTGAGCAAGACTGGTAAGCACTGTGTGAGTCTTGGATGATGAGTTTCAACACAGTGAAAATTGTGTGATGGAAATCTCAGCGTGAGGAGGAGTTCAGGGACAAAGGAGAGTGGTCTGTATCTGTGTGTGAGAGGCAGTGCTGAAATAGGCTGTTATCTGGCTGGGGAAAAGACCCATTTTAGAGGAATGTGATAGAGTTCTGCAAAACCCTCACTAATATGAAGGGGAATTCTCTTCCAGTTCAAGAATTATAAGCCTTTTTGGTCTGGTGAGTAAACCAGACTGAAAAAAGTACATGGAGGTTGGTCACACTGCAGGCTTTCGACCCATGAATGTGCCTGGCAGAAATAGCCGTTGTTGGTGCCGGAGGAGGACAATGTGGATACCCAGCCCCATCCACCCCTCAAGGAGATGTGTGCTTAACTTTTTTTTTCTGGATTCCTAAGTGTAATTTACAAAATTTTATTCTGTGGTTATTTAAACCAGTCTGGTCATATTTTTTTGAGTTTTTGTTTGGCTTTAGAAATAAAAGCTAACTTTGTCTGCACYACCATTCCTACACCCATTTCTCTTGGCTCTTTTCCCATTACCATTTCCTTTCAATCTCACTTGGGGTAACATAATATTTTAGACTTTTTAAAATTGRAATTTAAAATTAAGCCTTTTAAATTCTTCCATTTTCTAAGGATTCTCAGAAATAAGGTATGAATTAGAACTTTTTGGAGGGGTGGTTGGTATTTYATTCTAGCAGAGATATAAAAATTGTTGACTAAAATGTGTTAGCTGTATAATTAAAGAAATCTAARGTAATAGTTAATAAACTGAGAGTTTTATTTTTTCGTAAATGTGGAACGGCTTGTGTTTGTAAGTATAAGTCACTGAAATGTTCCTTGTATGATACATCATTCTTTAGCCCCCCTTTTGTGGAATAACTCCCTTGAGAATAAGTGACTTTTAAGAATTTATGGTGACTGTCATTAACTATTTTTTTTCTAGTTCATTAATGCACAATGAAATGGCTTATACATTTGTTTGTTTCCTTTGTCTTCTTTCTTTCCCCCATAGTTTTCACCAGATAAAARCACTTTTAACTGCCTCACTGCTTACCACTATCTCTAATGTTTGAAAATATCTCCAAAGAGGAATGATGTTGCTTTYTCATCAGAAACACATTCTAAACCCCTAAGTGTTCTCCTGACTATTACTTGCTAGGCAGCACTTAATCAGAAACTTTTTCTTTATACAGTTAATTGAAGAGTTACTTAGACTTTTTTAATAATGAACTTTTTTATTGCTTCTCCCAAGCCTTGCTAGTACAAACAAAACATGGGKTTTTTTTAACTGCTAGGATAAACATGGATGCATGCAGGCATATCTGTCACATTTCTATCTCATTTCTTCCAAGATATTTATTGATTTGGTGAGGACAAAAAAGGCGTAATTTCCAATAGAGTGATTACCAGAACAATTTTAATAATTTAGTTCTGCAGATCACAAAGCACTCACAGCTCTCAAAGGACTTGTACAAATACTGACTCATTCCAGTCTTCAAAGTGGGAAATCATAGTGCAGGGAGTGAGAGAGAGYGTTGCCCAAACAAGCCTCGTCACAGCTGAAGTGCCAGCATCTCGGTTTTCAGTAACACCATAGGTATTGGAGACTTCTTGGAAGATCTTTCTTTTTTTCTTGGAAATGACAAGCAGGCTTTGACTGTTAGTTCAGGTCTGTGGCATTGTTTCTGTAGGGTATATTTCTGCAGGCTAGCCACAGCATGCCCTCTTTCCATCCTGAATTAGTTCATTTGTGAGCACAGGAACTTGCTGAGGGATAAKGGAATGATGGTGGTGGGGAAGCAGGTAAATAATGACAATATGTGGTGTTGGCCTCTCCTCCATCTATTTTGTTGTCTCTTTCTGCACACYCTCTTTTATTTTTAATTTAAAAACTTTAAAATTACCTTATGAGAAGTATGTAATAGTTTTCCTAACTTGGTGGGTTTGATTTTTGCTAGCTTATTTTGATGAGACCTCATTTATTCTGCGGTCTGATGCATTAAAAGAGGGCTAAACTGATAAATTAGTATCAAAGAATTTTTACAATTAAAAATAGCAGAAATTATTGTTAATCAGGTAAAATGTGTCAGCTGTGTCTAAGTCAGTGATCCAAGCTGAACTTCACCATTGCAAGCAGAGTTGGCTCTGACTTCACAAAAACCCTAGAACTCCATTCCTGCAAGGGTGTGGAAGRAATAACTTTGGATGCCTTGGTTTTCACAGGCTAAGGAACTGTGGAATCTGAGCAATTGCTTCTGTTGCTCTACTCTGAGTTCTTCAGAAAATCTGAATTCACAGAATTTTGAATCTGAAGAATTTGCATGCTGAAAAAAGAAATGTCAGCAGTTTACTCCTTCCCTTTTTCTTTGTTTAAAATTTTCAGTAGTATCTTTTGCACTGCTTTTCTTTGTTAGATTACAATTTGTGAGTAGATTTCTTTTCTTCTACTGTGTTCTGGGTTTCCTGTGCTGTATGTGTGATCTGAACTTTAAGGAGAGTAGAAATATTACACTGAAGTATTGTATGGAATCACATGGCTGTACATACAAGAACCTTCAGTTATCTTTCCATCAAATAATGTAGCATCAATGAGGCTGATGAGGATTTTGACCTTTTTTCATTGTTCCCTGCAAAACAGTGGTTACCTTCAGGGTGAAGTGATGAACGTATAGTAGATGCTTGACGTTTTCCAAGGCAGTCAAAGATCTGGAGGTTAGTATGCCATGTCAATCCATGTTATGAATTCCCTATAATTACCTAAAAATCTTGCGTGCAACAGACTGGCTGTAAACTCTTGAGGACATACTTTGAGATAAACATGTAATGTTTTTCAGCCAGTGCTTAATTTCTGGGGAAATATATRTGACTTTAACCCAGTACTCTTCCAGGAAACATTCCTCGCTTCTGCAAGGTGGTATGCAAATTTTGCATTAACCTTGATTACCAAGATTATGAAAAGCCTGTAGCATTCTCCTCCCTGTCACACTGCAAGCACTGTCAGGCATTGGAGTGGAAAACACACTATTGCTAATCAGCCATCTCAGAGCGCCTGATTTTTTTTTTTTTTTCTCCCCAGAAATACGCGACTGACTTAWATCATGGTGTGTAAATAAGTTCTGGTTCTGGTTCCTTTTGTCAAGATTATTCTTTTTTAGGATGTTAGTCTGTAGATGAAAAGCATAATTGCTTGTTACATAAGAAGCTCAGATTTTGTCATATTTTTATCAGCTTCTGCAAGATCCTCTCCCTTTCTAAGAAAAATTGTGAATATCACACTATCAAGGAGCTGGCAATGATASCCTCTTCCACTTGGCTCTTTTATTCACATGAAAAGTGAAATGAATGAAAGAGTATTATGGCAGAAATCAGTGATATATGCTTGAAGTAGATGGTTAAAAGAACACAGGAACTGGTAATACTTTCATTTCATTATATGGGTTCTGGAAAGATTGAGTAATGAATTGTGCTCTGCTAGGGGTTTCCAGACTATCCCTAAGTGAAAGAGAATAAAAGAAAAAATATAAAAGTGCTGTATTGAACCATTATCAAAAACTTCACTAAAATCTCTGCACTTCAAAATTGGAAACCAATCAGTCTCCAAATTCATGGGCCTTGAGGAGTCAGGATTTTCAGTTTAGAAGTCTGAACTCATCAATTCATCACTGATAAGATGTATTGTTAGGTAGTTTCTGCTGTGAAGCACTGTATGCTGCCAGATGACTGGATYTTTCCTGACCATCCCCAACCCCCAGTGCCTCTTTGGTGTTGTGATTTAACCCCAGCTRTCCATGMAGCCCCACACTGTGCCTTCTTCAYRTCCCTCCACCTCTSTGGTGGRATGGGGGAGAAAACTGGAAGGGTAAAAGTGAGAAAACCTGTGAGTTGAGACAAAGACAGAGTAATAGGTAAAGCAAAAGCTGTGAGTGCAAGCAAAGTAAAACAAGGAATTAATTCACCACTCCCCATGGGCAGTCAGGTSTTCAGCCACCTCCAGGAAAGCAGGGCTCCATCACATTCCCAGGTCTTGGGAAGACAAATGCCATCRGTTTGAATGTCCTCYCTTTTTCCTTTCTCWSCTATCTTTCCATGGGTATGATGCCATGTGGTTGGGTGTCCCTTTGGTCCCTTGTGTGGTCGGATGTCCTGGCTGTGCCCCCTCCCAGCCTGTGCTCCTCCAGCCCACTCACTGGAGGGGCGGTGTGAGAAGCAGGAAAGGCCTTGGCTCTGTGTGAGCGCTGCTCAGCAGTGACTGAAACATCCCTGTGTTATCAGCACTGCTCCCAGCACAAACCACAAACATTGCCACATGCCAGCTACTATGGAGAAAACGAACTCTACCCCAGCCAGAACCAGTACAGTTGAAAAAAAAATACTGAGAATTATGCAGCCACTTTATTTTTGTCCTTTTCTGACTTTTATTATTTAGGGCAAGATGAAACACTCTAGAAGAATTTTTGAGTATGTGCACACCATACTATAACKTGCTGGTTGTTTTGATGGCTTTTAAAAAATATATTMTTTTTTTTTCTAATGCTAAGTGGTGAACAAGCCTGAGGCTTGGAGTAAAGTCAAAAGGTATTCTTCATCCAGACTAGTATGTAATCGGAATCCCATGTTGACTGGTGATATSACCTCCTCAGAGAGAAATAAGTGCCTCATATCTTTATAATTCTCTCTACCCTGCATGTGCTTCTTTTCTGAAGTTCAGACTTTTTTTGAGGTGACATTGAAAAAACAGCTGAGGTGATTGCTCTGAAGGAGAAAATAATCAAAATTCAAAGTTGGGGGGAAGTGTATCAATTAATTTGAGGTAAMATCACATTCTGATCAAATATACAAGGTCCATGTATTTAAGGAAGTAAACAATCTTGTTTTCTTGAATTTTCTGCTTTGCCCAAAAGATATTAAAAGCATTTTAAAGTCATTCCCACTCTCCTTGCCCGCTCTTACCAGAGTGAAGTAAATTATACCCCTGTAGTGGAAGTTCTGAAATGCCATCTGAAGTAGAACAATTTTTCTGGCCCTAAGATAGTGATGGGAAGCTTGCAAACTGGTAATTGCCCTGTGGGATACAGAACGATGGCACAGTCAGTTCTCTGGGTCCAAGCCAGGAATGGTTGCATTGTAGTCTTTGCAGACATGTTATTTTCTTCTTTGAGAGTTCTTCCCCTTATTCATAGTTAGTTATGAAGCTCCTTCACTATTTTCTTTAAATGTCTTTATGTGCAACTCCCAGGAGATTTAAAGTATTAGAATAAAACCTTTTGGAGTGAATTTCTTCACCAAAGTACCTTGACCGCCTCAAAGTAGTGCAACCTAAGCTGTTTCTTTTCCTGGTGTTTTTTTGGTTTAATTTTTGGGGGGATTTTTGTGGCCTCATTGTCTTCTGGAGTCTTTTGTATGTCACCTGTGAGACCTTTTAATGCACTATTCACTTGCTGGAATGGGCCCTGTAGCTGGAAACCTTTGTGGTTTTGTTGGTGCACATGCCAGGATTACWGCACCTCTCCTTGTGCCACAAACAAGCAACAGCAAATGGGAGCCCAGCAGTGCTGTTAGTGCTGGACGACTGCAAGGCAGAGCAAACACATTTTCTATGCTCATGGAAGGTACAGATTGTGTGGGCACTCCTGCTAGTGCAGAGCAGAGGAGTTAATGGGGTTGTTGCAGTGTCCCTTTACTGAGCTGCTGTGGTGTGAATATCATATTTACTGGGGGTGATCGTGTGTCCCTGTTTGGTGCTTGAGTGTGACTTAGCTTTAGAAATTTAATAATGTAGACTCTTAKACTAGRGTCAACTTTTTGGCTTGGATTAYCTTTTTGCCRTAATTGTCAATTTTGCTGTCTTTGKTATGTTTTCCAGGCAATGAGTGTATCTCACAGGGTGTGCACTATTCGGTAGGTGGTGTCTGTTGGATGGAAATAACTCACCTGGAAGTAGTAGTAACATTTTGCTGCTGTTCGTAGAATGAAATTACTTACAAACAAGGAAAGAGTGTTTGTTCCATGACTATGATGAGACTGAAAAAAATTTAAATTATACAAATCCCGTAATTCCAGTCTTCCTAGTGCATTGTTGAGTTACTGAAAGGGAAATCAAATATTGGGGAATTTATGGTCGCACTCAACTGGTGGTGGTCTTGAGGCACCAGATGGAACATGAAAATTTTGTAATTCAGTGGAGGTATGGGTTCTTAGGGTTACCATCCTGTCACTGGCTTTGTGGAAGGGAGAAGAAAAGCAGTTGTGCCAGATTCAACAGCAGACACCYGAGGATCTGCTTGCCTGGGGCATTTCTAGTGTGCTTTGAGAGCAATAGAAAACGAGGAGAATGGAATGAGTGACTGTGCTGCATCTTCTGGCAGTAAAACTTCAGTAAAAGACTTTTTATGTGGTGCATGTAGCTGCCCTTTGGGTGTGCATTATACTCGTGTCATGTAACTTTGGTAGGTTTGATCATTAGTTTGATTTGGATTAGCTTTAGGTATTGCAGTTGACTGGTTAACTTCAGGAGTAGATTTCATATGAAAATGAAAAAAAAAAACAACCCAAAAAAAACCCCCAAAACCCAAGCAACCGATAATGCCCAAACAGTTCAAAAATCCAAGTCTTCTATCTYTGCAGACTTCTAAGCAGGAATGGAGAAAAATAATCTTGGTTTAGTCTGATTTCTTTCTTCTGTCTTTGTGAGAATTTAAAGGTACACATGCTCAGGTCCACACTCTCTCACATGAGTTGAACCCCTGTTTCTCATCCTCTTCTTTTCTACCATGCTGAGAGGATTGCTGTAAACTTTTGAACCATCAGTAAATAAATTAAGAAAGAGTTACAACCTGTCTCGTCTCTCTTTCCYCTCCTTTCWTTTGCRTTGCCTTTTGTATTCAATATAAGGYCTCTGYTGTGTRTCTGCCCTGGCAATGGTTCTCTCATTCAGAGGGTTCCTGTTGAAAGGAAACTCAGTCAGTGACACGCCAGAATTGCCACGTTTAACTCTGATGAATTGAACACTGGTGTTTCTCTGATTCTGGTCCCTGCTTCCCTCTCCTGCTACAACAACAGTTGCAGGCAAGAGAAGAGMGCTGTAATGCTGGTTCTCCCTTTGCTCCTGTTCATTTTCCAGCTTTCCTGGCTTCTGGCCTTGGAAGGGATGTAGAGGAATTTGGTGTTGGTCTTCCCGTGGCAATGCCACAGGTCCATACACTTCTGTGAAATTGCTTTCAGGATGCTGTTTGGCCTTCTCCTTTGCTAGGGTGAATATGTTTTGCCCTTCATGCTTGTAAAGAACACACAAACACAGAAGCCCCCATGTTTTTTTTAAAAAATAAATAGCACAATGATTAATAATGATGAATAATAATACCACCACCAAAAAAAACCCCTTTACCAAACCCTTCCCTTTTTCCATCATGATAAGCCAAGGGGATGAGAAGTTCTTGTTACTGTATTACTAATTTTTTTTTTTAAATGTTAATCTTAAATTCAGAGTAACAATCTGTTTTCTTATGGGAGAGGGACAAGTCCTTCACATTGACCCAAATTTATTTCCCATATGAATGGAATTATTAAACTATTTGTAATGTACTGAAAGCTGTAATAGGTTATCAAAATATGATTATGCAAAAGAATGTTTTCTRTCATAGCCAGATCAGTTGTTGATTGTGCAACTTAACACGGAAATCAGAACAAAGCTAAAATTCGCTTGGTTGACTCATTTATCTTTTAACTAAAACTGGGGTATGTTTTGAGATTTGTGTGTTTATGCGTGAGCTTGTGTTTACCTGTGCCTAGGTTTTTACTTTTGTTTTTATAAGGAAAAAAAAGAACCTCAAAGTAAAGCATCATCTTTGTCCCTGGACTTAATTATGGGGTCTTAACAGCATATATTTGAACAATGAAATGGAAATTAGCAGCGGCTGTCTGGTTTTCCAAAAAGAGCTGGAACATCAGATGTACTTAYCTTGGTAGTGTTGAATTCAATCTGAATTACACTTCTGAGTCTTGATTTACTACTATTTGTGCAAATAAAGTGTAATGTGTAGTATGACCAGTATTTTTCAAAACGCTCTGCAAGTAGTTTCAGTTTTGTTTGTCTTGTTTCAGAAATCCTACTGAAATGGAACATGGCATGCATTTTAATATATTATTTGTTTATGTATGTTAGATAAATGTGGCATAGCGCGTTTGAAACAGAAAAATGTGTTAAGTGGGTATTTTGTCACAACAAAACAGTTAAATCAGCCACCCAAGCTTTATTTGGCTGTAGCTTTACAGAACCATCAGTTTTTAGTTAAAGAGCTGCACCCCAAATTAGAAAGGCTTTTCCCCTCCCTCCTTTTTTCTCCCCTGTTCTTTCCCCTTCCAAAATTGTAAGGGTAAACTTAATTTTTCCTTTAATAATTCACTCCCCTCCTTTTTTTTTTTTTTTTTTTTCCTCTGCGCTCTTGTCAAGGATATTATATATGATAAGATAGTATGGAAAAGTGTGGGTGCTTCAGAACCTTGTTGGCTGTGGTCAGATGGTCACATTTGGAATGGCAAAGTCTGCTGAAATACAGGTGTCTTCACTTCTAAAGTTAGAGTTTTATTTTATTGTTAGAATGTGTATGTCTTATTCTCAAAAAGGAATGACAGGATCAGTAACATAGACAATAAGCTTAGTTTCTTTTACAGATATTCTTAATAATCACATAGAGGGTTATAATTTTACTCAGAAGTAAAGTAATAACAAAGATAAATAATTTTTTCTCCATCTTAGATTGCTAATTAAATTGGGAAAAYTAGCCTTTCCATTTTATAATCCAGAATGATTTTGCTATGGCAAGTCTACTGTAATGTTAAAACCAGTTCTGCAGGTGTTATGTATGGCTGAGATTCAAGAGCAGTTGAAAGACTTTCAACCCAAACTCTGCAGAAAGAACCTTGGTAATTAATGTGGTCCAAATTCTTGTACTTCTTCAACAATCCTTTCTGATGAGTTTGATGGAAGAATACTTTAGTTTGGGCTATGATGGGAGCAAAGCACAGCACATGAGAAAATAAGTTAATTGTTTCATTTTGCAAATACAGCCTCCTCCCCTCCATTCAGTTCAGCTTCCTTTCTGAGCAGGTTCATGCTGTATCAGTAAAAAATTAAATAAATTACATGCTAAAAAACTGCAAGCTYTGCAAAGCAAATCCTAACTACACCACGCAGCAAAACTAATTCTTTGCATTCTGGGCTGGTAAGTGGCCTACATTTGCTAAAGAGTGTGATGCTTCTCTGCTGGATGTAGTGGGCTGGATGTAGAGCAGGGGGGATGCAAGGGAGTGCTTTGGGGATCAGGAGGCTCTGACACATTTTAGCCTGTGGATCAGCATGGTGCTGCTTTTGATGCTGAGACCTGTGTTTGCTTAACCTGGGCTGTGTCAAAACTACCYGGGACTTCTACCTTGATGGTGCCCTCAGCAAACCAGTCCTCATTGATTTGTGGGGAAACAAAAGGCTGAATTTCCATTTAAGATCTGGGAGATTGTTTCTCAGGGCTGATTGKGGCAAAAGCTTGTGCCAGCAATGTTTGGAGACTTGGCTTTATTTTAGGCGGGTTTGTGGTTGGGAAAGGAAATTTCTGAACCCTTGGCAAATGCAAAATACTTGTATGGCTTTTTTTCTTGGAAAATCTGCAGCTGATCATGAAAGGGTGAATCACAGGGAAGGCTCTAAATGCAAAAGCTGCTGGAACTGTCAGCACCAGAGGGTACAGGTGGGGAGGACAGTGGAAAGTTGTCACTTGAGCTGCAGCTTCCTAGAACTGGGACATCAGTGCAAAGCAAAAGATCTTTCTGCAGGCATCATTTAATGGCCAGTTAAGTTGCCTCTGGAGARCCAATGGTGACAAGAAATGAATGCCAGGAGTATTTCTAGGAAGAGTTTAGTTTCAACAACAACAGCAACAACAAAACAACAGCAACATAATATTTGCCTTTAGAAAATACATGTCAAAGTGAGAATAGGAGCTGCTTCCTTAAGTGTAATCAACAGATTTAGTGTGTTTAATTGCAAAACAAAACACAAAGTAATTAATTTCTTTTTAAATTGGAAGAAAACATCAAGCGYAGTTTTTGTAAAAATGTAAAACCAGATCAATTTCAAACCATATAAACTGTGAACTGTAGTAATTGCAGTGTTGTTTGGTAGAGTCAATTAATTCCAGAGCRAGGATAGGGTTAGATACTTGATGCCTCTAAAGATCACACAGAGGWGGTGTGCAGCTGCAAATGGAACTCATTTGTGTAGAAACTCTAAGCTGAAATTACTTTCTTCCTAACACTTCTCTGAAAGTGCTAGATGAAGCTAAATCTGAACGTCTGAAAAGTGATCCAGGAAAATTTTATTAGTCATGTAAACTTCACTTCTGATTTTYCATTGGTATAGTTCATAAAGTTTTAAATCAGATTAGTTAATTAAAGAAAATGATACAGCTTGTGTTTACACTAAAATGTGGTTTCATTTGACTGCTTCACTTTTGTAAGTTCAATTACTGTAATTTAAAATGTAGTAGTTTTTCATGGTGTACAAAGGAGCCTTATAGGAGCTCCTAATTGCTTTTCTAAATTCTTTATTTCCATGTAAATATTGTGAGTTTAAGTTGATAAGTAATTTTTACCCATGTTATTTAATGTAGAAGTTTTTACAGGTATGTCCTCCTCTAGTTCCAGAGCGATGATATTGAATATATAATTAAACTGCAACATTTAGAGCTATAGAAGTTGTTGTAACTCTGCTCTAATACARTTACAAAGTTAAACTGGCTATGTAGAGAATAGGAATAAGATTTGCTTTCAAAACTGAAAAAGATTACCTGCAGAAATAYACTAAGTGTTCAGAAAATTTTCTAGAGWTTTTTGTGTATAATATTTTAAAATAAGTAATGAAAAAGAGTGCTAAATAAATCTGCATTCTAGATGCTACTATAGTGTAAAATTTTTCAGGAAGGAATTGATATTCTTAAATTCTCTAGGGAGAATTTTCACACACCCTGGTTGAAATAGAGCTTGGATCTGTGGGTTTTTACTGGTAAATCCAGATGTGGTTATTGGTGGGCTTTAATATGTTTTTACTTATTGTTGTTTCTTGTGGTAACTAATGTATTTAAGCTTTTGTTTTCTTAGTATTAAGAAGATGTATCAGGAGGCTGCCATTGGACGCAAGTTCCCACATAATAGTGGCAATAGTGTTTCCTCTTTACTTGCTCTYATTACCATGGCAGATAGCAGTAATTAAAGGCAACTTTAAATATGGTGGTTTAGTTTYTCTTTCCGGATTTCTTTCCCAAGCCAATTAAAATGAAAAATACCCTYGCTGTGGTCATCTCCTCATTGTGTGTTGTGTTTTCTCTTCATTTCCATGGAGTTTGTTGGYCAAGCTTCATTTAGGCAGCATAAAGCACCAAATTACCTAAGATTCAAACCTCTGGCAGCTTTTTTTCTAACTTGTGTTCCATCTTCACCTTCTACCTAATTTGCAAATTCATCACCCATATTACACCATTCAGTATTTTAATTTTATAAATGAATCTCTGCTGTTTTTCTCAAAGGAGTAATTTGCTCCTTCATGGTTGTTTCCTTTCCTGCAAATGAGTTGTTGGTACTGTGCTGGCTGTAAGCTGCCTTTTCTAAGGATGATTGATATTGAGCCAGCATGCTAAGGCATGGTGCAGACCAAGGGAAACATTGGTCCTGGAAACAAGTAACAACTCTGTTTGAACATGAATTGGTCTGTCTCTTCTGATTAGCTGCAGCATCCTAGGACATGCATTTCCTGAAGTGGAATGTAAACAGTTTTTAAGATCTGGTCCTTGATAACTGATACCAGTATTTTGTGCACCACTAATCTTTGTCATGTCTTGCAGGCATGTATCCATCACCGAAATCAGCMTGTTAGGAGTCTTTGGTGACACCGATTCAATATCTATGTGAGTCACTGAGGCAACTCTAAGTTGTCTGTGTCACACTGGAAAGAGGGTGAGGTCTGTTAACCAAGCAGTGTACTATAGTTGAAGATGATTTCTGTTGTGTGTGTTAATAAATAGTCTACTGGCTTATTCCCAGTGAAATCAGAGTGGACAACTTAGGTGTATAGAATCCCAAATCAGCAATAAAARTGAGCCAGAATGCAGTACAGTGTGAGGGCTGGCAGACGACTGATGCTGTGCAGTGGAACTACACGTTCAAGGAATCCCCAGGGGAGGTGCACTGTACTAACTGGCTTCAGCCTCTCACATTCCAATTTGTAACAYGATCACCAGGTCCAGTTTGCCTGGCATCACTGTGGGGATGGAGACACAGTCCATGCTGGGCCCATCTCTGTCCTTCCAAGGACACAAATACAGATGCAGTGAGAGCAATGCACAGCTGGAGAATAAAGCAATTATTCATTTTAAAAAGGCAATCTGCATGAGGAAGATTTGTGATGGTCACAGTGTTAACTTAGCATGCATTTTCATACAGTAAGCATTGTGAATTAATGAGATATGTTACTCGAAAATAACACAAGGACTGTTTTCTATGTTCAGTTTCTATATGGGTCTGGAGCTGGGGAACAAAGCCAATGTTCTAATGTCAGCAGTGCTGAGGCTTAACTTTTTTTGGTGTCTTCAGTGGTCATTTCTAATACAAGGTTTTTTAAAAAGGTGGATTATATATGTTTGTATTATTCTACTGCTGTAATTTCCCAAAGTATGAGCATTTGAGGCAAATTTTATTCACACTTAGCAYTTATATGCAGTAAACCAACCTGTTGCCTCATACTCTTGTGTGTCTTTTGAACATGCACATGTTGAAAGCAGCCTCCTGGTTCAGGTAAGGCATTTCTGGGCTGCTTTCAGAAGAAGCTGACTTTGTGAGTCAGGCCCATATTGACTTGCTCCCACTTGTGAGAAGCCTGCTTTAGCAATGCCCTGTACGTTTTGTTGTTCTTGAGGAACAGTTTAATTTCAGGGGAAAACAGAAAACCAGGCAATTACAGGGGAAAACCAAAAAATTCTCACAAGGCTGCAACTGCCCTGTTTTATCTTTAAATCACTTCCATCAGAAATAAAAGATGATTACTTCCCATGTATAGTCACCATCATGTTGTCTTAGATCAGGTTGTTTTTGCTTACTCAAGAGGCTAAGGTGGGATGGATCTGAGATGGCAGTGGTGCTAAGCTGAGCTCATCAAAGTGGCAAAGGTTTTACAGTTTGTGTGCCAAAGAGGCAACTGAAGTGAAAAAGCAATTACATTTCTCAAGATAAAAGAACCTTTTGATAGATGTGTGGTTTAATTMAACATCCTAAATTAATATGAAACGTAACAGTAAAAAGGTTCTGTACCTGTCCATGTAACTAGACTTGCTCRACGTGTAATTTCTGCTTCTTTCTCTGATTTCTGAAGGGCAAGGCCATGTTGGCAGATTCTGCATTGTGTAGATAGTGATGTGCACCTAAGTAGACCCCTATTGTGATTAGTTGAGGGGATTGCTTTATATTCAGTTACTCATAAGCACCTGCTATTCAATAGTTCTTTATTTGTCTATTCTCATTTCAAAATATATTTCTGTTCAATCTTAGCTACTGGTTCTGTCAGAATGCCCTCACCTTGGACTTGTTCATGAACAGCTGTACTGAGTAACTGCATGTAGACAAGACTGTAATCTTTCCTGATGAGTATAAATACATATTTATCCAAGTCGCTGCAACTGTTAACAGATGGCAGATGGAAGTAAAAACATATTGTGTGCGCTGCTCCTTCTTTCTGTGTTCTTCCCCCTCCTCTATTTGGGGAAACCAGAGGGAGAATTATCATGTGTTCTTGAAAAGTAGATGTAACTAGTCTGCCAAYGAACTTTCAAACRCTGCTTCCAACAAAAGAGTTTTAATGTTCTCATGCCTTTGCAGAGTTGGAAGATGTTAAATAACAGTTCTGAGAAAAACAACATRGCAACTCCTTGTCATCTGTTTAGAGCAGAACCTAGATATTTGCAAGAGAATGTCAGTCAGGATTTGAAATGGGGTTTTTTGTCCATTTGAATAGAGAAGTACTGAGTTCTGCTGATGGTATAAAATCTTAAAAAAACTTACTGTTCAGAAGACTGCTTTTTCTTTTAAGACTGCTTAAAGAATCTTGAACCCCTAATTATTTTTTGTTAGAAGACAGGTGAAAACCTTTCTTCCTTGAAGTGCATTGAGCAATACAACTTCTCCTTAGTCACACTGATCAAAGGGTCACTTTTTTCYGTACCTTGCAGCAGTTAAACAAAATCCTCTGCAATTTTGGAAGCTTGCTTGCTTTTATTATTTTTTCCTCCTTGTTGTATCTATCCCAGAAAAGGACTACGGAAATATATTTATTTTGGTTTTGGAGTGTGTCTAAGGCCATTGGATCTTTTGGAAGTGTAAGTGTTCTTTTTTTTAAATAAGAAACATTTTGAAGGGACTGATGGTGACAGGAAATTGAAAGGACAAATATGTCTGATGTTTATTGCCATCTCATTAAGTTTAAGCTGCAGTTAATCAAGTTTCACGGGTTAGCTGTCTGAAATGAAGTTTTAGAACTCTGTGGCTTCCATGTAGTTTTTGGTTCTCTACTGCACTGGGGGATTTGTTTGCTTTCTCTGAAGCATTTCAGTTTTATATTACCTTGTTATTCTCTCCCCATGATAACTTTTTTTCACTTGAAGTTAGGGTTAATGCTGGGTTTATGATATGATTCTGGATAAAAATGGTAGGAAACATTTAGTGAATTCTCTGCTCAGCTTTTTGCGAGAATTACAGCACCTTCAGAGAGCTACTATTTTTTTTTTCTTTGGAAAACTTCATTCACCCACTTTCCCAATCTAAAGAGCAGGAAACCTGGTGGGCAGGTTTTACAAGCAAACAGCACAGACAGATTAAAACTGTCAGAAGGCTGACATTTGAAAATTCAAGGAACTGCAGTTTGAATGGGTGGCTTTACTTACTTAAGGYGTAGGAACATCCTTGGGGCAAGATTGTAAAATGAGGCAGTCATGTCAGGCTCTATTTTCACATGAGATTAGGAATGTATTTCCCTCCCCACCATCCCCAGCATGGGTCGGCCAGTGCTTGACCCCACACAGCTTCTCTAGGGTTTATCAGGGGAAACACTACCTGGTTGCCGGAAAATATGAAGCTGCTTCATCTGTGATTTCAGTTTTATTGCCCAGAAAAGGTGTTGCGATTCTAATTTATTTAATTTAATTGTTTCCTTCCTGTTTGTGGCTGTGCAGGGCCAGTGCTCCCACTTTATGTGCTTTGGAACTCATTGGAGCAACCAGCTGGTTTAACCACTTAGTTTGACAGAAAACMCTAACCCTGCGATAAAAGTTTATTTGGCTTCTGGAATGATGAGCTTCGATGCTGTTAAGAGGCAGCCCTGGACAGGCAGGAGCAGTGAGATTAAGGAAACCAGCCCTTGCTGATAGGAAATAGTGTCAGCTGCTTGTTAAAAYRTTGCCAAAGCTATCYAAGTTTCAGAAAAATAATCTTTTTTTCTTCATCKTTGAAGTTTTTGTGTTTGTGATTTATTAGCCCATTTAAAACAATTACTTATGTTTACATATCTGTGAATCCACRATGTTTCTTAACATGATCAAAAGTTGAAATTTACAAATTCTTGCAATACAGTTATTTGTTGGGGATCTGAATATAATCCCATGAATACCACCTCAATTTTAGTACCTTTTAACCAGTGTTTGTTTTCTGAACAAGCAGGGATCTGTTYGAGGCTCTGAAATTAAAAGAAATGCAATTTTATGGGTTTATATATTAAAAACTGAGCATTCTGTGTTTGAAAAAAAAGTTACCTATTATATATGCTGTATTATATATAGAGATCCTTTTAATGATTCAGTGTCACTCACTATTTATCCCAGAGTGCTCACTTTTAAAAATTTGCTCACAGTTTAAATGGTCTTTTAAAGCCGTTTGACTGGTTACTTAAAAAATTTATTTCAAATCTGCTGGGCTAAAATGTTACCAAATTGTGTTTATTGGTCTGGAAAAATAATTTTTGCTGTATGTTTCTAAACATATCTTCACTTTCCATGCTGACATTCAAATTATCATTACCTTCTTGTAACTACTCCAATAGTAACCATGACTATCAAAAGACTGTTATTAAAAAAATTGTGTATGTAAAATTATTTTTAAGAACATGAAAACCCTTAWAGCATTTGAAAGTAGCACTTACAGTGTAGGAAAGATGGGAAAGCTGATATAGAATAAGCTATAATTAACAGCTGCTTCTTTTTTCAAAAGACAGCTTTAAGTATGTTTTTTGTATTAGAATTTAAAGAGAGACAACTCCCACTAATGAAGCCAATTTGTTAAATGTGGGGAAATTGCATTCCTGCCCTTTAAAGGATACTGGAAGGATTGAAAACCAGAGTTTTGCAGTAGACAGCTGCTCTGTCTGGCTTCTGGTAGATGAGATGTCAAGCCCATRCTTGAGCTTAAACTTCACTTGTGATTCAAGGAATATTAGAGAACACAAAAACTGAAAAGAAGCTTCTCTTGGGACCTTTCAAATAAGCTAATTATTATTATTAGCTACAGTATCTAATGACCTTTTCTCATTGTGGCCTGTTGATACCTTTCCAGTGCACAGAGTTTTTATTTTGCTTCCAATCATATTAATTATAATAATTTTTGTCATAGCAACCAAGTCTTACAATGTTTGGTTGCTAAGGGGTTTGTTAAAATGAAGATACAGTATACTTAATTGGGGAATATTTTTTTTTTGTTGTTAAAATGAAAGCAAGGTACACTTAATTGGGGATTTTTAAAAAAAYTAGTGTGACTTTAAATGAGAGTGTGTTTTTTTCCTGAGTCTTCTGACAAGTTTGGAATCTTTTATTCTGCTGAATATGTAGGTTCTTACTACTTTTTATTTCTTTTAATAAAGAGTAAGATATGTAGGAGAAAAAAGAAGGTTAAAATCTTTAAGAAATACTCCACTATTATTCTCTCTGTCATTATGGAGACATGGGAAGAATTTTTTGCTCCTAAACAAAYAGCTCATGGAAGTAGCCTCTTCAAAACTGAGTCAGCCACATAAAAACATGAAAAATGGGGTTTATCAGAGTAAYCCTGTGAAAAAGTGGAATCCTGTGAACAGTTATGCTATGTGAGTGTTAGGACTGTCCTATAAGTGTTATCCTAGAGCTGAGCTCCCAGCCTGGACATGATGGTTGCTGTTAATGGGATGTACTAAGTCAGTAATATGGGTTGGGGGGGGTAAATGTTAAGGTGCAACGTGGAATGTAAGATATCACTTCTATGAATGGTTATTTCTTGAGGTAACTAGTTAGGAAACCTACCTAAAGAGAAACCTGTGTCTAGCCCTGGAAAAATTATTATTATCTCTATAGCTATTTGGTAGGAGTAGGATCCTGCAGGAGTGAGATTTTTCTATGGCAAATGAAAGAAGTACATCAAAAGGAACAGCTGAAAGGTTAAAGCAATTTCAGCTAACGTGGACTGACCTTCTGTGCAAGAGGGGTCTGGAAGAATAAGTGTAAGAGGACCAAGAATATCCAGACTCCACTGGAGCCGAAAGCTGTTGTGATTTAAGACCTGAACAGAGGTGACTATTACAAGGAGGGGGAGATCTTTTAAACCGTGCAAGTCATGCCCTAATGAGAGTRATAAAAAAGGGAATGAGAATGTAAAACTGTGATGCACCAAGCCCAAAACATTAATGACTGAAATAAAAACCACTTCTCCTTGCCCCCAAGTTGTTTCCCCCCCCCCCCCCAACCCTGTTCTCTCTCTTCCTTTTTTTTCCCCCAGTTTTTATTGCTGAGCCCAATGCAATATGACATGGGGTATCCCTCTGGCCAGTTGGGGCCAGCTGTCCTGCCCATGCTCCCTCCAAAGCATGGGGCAGCATGGRAGCAAGAAGGTCTTGATGCTGTGCCAGTGCTGCTCAGCAAGAGCTAAAAACATCCCTGTCTTGTCAACGTTGTTTTGGTCAAATCCAAAATGCTACACTGTATGAAGAAAATTAACTCCATCCTCTCTCAAACCAGCACTAATAACTAAGAAATGAATAAATGTACAAAAATGGAGTATAGGAGGTCTTCATCTCCTTCATGCAAATAAATTATTCCTCRTAGGCATTTGTGTTCATGGAAAAGAATTACATGAGGGCAAGTGTAAGATGATTCAGTTGATATTTTTTGAGAGTCAATAAAAAAAAAAAACTTTTGACTAAACGTTCTTTGTCACAGCTTAAATTTTCTTGTGATATATAGATTGTATACAAAGACAACTTGAAGTTCATTTTCCTGTAAAAGAAAAAATTATGGGTAGGAATGAATTTTGTGGTCATGGATTGGGAAGGTGAGAGAAAACCCAATAGTGGAGTTTAAAAAAAAAAATAAAATCTAGAAGCTATGCACTTCAGGGTCTTCACAAATGAATTAAAAAATTGATGGTTGAGTGAGAGGTAACTTTTCTCAGATCATTCAAAATTGTTTTGGCCAATCAAAACTAAAATTGCCTATAAAAGAATGCAAAAGAGACACAAGAGCGAGACAAATAAATTTAATGATAAAAATATTACAGAATAAATTATGTGTTTGAGGAGAAATTCCAGCTATTAATTTGTATCTCATGACCACTGATGATGGTGAAGAAACTGTTGCCAGGAGGAAAGAGCTGTTGGAAAGATTTTGGAATATCACTGCTCAGAAAGGTAATCAGAAAGAAAAATAGAACATTCAGAATTTCAAAGGGAAAGCAATACTGAAATAATAAAGCAGAAACCATTTTGGGAGTAGTTCTAATAGCATCAGTTTTTGGCTGTTCTGAAATGGTRCCTGTCATACAGCCAGGTAAACTGTGGTTAAATAAAAGAAAAAGACAGTTTAAAAAAGAAAACCAACTCCCTAAACTTTCAGGATAGGAAAAGAGCCTTAAAGAACAGGAAATTTGGTGAATATGTGCTTTCATTAAAGGTGTTTTACAAGTGGAGAAAAGATTATTGCTATGGAGGTCAATGCCATCGGTAGTCAAATGGTGCCAGATAGAATAGTTTAGTGTACTTTTTTGGCTTTAAGCCATTTAGAGGAAAGGCAAAGTTGTCTACTCTCAACCTATTCAACTTCCATATACCTCAGAGTAAGTTCTAATCTAAAGGGTTCTTTAGTTATTAAATCTATCCATGTTGTAAGTGTCATCCTCCCTTGCTGATGTTTTTCCTTAGTACATTAAAGCATTCTTGAATGCTATAGTTTTTGGTCTTTCATTTTAGCCATCTTTTATCCTGAAGGACCAGACAATAAAATGGAAGTTCCTATTATTTAATGTCCTGTAAGTAATTATTTCCAAGATAGAAAAAAATTGTATAATTATCATAGTGTTTCTCACCATCCTCTTGTTGAGAGCATTTTCTGGCTAAGGAAGCATACATCTCGTAAGTTAGGAGGTAGAAATCAATGAGCTGCTGCTTAAGAGGACACATGTTAATAAAAAATTATTAGAGCTTGGGATCTTTCCTCCTAATAATCTGAAACTTCTGGGTAACAGGTTTCCTTTTTTTGTGTGGACAGAATCAGATTCTGATCCTTTCCTCTGCTTTCTCTGACTGGCATTCACAAATTATATGTGAATAAGCATACAGATACACAGGCTGTTTTTCAAAAGCATGTGGAAAGGCAAGCTGCAAGCCAAATAGATAAAACTGTCTAAAGTTCCTTGAATTGACCTTGAATCTACTGCCTAGAAGATGTTCAAGAGAAGACAAAACTGCATTATTCTGAGGAATGCACAGCAAAAAGATAAGAGGCAACAGTTGCAAGTCTCTGACCGGATGTAGAGAAAAAATGAGTATTTAAGCACTGGTGTTAACATTCGTACCAGCATTTGTATATTTAGCTTTATTAATTTCCCTGCACTAAAATCTGCACTTTGCACACCATTCTGACCTTATGGATGAAATACATCACTGGTACACATTTCACAAGCACAACTTGTCCAATGAAATCAAGAGCAAACTTCTGACACCTGCACAAAACAAGCTATTTTTAGTTGCAGAGGAAGGACTTGGGAGCTTTCAAGGAACAAGGAATGAATGATTTCCTCACTGGCATGATGGACTGAAATATAGAAAGACAGGAGGAAAATAATGAAGGCAAAACCCCTCTCTGTGTATGGAACAAAAAATTTGAAAAAGAGGTGCGAGGCAGTTGCTGACTCCTAAAAAGCAGAAGTTTACGACAAATATKTTTGAATTGATCACTGTATGAGGTTAGAGAGTGTAAGCTGTGTGTGATCTTCATGGGTGGGCTGAAAACATAACTACTAGGCAGTGCTCTTTGCAGTCATTGACATATGATGGCTCTTTGATTTGTATAAAATTGATTTATATTTTATTGATTCATAGCAAGCACATTGTTATAGCAGCAAGCAGCTTATTTACAAAAGGAAAATATGTAATGTAAATGACAGTGAATCAAAAGAAGCATTTCAGAAATGTGAGCAGTCTGATATGTCAGTAAAATGAACACTTGTTTGTTTGTTTTCTGTATATGCTGAAGCATACATGTTGAATCTTCTTAGGTAAGGAGAAATAATTCTAGGTAGGTGGTACTCCAAACAGATTATAAACTACTCTTTAAAGAAAACAGCAAGAGCAAAACCAAAAACTGAACAGACTTAAATCACTTAACTGATAATGTAGTCATTAATATGCATATGTATATTTATAGCACTGTGAAAAGTAGATCACTTATAGGTAAATGTTACCCGGCAAAATAATTGCTCTCTTAGATACAGGCATTTTGAATTCATTTATGATAAAAATACCCTGTGTTTTCAAGAATAATTATGTACTTTTTGTAAGTGTTCATGGTCCATGAATACARTAAGTTTCATGTTTCCTAGTACAGATCATGTACATTCCCTGTGTCTGTGGGCAAAGCAGCAGACCAGTTCCTTTGGCAAATCCTGGCCCATCTATCAGCACTGCTGTATGAGGCTGCATTTTCAAACCTTAGCCTGGCAAACTGCTTCCTGTCCTGCTGAGACGAATTTCAGACCTCTCTTAAGAAGCATTGTCATATATGGTGGATATATGCATGAAAAACAGATGCAAAATCAGAACAGGTAGCCAAGTCCTGCATGTACAAAACTGTGTAGTTCCAGAAGGTAGGACTAGAAACCAGTAAAAAATGCAAATTTATCCAGGACAAGCACAAAGAATCCTAAGATTTGACTGTAAATGGAGCTGCTGGATAAGTGACTGTGTAACAGTGAGGAGGAAGGGGAGAATGTGACCATTTTTGTGTCATGTCAACTGGTGACACACAACAGGCACTGTAAGAGAAGGGGAAAACATGGTTTCAAATCCTTTGAGACTTTGCTGTAGTTGTACAATATTTTTATGTTTAGCAAGAGGCTTCTATGTACAGCACAGGGAAATGGCCAAGAAACGATTGCCTGCTGTTCAGAAATACTGTGTGCAYATGGCTTTTTGTTTTGCATGTTTCATTTTGTTTTTTAGAAGTTAATTTAGTGCTTTGTTCTTTGAGAAGTATGTAATTGCTGGATTTGCTGAAGTCATTTACTGAGTCGGTCAAATTTGCCCAGTAAACACGGAAGGCTTTTTGTTTCAGTGGAGTATTTAGCCACATGTGTCTCTGAAAAGTGGCTTTCAGGTAAATTGGTCTTGCTGGTTGGATCAAAGCAAGCATATGCGTTGCTGGTGGGGACGAGCACAGAATGAGATGAGTTAAAGGACTTTCCCACCTCCCAGGGAGAAAGTAGTGTATAGTAGTACGAAGCAGGATTGCAGGCTTAGGTTTTGTTGTTTGGTTTTTTGGGAGTTTTTTGTGGGTTTTTTTTCTTTTTTCTTTTTTTTGTTTTGTTTTGTTTAGTTGTTTTTTGGTTTTTTTTTTAGGTAAAATGCTTAACTTTTGTACACAGGCTCCTGCATGAGTGAATTAAAGGGACATTAACAGGTATTTTCAGATAAGCATGTGAATAAAGAAGGGTTGGACTTGATGATCTCAAGGTCTTTTCAACCCTACATGATTCCATAATTCTATTAATTTTTTTTATTTTTTTTTTGCTTTTAGTAATTTAAATTTCTGTTCCAGACTTGTGGTGCCAGCTGTGGCACAGTTTCAACTTCTGGCTTTATTTTTACTGTACTACCTCACAAMTGAAGGTATTGTTTATCTAGGAAGCTTTCAGGTGTCTGAAAAATATATGAATACCTTTGCATGGGAGTCTAGTGGTTTTGCATAAATGAAGTGGAGGTTTTAACATAAAAGGAATCAAATTACTATCCTTGAAGCTTTTCAGAGGATAGCAAAAGATAGTTCATCCTCTGCAGATGCAGAAAGGGCAAGAAGCAGTGAGAGAGGAGATGATTAGGGAGACTGGTGGGGGAAAGGAAAAGAAAATGATGGTTTGGGAAGTAATATTTTCTTGAAAAAAAAGATTAAGTGTACTCTGATTTGAACTGAGCGAAATGACAAATGAAGACATTATCTTGAATACAGGTGTTGTTTTTTTTGTTTTGTTTTTTTATTAAATGGAATGCCTTTCTCATGAAGTGACTTCTTACAGCTGGTTTGGCTACTAATCTTTGAAAAGGGATTTCACCCTTTGGTTTGTCAGTGAAAAAAAATTGTGACTTGACCTCATTTTATTGTCAAATCAGTTTATTAATGGCCTAGTTGGGGAGCGTGGGGTTTGGTGGTTTTTTTTTCCCACTTTAGTCTCACTGATCAAAAAGGCAGCAAAGTCAAAAGAGACAAAAAATTAAGGATGCAGCAGATTCCGTATAAAAAAAGATTAATTTTAAAATGTGTTAGTTTTTATTTAAATTGTAAAAGAAATTTTAGTCATTACTTCCATGTAATTTAGTTTAGGTATAAAATTATTTGTAGACACCTGTAAAGGCAGCCCTTATTATAAACAGGGCTATTAAAATGGTGTCTTTCCCTACTTTTACCTAGGAAAGTTTATGTATGAAGTGTGGCATGTGCTTGTCTAGCTGTCTGGCATAATAGTAACAGGARTACAGTCTTCATTGCTCAGTTTTTAGAGAGGACATGAAAATTTCTATAGATATAATATTCCATTTCTTATTTTCACTTTCCTGAGGCTACGTGCACTAAGAAACTTAATTTCAGCTAACTGCTGTGCGCCTAATTTCACATTGCATCAATTTCAGGAACTGTTGCTGCAGTGACAGTTTTTATTCAATCTGATCCTTTTTTTCCAGTAAAAAACATTGCTGGAAAATGGGAAAATGTAAAACCAACCAAACTGAAATTTTGATTTGTTTTTTCCTGTTTATACTTTGATTAGCTCCTCCACTGTTCACTGAGTAGCAAAGTTTGAAACTAAATAAAAATTGAACAACATAGTAAGTATTTATGTTTGTTGGTGTATGGATGTGTAAGAGCATGGATGAAATATCTCAAAGAGTATCTATAGAATAAATGAGCTGGGTTTTGTGTGGTTGTTGATGTAATGGTTTATGTTAGAGTTATGTAAACTGGTAAAAGCATAAGGTTCTGTAGTAGCTTAATCACACAGAGATGGAAGGGTCTGCTGAAGAAAACTGTGGAAATGCACACGTTGTGTCAAAAGCATGCCCTTTAATGGTACTTCTATTTTTTCCCCTTGGAAGTTAAACTGTTTGGTAATTCATATGTATTTCCATTTCAGTTAAGGACTATTCTATCCCAAGTTTGTGGTAACGATATGCTTGGTTAGTTTCTTTCAAAATTATCTGCAATAGCCTTTTAACATATGTCCAGCTTATCTATTTTGGGATTTGTTTAACTCATAAGAGTGGTGGTATTTGAGGCATACTGAGAGCTGCTGCTGAATCTCTTGTTTTTGCACTTTGTAGAATTGTGCTTTAAAGCCCTGGAACTTCTTAATGACTTACTTCGTTATTAACTGTTTACCTCAGTCTTCTGGCACTCATCAAAAGTTTACTTTGGATACAAGATAATAAAGTTTTTTGTAGGTTGAAATCAGACATGTCTAAATGTTCCTCTATAAATAAATCAGCTTGAGTATTATGTACCATCTGTTCATGTTTCCTTATACTCAAAGTTAATTGTTAWGATAATAGTATACTTCCTTTTCTCCTCTGGACCTTCATATAGTGTGTGGGTGAATTTTCTACAATGAATAGAAGTTTTTATTGAAGCTCTCTTACAGTATCCAGAAACTTTTATGTTGCTAGAGAGAGTGGCAGTAAGGGGAAAAAAAACCCTGTGTGCAAATGCATGCGTGTGTTAATGCCCCGACAGGCACATAATAAATTGCCTGGCTGACAATGAAAGCATTCTGTCTTCAGAAGTCCATCTTGGGTTTAAAAATTGAGGCATTCAACACCTTACAGTAAAATAGYATAAAATGAAGAGGAAGGAGGAAAACAAAGCATGACTGTTAGTAAGGGATTGTTCTCCATATCTCTCAGGCACAAGATGAATAGCACCTGAGTTCCCTAGATACTCTGACATCCACTGAATTTATTGTTCTACAAATACCTTGAATTTTTTCACATCCAGGGACCTGTTTACAGCACAGAGATGGATCACACAGGTTTTTTTCTTTAGTTTGTATTGTCCTTATTCATCACTTACTTTTGTCAGGACTGTGATGTTTGACTTTGGTTTTGTGTCCCGGATTGACTAAGCTTAAGCCAAGGATAGCCAGATATGCCAAAGGACAAAATGGCTATTACTCAATTTGTTGTATTTGCCATTATTAAACAGTAATCASTGTGAGGGAGTGGAATAGAAATGCTTTGAATAGCCCTGTCCTATCACTGTTTACCTTGATCGAAATGAAAGTCTGCTTTGCCAAGGTGCACTATTTATTTCCCATTCAGATTATAGAGGAGAAGCCATCCACTGGAATATCAATCATTGTAGGAATCAGCAAATGCTGATAAATTAAGGGTGATCTTTGAATATTTTGTGGTATTTTGGTGTGTTAGTTAATGAAATATTTTCCTTTTATTGCCTGTAAAGGAGCTGGGCATGAAAGTTACTGAATCATATYTATGGTTCTCTAAGCAAGGTGTGCAAAAGTAATTTTAGCAAATGTTATGAAATAAATTAAAAAGGATAGGTTTTGTGTGGTGTTTGTTTTAAAATAATTAAATCTGGGTAGAGCTTCTGTGCTCAAATGTCAGGAGTTGATGTCTAAAGTAAACATGGACATTGAGTTAAAGCTAMTGTTCAGGTTTGCAGTTTCAGCTTGCTTTTCAGAAGTTATAGTCTTGCTGCTTTAGCTGACACCTGACTGAGTGAACCTCTCCAGGGCATTACACCACCAYGTAAGATCTAATCACACCATTTTTCTTCAATCTTGCAAGTGCTTCTTATTTAATATTTTATTAGTATTTGGTTACTCTTAATTTTATTTGTTTTGTGTCCTTAGCCAAAGTACAACTTARCCAAAGTACAACTGACTGAGCAATTAAATACAAAATTTAATGGTTGTCATTTCAGGTCAGGATAGCTGAGGAGCAAGTGCAGTGCAGGACACACCATGTTTTGCATGTGAGTGTGTGTGTTCTGGTATCTAGTTTCCAATAATGGAGACTTTATCAACTTTATCTGCAATTGGCACATCTTAAGCTCTGGTTAGTGACAGGACAGGCATTGCCTGGACGTGGGCGACACACTCCACTGAGAAAATATAATTGTTGGGGCTGAATAAACCCTGTGGGGAGATTAGATCTGTTTAGAACTCTGGAATCTGGAGAGCTGGGTGTTGTAACTGGAAAGCCTAGAAACCTCAGACTGAGGTTTGGCTGATGTGGTTGGCATATCTGGCTTGAAACTGCAAGGAGAGAGGGTCTGAAATACTTGGAAGCAAAGCAAGATCCCGTTTATCAAATTGTTTTTACATATTTCTCTGTCATGTTAAGTTTTGCCTTCACAGACATATGGTCTGTTCATATCAAGCAAGAGTAGAATTTGCTTTCTTATATACAGTGTGAAGTGTGTGTATCTGTGTGTGTGAGAGCACAATTTATATCTGTGGATGAAATGGAAACGGGCAGAATAACTCAGAAAAGTATTATCAGCTGAGAAAGTGTTAGAGAAGCAGCAGCAAAAGAAAGTGCAGCAATCCAATTTTCAAACTGATTAGAGRCAGATTATTGGAAGAAAACCTGAAGAATGTGAACAATACAAATAACTCATGAAATCTGTGACTAGTTTCTTTCCAAAATACTTTAGGTACTGGCTCTTTTATTACTAGATGTTTTGGAAGTGAGGTAAAATCTAGGACTATCTGTAGTGTGATCTAGGGACAATACGTGTGTGTTCTTTCCTCCCTATTTGGTGATACCCATTTTCATTGCAGCAGTGGGCACCAGCTGATGTGCCCCTCACACCAGATGTGACAAAGCAATCATCTGGAGTTTGGAATTAGTGCCAGCTGAATATTACTTTGGTCTGTTTGTTGCCTTGTGATGCCTTAATGCTTGTGTTTCCAGTCTCATTGTTTCATTTATTTTATTTCTGCACTGGACTTTCACTCAGCTGTCTTTGACGGAAAAAGTTTGCTTACCTCACTGGAAGATTCCCCACCTTTTTAACTTTGTATTTCAAAAGTAAATTTTGGTTTATAACTATTTTAGTGTTTGAGAGTGTCAGCAGTGAGGAAGCATAGAATGCTTACAGGAACAAGAGAAAACTCAGGTAGAAGTTCTATCTAAATAGAAGATCTAAAAGAAAATTGTGCTGTGGAAGTCAAGTGCACTCAATTTTTGAAGAGAACAGGAAGACAGCTTGTCAGATGAGGATGGAAATGAATCTTAGCTTTATTGAGGGATACGTTTTGGTGATGGTACTTTGGCTTTGAAAGATGAACCAACGGAATGGAGTAGTGAGATTATTGTTTTGGAGATGCCAACATTGAAAAGAGAGACAGAGGATTAAAGAAGATGGAGCTGCAGTTGCAGCAAGCCTTGTTTTCACATGTGCAAATTGAATGTATTCCCTTGGGAAGGAGCAAGGGGGACAAGATAGGCAAGGTGGCAAATGAGGAGAGATTCTGGAACACACAAAGCTGTCAAGAAATGCCTGATAGAAGGGAATGTTGTGTTGAGGAAAGGAAAAATGAGGAGAAATGAAGTTCGCATAAGGAGTATGTTGTATGTTAATTTTCCCCTAAACTATTTTTATTTCCTAAGAAGGATGTTGGAAAATCTGACATTGAACAAAAACATTGAAAGTTGTTTTAGGATCTCCATGTTTGTTTTGGTAGAGTGTTGTACAAGTTACCTTTGAGTTAAGGGAGTGTTTATTTTACAGAACTGAGAAGAGCTTACTCACTGTTTTATGTCAGGTGCGGGTATTTCACATTGCAATCAGAATCTTTAATTCAAAGCTGCCAGGAGATGTGGAAAGGAGAACCTAGAAGTTATATGGGAAAGAGCTGGGTCTGTTTTAAGCAAGGGAAAGGAGAGAAGAATCTGGTAACTSCATGTGGATCAGTTGGATTTATAAGTATATCTGAAAATGTTGCAAACTAAAAATGGCACCAGGAGTCTGACAGTTTATCAGGTCTTTGGATAAACACAGTTAATATTTGCTGAGACACAGTGCCCTGTTCTTTGTGTGTAATCAGTGCATTGTCCAAATTCCAAGTATGTATTGGCACATGTAAGCACATTCATGCATACATCTATATATGAATTATTAAATGCAGAAATATTTTAATATGTTATAATTGGATAACTTGTTCTCCTCTAGTACCTCCTCTAGATACTATATGCATATATCYATATCCTGATGTTGCATGCATACATATATATATTTCAACTTTGTGCTRCATTTAGGCTTGTGATTTTATTTGAAAGATTTGAGAACTAATATCCAGAAGAAATTGTGTAAACAGATCAAAGCCTGTAGTTTTTAACACAGAGATWGATTTGGARTAATTTTTGTAGCTARTTTTTAGAATTGTGAAAATAAATACTATTGTACATGTAATTAAAGTGTGAGCATAAAGTCAATGTATATTCTGTGGTGAACTTTGCTAATTTAAATCTACATGGATTTTCCATTAGGAAACAATAGAGATTTTATGACAGATACTGGCACTGCCGTCACTATTTATTGTGGTGGAGCAATGTACTGTTGGCTTTTGCCTGGTATTTGTCTGTGGTTGTTAAAGCTGTTTTAATGTTGGGAATTTCTTGTGGCCTGTGGTGTTTTGCAAACCTTTGTGAACTGAACATGATGATAATCGCTTGTGACTACAGAAGCCTGAATCTGGTGAAGAGAGAAATCATCATTCCAATCGCAAACCCTAATTTACTTCCACTTAAGAATTGCCTTTGTCATCTTCTATAAAATGTCATGTGAGTGAAAAGCACTGTTGAACATAATGCAGTGTGCTGTGATACAGATATCARCTGGATGCACTGGTGGGACAGTGCCCCTGCCCCCCTCACTGGAAAAAAGAGCAGTTTCAATACAGGTTTTGAGTTTGCTTTAATAGCCAGTGGCACAGTCTTTAATAACTTAAGATGGCTTACAATAATSAACAATGAACCTCGAGAGAAGACATTGTAACAATGTGTTTGTTTTGGGCTTGAAGTTTATCTTCAGGAGGTTATTAGTAGGGATGGCCTTCTTTCTTATCGGCTTAATGTAGATAAAAATGTAATTTTATGTGGTGAAAAGTTATCACTCATCTATGCAATCTTTTCCTGCCATTCAATAATCCATCTGTTAGAAAATTAAGTTATAGGCATGTTAAAAATATATGTTTCAAWTTAAAAGAAGCTGTGGTAAGTTTGTGGCGCTTGGTATAAAACCTAAGCTGTTTCAAGAATAGTAATTGCTTGATGTTTCACAGCTATTTTTTTGGAATAATTTAAAAAAAACAAGTTGGCACTTTWTCCTGAATAAGTTCAAAGGATGTGGTTATGAATGGCTCTTAGYTATTTCTGTCTTTCAGGAGACAATATTCATTTGGCAAGTATTTTTGCCTTCCCTTTCCTGCAGAGATAAATGATACATTCATGTGCAGTACTAGAGACCAAAAACATTACTCATTTTGGTTGGCAAAATTGCTGAAATAGCTTACATGGTACACCTATAGAAGAAACAAAGAAGGTCTGGTCCTTATTAATCTTCAGCAGTTAAAAATTAAAAATGGGTTTATTTTGTGAACAGAGAGACATTTGCTCTTTAATTTAGGATTCTTCATTCCTTTCTTTGACTTTTTGTTTTAGCTTGTTTGTTTGAAGGCTGGCTGAAGTATCAGATGTCTTTGCAGATTGATAACAGAGGGAAGGTGGAAAGGAAAACAGCTAATAAGACTTTAGTGGATATACTGAAGTTAAAGCTTTTAAAGGGGACAGAGGAAGTTCTTTGCCCCAAGTCTCTGTCTGGTTAATTTTTATCTTTATGTGATGTGCCTGACTTGACYTGTCAGTAACTTGTCTTCTCTGCTCTGGTCTAGTTTCATTTGTTGAGCTCCTTAATAGCAGGCAGCTCTTTCATACTTCTCCCTGAAATCTGAGAATATAAGCTCAATAGGTTTACCTTTCTACTCCAAATAAATGGAAGAAACTGCAAAGATTCTGTGTTTTATTATTTTACTGTTAATAATATAATGCCTGAAAGCTCTAAAAATATCCCAGAAAAATATAYCTGGAGAATCCCTTCTGAGTTAATTTGACATATTGGTCATGGTCGGTGGTGGGGTAATCTAGATATGGTATTGTTCCTGACTGTTGTTTATCTGTTTAATATCACAGACAGATTCCACAGTTATTACTTTTGCTGCTTCATTTTCTTCACTGCCTATCTCTGATGTAGAAGTTCTTTGGAAAATAAATGTTTCACCGTCACAGTCTCAAATGCAAGTGTCTGCTTTAAGTAGGAAATCAGRGAATTAATCTGACTTGTCTGATTTCATTAAGTGAGGCATGTGATAATACGTAGAACCAAGCAGTAGTGACAATTTAAATGGTTTCAATGTTACTGTTCTAATGTTTTCAGAAGCACTACGATAATTTTCAGAAAGACTTGTTGAAATTGCATCTTAATATCTGGATGTCTGGCATGTCTGGTGTATTTAGAGACCTTTTCAAGGTCTTTCTTTTTGCAGCTCTCTARRTAGYCTAACTGAAGGCAAMATCATGAAAACTTGGTCCTGAGTGKGCACCCTAGACATGCCATGTACAAGGATGTCAGTTAATATACTTTGTCRGTTAGTGATTTTTATTTGTTTGGGGTTTTTAGTGTGGTTTTGGTTTTGTCTTTTGTTTWGTGCTTTGCTCTTTTTTTTTWTTATTTTACAAAATTAAATTTTAGAGTAAAAAGTTGTGGATACATTGTGTATAGTAAAAATAAATACCTTCTATTTTTTTTAAAGGTTTGTCTRTTTATGAAGACAGAAGCAGAACTTTAAGCTCTTTCTTCTTCAGGGTCTCATTTTTAATGCATCACACTATTGAGAACCACCTGGTTCTTTAGCTTTTTCAGTCATGAATGTGAATTTGATAGGCTTTGCTCTCATTTTATCAACTATAAGCAATTAATTTCTTTCAGTTGTAGTAGGAATAGTAAAAAGGAGTTGAACCAGTTACTAGGTGTGGCTTGGGGTTATTCTATCCTAACCCTGTGTGGAAATTTTGCTGCTTACCCTAAAGTAAAGGTGTAGCCTGTCAAACTGATTTGTTCAAAGCTACTGTGGAGCAATGAGTTRATGGTTAACAAAGTTTAGCTTGCATTCCATCACTTTGCTGTGACAAAAGCCATTTTATACTTGATTTCTTTGCTGTAATGTGCTTCTGGAGAACTTGCTTGCGTTGCCTTTTGCATGCAATTGTTTTACCTGTAAATAAAGGCCCTATGATTATCTTTGATAAATATATGGATTTCCTGGGTCTGTACTTGCTGCTGATAAACTGTCATCACCAAAAAGACAGTAATGACTGCCCTCTTAAAATGAACCTCTCTGGTTCATT
>NW_026623261.1:446186-529919 GCF_030028575.1 Malurus melanocephalus
CAAGATAATTTAGGAGTTACCGTGAGTCAGCTCCAGAATCCAGGGCAGCATGATCATTTAAGCTTGGATTCTCACATGGAAACATAGGAATTAACACAATAGATTTTGGGTTACAAAACCTTGCTTATTCAGATGTCAGCATTTGGCAATGAAGTACCTGTGAGCCCACCCTACAAGTGTAGAGGGTGGGGCAAGGTTGTTTGAGGTATATTGTGTTGTTCCTCCACTTCTCTATGTTATGTATAATATTTTTCATGGCTAAAAATGATTGCTGGAGAACCTTTTATATCTCAAAACTTTGTTGATGGATGATACTTAATTTTTACAAGTTTATTAGTGGAAAGGGATAGCAAACCTTTCCAGGTGACTTGTACAAATAGTGCTTCTATCATCTCACAAATGATTCATAGGCAGGAATCATCCTAAAACAGGCAGGTGTTAGTTTGTGGCCAGCATTCTGGCAGAATATATCTAGTAAATATTAATAGTTGTAAAATGCATGCATGAAAAATTTCAAATAACACTTTCTAAAGAGAAAATGATTATATTGCAATCCAACTTGTGGCGARTAGATAGTCAAAAGTGAACTTAAGCCTTTCTCTTTAATATAAGTGAAATCAATCTATTTTGTGGGAAGACAGTTTCAGAAAATCAGAAGGTTGTAAGGCACCTCTGTAGGTTATCTAGTCCTGCTCAGAATTTTTCCACATGATAGGGAAATCCCAAAGGTCATTGAAAGTCAAGAAGGACTAACCTCTCCTCTCGATTTGGAGAAGTGGCTTCATGCCAGGCTTTTGCTGCATTTTCAAGTAGCTGCTCATGTCCAAAAGGACTGCTACTGTGCTACTGGGAAGAGTTTCCTTAAGGTTTTGGTCCATCACAAAAATAAGCAAAGCATTAATTATTCCTTATTGATTCTTAACTTGTGTCTAACTGCTACTCTCCCAATTTCAGCCTTTAAATGTCATGATTTGTAGTGCTATCAATGTTTTGTTGCCCATGGTTAAAAGTCATACCAATATGTGGTGTTAATGTTATTTAAATCTCAGTAATTTAAGAGCTTTCACCCTTAGACAAATGTTTTGGTTTATTGAAGATCTGGTGTTTATGGGCTATGTAAGGATGKTTTTTCTTCAAGTTCTTCAGTCAGTCAAGAGCAGGGTGGGTTTTTATAAAACTGTAAGTATTCCCACATGATAAACTAYTGCTGCTCCAAAGCCAGAGCAGCTRTAACTCATCCGTGTGTGGTGCTTCATCCAGACATTTTCTAGGCAGGAGTCTAGAAACATTTGGCATAAGCAGCTTAAGGGAAGTAAGCAAAGATGAGTGCAGAGATGTGATTTTTTTTTTTCTGATGCTCCTTACTAACACAGTTGTTTCTGGGGTCCCTGAGTTTAATTTCTAGCTTTTCCTGCTATCGGATAACTTTCATACAGGTCCTTTCAAAAGCTTGCTATGCTTCATATTAATTACATRTTTTGCTGGAGCATGTATCTTGTTTGTGGAGGTAAAATATTGTTATTAACTCTCCTCATGCTTGAACTGTTTAGCTCATCAAAACCTCACCTGCAGTTCTTGCTTTCATGTAAAGAGATGATTTTTGGGTTGTGGTGTGGCTTTGTTTTTGTTTTTGTTGTTGTTGTTTTTTTTTTTTTTTTTTTTTGCCAAGGGTTCTGTAGATAGGTGATCACTTACCACTAATAAATTGTTTAAAGGATCACCCTTTAGGACCCTTTGTAGGTATGTTTTTTTGTGTGTGGTTCTTCACCAGAGAGCACAAGCTGTGATGAATCTTGGAGTRTAGGTTTCCCTATGTCAAGTGAAGCTTAAATACAATCTTAGGGATGAGAGGAAATGTGGATGTCAGGGTTCTTTGCAGGTGACTCTGAGACGGTTGGAGAATCTGAGATGACCAGCTCAGCTGGCAGGATACCAGTGAGAAGTTAGCCTTAAATCCTTTGGCTTCCAATGTCAGGAGGTGTGTTATTAATGAAATAAGAAGTAGTAGGGTGTTAGCTGACTTTGCAAACTTGAGATCCCTCTGTTTTCACCCAAGTGTTTTATTTGCTGTGCTGAAGTTGTCTTGGATCATGTTAGCTGCAAAGGCTGCCTAACAGCATTACTTGAGCATTCAAATGGAATTAATTATGTTTTCATGATTTCTAAATTAGTTCAGCAAAATTGTCTGTAACTTTCACAAGGGAAATGCTTTTTATTATGTCAACAAAATTTTTATATGTTAGATAAAATTTCTTCAGCTATCCCTTTCAGCTAGCTTCCATTAAGTGTTTCTTTTGTAACATGAAATTGTTTTCATGTTAATATTAATTTTTAGCTTCTTGGTAATTAAAACCATTGATTCAGTGTTTTAAAATGCCTTTAACACTGTAAAAGCATTGAATAGGGCTAGAGACTTGTCAGTGAATAGGATTTGTTACTGTTTTATGTAAAACTGGTCTTGCTGTGCATGGCTTTTCATCTGCAGAGAATTATTTTACTGCAAAACAAACTTGTTTCTGTGTGCTATTTAAACTTTATCGATTCTATTGTAAGTACTAAGTTCAAGTATATCTGGAATCACCCTACCRTGCTGCTACAAAACTCAGAATTAATCAATGAAAGAGGTGTGTATGAAGTAGAAAAAAAAAAAAAGAAAATGTTTTCTTTTTATATTCTTATGAAACMCTGAAGTTTTATGTCTGACGAGGTTAATATAATTCACATCTGATGGAGTTAGTAAATATAACTTCACTGCTTCTTTTGGTTTATAGTTTGGTTTGGGTTTTTTTTTGTTTGTTTTGGTGGGTTTTTTTGTAGTTTGTTTGTTTCTCAGTGTTTTCGGGGAGTTTCTGTGTTGTACTGTGGTTTTACTGTGGTTTATCTCAGAGAGATAACTTCTGTCTGCACAAAGCTCTCTTGTACACCTTTCCACCAAGCACTGGAATTCATCTWTGTGCAAGTTTGATTTCAGATAACTCAGCTAGTAGAAGCTCTACTATGTTGAACTATAATAGGTTGTAGGCTGAATGCTTTATGGAAATTACAGTATCCAACTTTACAAAAACAACTTTTTCCTTTTAAATTTTTTTTTATATTTTCATCTCCAACTCTTCTTCACCTCTCTGTAATTATATGTATTAGAGCCTAGCAGGAAAAATTTGTCAGTGAAACACTACATTTCTGTTGTAACTAAACCTTTTAATGCTCACTTTTATCTAACTGATGCATTGCTTTCTATATGTGGTGTGGTGGTGTGGCAAGACTGCTGTCAAAACTGGGAGATTGTGCCTCCTTCACTACCGTGACTGGTCAGGACTAGTCAGGCGGAGAAAGGACAAGGAAGGTCTCCAAACTGTACTGAAAATACCTTTCTTGGTAGTGCTGGTGGTGGTGTATCACTTACAAGAACAGCTTTTACRAAACCTGGGAAGAATTGTATTCCTAAGGGTAGGCTTTGGGCRACAAAGCTGTTTTCCCTCTTTCCTGACTACATTTTGTCCTTAATTGACTAGGTGTGCTTTGGGGGTGCTTATTTTGATCAGTGCCTGAAATGAGTTAATGATGATGATATGTAAACTTTTGGGTCCTGTCAAGAGTTAAAAATCCAGTGAGGCTAGTCCTTAAAAAGTACATTTCTTATATTCCTGCAAGTGCAGGCTTAGCCTTCATGATRCTTACAGGATGCATTGTTAAGGCTCTGAAGCAATGTGAAGGTTTGAGTATTTCTTAAGAATTACGCTTCAGTAACTAAATGGCTGTAGGATTCTCTGCCGTAATAATTGCTACTTTTTTTTCCTATTGCTTTAAACACTGTTGAGTGTTTAAATTGGTGAAAATGTTTACTTCTAATAATTTTAGAAGGATAGTGATTGTCATCATCTAGATTTTAGAGTTGGGATGTGAAAAGGTATGTGCTATTTTGCAGTGCCTAAACCAAAACAGCTTTTAGAAAAATTATCTTTTTATTTTGTGCTGCACATCATACACCTAATTTTTAGCTTGGAGCCCTTTACAGGTTGACAGGTATATAGATAAGAGTGATGTGATTTGCAGAATCTAGTCAGGTTTCCCTCTGCACAAGCTTATAGTGAAGCTAAGCTGCCATTCTGTCAGATACTTCCTTAGATACGGAATTGTTTCATCATGTTCATATGGGACCAGAGTGGGTGCCAAGGAACAGTGGAAACACAGAGGTTTGTAGGTAAAAGCTACATCAGAATAGCAAGGCCAGTATGCAATTGTGAGGTCTGTAGAACGACTCACCAAGTGTGAGTGATTGAGAAATGAAATGACAGGAACATTTTAGTGTCGATAATGAGATATAAAATAATGCGCACTCCATAAAATCTAAATTTCACACACAGAATGATGGAGTTGGTTGAAGCTTGTGATTGCCACTCTGTGGCAAGATCATGGGATTTGTAAAAACTTCAGCATAGAGCCCAGCGATGGTCAAAAAAAGCAAATGAAGTGTTGGAGATGGTTAAAGAAGTTCAGTATAAATTAGGTAATGATATTATGCTGTTGAATAAGTTATGACTCACCCTTATTTTGATTACCAGGTGCCAGCTCTGCTCTTGTTATYTTCAAAGAATAGAGTGCTGTTAGAATGAGCTTTAGACAGAAGGATAAGTATAATCAAAGGAAAGGGAATGKCTTTTATATAAGATTGAATCTGGGACTCTTCAAATCTGAGACAAAATTGCTTGGGGACACATAGTAGAGGTTTACAAAGTTGTGAATAATATGGAAGGGTGACTGAGATCAATTTGTCACTGATTTGGGTTATTAAAGGAAGTCTCGTAAAAACCATGCAAATGGAAATTGTAAACCCRTGGATTTTTCCAAATGACACTGCATTGACAAAAAGCTTGCATGATTTTAGGGAGAAAAYGGCCACATATATGGACAAGAGGTAAATTAGGAAGGGGTAGATATATAGGAGTGCACCCAGTTCAGGGACTTCTGGCACTGGATCTTTATTTGTATCTGAATGTAGGTACTTCATAAACAAGGTTATGCAATTTTAYTTGAAGTAAATGAAAATTTGTATATCACCTTGGAACTGAGTAGAAAATTCTGGGATCAAGCCTAATTCCCTTGGGTAGCATTTGAATTACCTGAAATATACAGCATTTCCCATTCTTATTCATTGTGTCAGTTCTGGTACAAACGAGACAGGATGGTTGTCTCCACAGCCCTGCTCTGTGCCAGTCCAATTCATCCCCTGGAAACAGTCTCTGTCTCTCCTCTCCATTAAAGAAAGTGAGCATCTCTCAGAAGTGCACTRTATGAGCATGCAATTAAATTGTAGKAAATGGAAGAACATTTATAGTTGCACAGACAACTAATGTTTTCTGGCTAGAGTGTTAACCTGAATTATTTTTCAGCTAAAAYGAAAGTGTTGAAGCCGTTCTTTGTAGGACTGTAAACTGAACAGCAGTGCATATGAAGTACAGGATTCACTCCCAAAGCACTGGTGTCTTATTAGGATAAGCCTCCTCTGGTGAAAGCAATGGCTCAACAGTCTGGTTTTTCTCAAGCTGTGTGTGTGTACTTGAGAAAAAGAATTACCTCAGGTTCTTGTCTGACTTGTCAGCATTTTGAATTGCTGTTTTTACCTATACATGCAATTCCTTTTTTCCATTTCCCATTTTAAATGTGAGCAGATGTTACCAAATTAAAACCTGATAATATTTTTTTTTAAACTGAGCTTCACTTTTTGTTATATTGTGTCTATTGTTATGAATGTTTCATGTTTCATGTATTTATACCAATTATAGTTATAAGAAATAACACTATATATATGTGAAATCTTAGCTCTTAATATCTCCCTTTTTAGAATAGCACTGTATTTTTAGTCACTGTATTTTTCTTTTGCTTACCCTGTGAATATTGTCCCTTATAACTTCTCATAGACTTCTCGTGTTTACATATTTCTCTGTGTTTTCTGTTTTCTTTTGTTGATTTGTTTCTTCTTCTTTGGATCTCCAYGTCTTTATTTTTCTATTTTCTGTGGATTTCTCCTTCTTTGATAATTTCCTATTCCTTTTGGGTGGGGATTACTTGAATTAATTTGGCAGCGGTAGAAAAAACCAAGTAAATTAATTCCCAAYTGTGTTCCAAGAAAGAGAACTTTTTCTCCTCTGAAGCCCAGTGTAGGAAGGTATCAGTACACAGGAGAACGATACACTTGTGTAGGTGAAGCTTTCCTGAGAATTGTTTTTAAGTTTTTTCCAAGCAAATTAATAACAACCCAGTGCCAGTTTAGTTCAGTTCTTAAAAYTGATGCTCACATTTCTTAACTGGASTCTGAGAAACAATGTGCTCCCAGAGTTTGTGTATGTGATCGAACTGTATTGTGTTGTATTCTTATTGAGTTGTCTTCTACAACATGCAACCATTTAAATGAAAAAGATGATTAATCCAAATTATTTAATAATTAATCATATTGATGTGCATTACTGGGAGCAAGTGCCAGCTCTCTGAAGATGACTGAGGAGTTGATAGACACTGTGAAAGAGTGCTCTGGTCAGAGAGGTCCTTGGGCAGAGGACACTGTGAAAGTAGGACTCCCAGACACTAAATTAGTTTCCATCAAGTGGATGTTGGCCAAGGCAGGAGGAAGAAGCAGAGAATGAAGTGGCTTTTGCRACTAAATTACATTTGGGTGCTGATAAAATTAGAAGGAGCAAAAAAGAAATTAGTTATAAGTGCACTCTTAGCAAGACTATCTGGAGAAACTGGAAGAAGGATTGTAGTCCAGTGCTATCAAAATATACGTGCCCCACAGGCATCCTCTTTGTGCAGTCAAAGCACAATTTCTGTGAACTGCCACCAAGCAATTCTTTGTTGTTATCTGCCTSTTTGGGGTGGGACAAGACATTGGATGTGAAGACAGTCTCTTCTTTTCCTTCATGCACAGGAATTTCCTCATTGCCTTGCAAGACTGAAGAATCAAGTTAATGACTTTGCATAAATCTCACATTACAGCTGTTCTTTTTGTTGGCACTGGGAAGTGCCGTACTGTTTCTGTGTTTTCCTGTGCAAGTGTGCTGCAGAAGGTTACAGGAGACTATATATTGTGACCCCCAGAAMGAATACAGATTTTGTTAAAATTAGTTGATCACTTTTGTGCTGTGATGCCTAACCTGTTTGAAACTAATGGCATTTTTTCAGAATTGAATAGTTTTGCACATTTAGCTGAGGCAATGCAGTACACAGTTAAAAAATGTTTTTTTCTGGTGTGCTATGAGCAGCAAATCCAAAGCAAGCCATGTATATGAATTGTATGGAACYGCAATACATTAAATAATAAATATTCCATTGGGCTGTCATACCTTGTAGGAACTTCAGCTAAATGAAAAAGGCAATGTGTCTTATATCTACACACTTGCCACTGGGGGAATTCTGTAGAAATGAGTGTTGTAAACATTTTTTTCTTTCCTTTTGACAGGTAATATTTGAAGCTGAGGTCTCAGATGGAAGAAATGGCTACATTGCCATTGATGACATCCAGGTCCTGAGTTACCCTTGTGGTAAGTAATGATTAAGAGCTGCATTTTTCTCTGTCTTTTCAGGACATATTTGATATTGCTGTGGAGTGCTCAGTTTTCATCACTCGATCACTGATATTCTTTGTTCTTTYAAAAGTATTTTTGTTGCAGCTTCCAGGAAGAARTGTGATTGCAATAGTGATTTACCTGGGTGGAATCTTTTTCTGCCAGAAGTAAATTATACAGGGATAAAAAAKTAGGAATTCTTCAGTGTCTTTTTAGTCATACGCAGTTGGTGTGCATAATCAAAATGGGTTTTAATGTTAATGTGTATACTGATTAAAGAAAACTGAATTACCAGATGCTTGTAGGAGGTTTATCAGATTTTATGCCCCTTGTCTGTTTTATTATTTTATTTTTCTAAACAGACAAAATAGATTAAAAGAAAAAAAAAAAAAAGAAAGGTTTTCTGAGTATTAAACTTCTGAGGGATTACATTTTGTTTATTTTTTGTGGACAGACTTCAAGCATTTATGTTTGCTTTTCCCTGCTAATCCTGGGGAATAGTTGCACACATACAAGCACAAGTTTTGACAATGAGAATATTCTACTAATCAAAAGTTGTGAAGAAGAAATTGTTAGTGTGCATTTCTGGCACTTTTTATCAATTTTTTTGTGCAATTTGGTTCTGTTCAACACTTCTGATCTTCCCCTAGACAAACCCTTCCTAAAATATGAATTTTTTCTAATGTATCACATGGCTGATAATTTAATTGCTTTCTGAAATGACCAGGATATGACAATATCCTGCTCCAACTTTGGCAAAATTATGCCAAATAATACAGTTCCAATGGCAACCTCACATCTTATTTTCTTCTACCCCAAACCTTTTAAAACCATAGCTCTCTGGAGCTACCAAGCTCACAGGGCATTTGAGTGAGCTAGCTTTTTATATTTCAGCCAGCCCTGCTGTCTGATGTCTGTACTCAGCAAAGCTCTGCTTGGATTCAGTATCTGGCTTTCATATTTATTTTCTTCCTCTTTTTTCTGTTTTGTTTTGAAGTGCCAAAACAAAAGGCACTTGGGTACAGTCATCCCAGCACATTATCAGTATGTTACGGTATTCAGATAAGCTCTTCTTGTTACTGATGTTTAAAACCCGTTTGTTCCAATTTAATGTTTTTTTCCTGTGCGTCATGTTTTTTTTAGTAAGCTCAAAGAAAGAACAGTTCAGCTGCTGTTTTCTTTAGTAGTTCTTGAGAAAGGGGTGGGTGAGCTGTGTATATGATGTGCCCATTCCTCAAATGTGTCTGTTGGCTTTCTTGGGTCTAGTAAATCCTTCAGGTGGCTGTACCACTGAGATTTCCTACAGGCTTTGTCAGTGTGGGAAATAGATTTGTCAGCTCCTGRAATACTGTATTCAATGCCATGAATGATTTCATTTTCCAAAACAAAAGCACTGAGTTGCATTGCAAATAGCATGAACAGTATCTCTCTATTTGCTTGAGCAGTATGCTGCTAATTGGGTTTTTCTCAGTATGATGGGTTTTATACAGTCAAAAGTCTTTGGGATAATTCTGGTAAAGTGCTGCTGACATTTTAGCACCTAATCTCCTTCTTTTGGCTTTGATTTTAAAAATACTTTATTATAACACATGTATAACATAAAGTTAGTAGAATCACCAGGGGAGGAGGGGAAGGACTGAAAGCATTCCTCGAACAGAGATGAGACATAATTTTCTTTCTTCTGTTTCTAWTTTTTTTGCCAAATATTGTTAAAATATGGAGGTTGGGGGAGGTAATAATGTTTCTGGCATCTTTCTTCTTTTGTAATAACTGTTATTTGTATTTTTTRTTTTCCCTCTCTGCAGATAAATCTCCGCATTTTTTGAGGCTGGGGGATGTAGAGGTCAATGCAGGGCAGAATGCTACATTTCAGTGCATTGCTACAGGGAGAGATGCAGTGAATAACAAATTATGGCTCCAGGTAAGGCTAACTCATGCAAGTCTGTTTAGCTAGAGGACAAGCTACTTCCTGGAGATGAAATATTTAAAATTCTAAGCCATTTATTCTTCTGCMTGTAAAATATGTCATTTCGGTGCAATTTTATCTCTGTTCAGTGATAACTTTTAACCAGGTTTGCAATGTGGTAAAGCTTGGATTAAAAATTAGAACTGGTGTGGATGCTGGGTTAAGGTTAAAGGCATTGGGGGCCTTCTCTCCTTGTAAATCAGCTCTTCTGTATCAAAATTTATTATTATTAAATGCAAATAATTGGYATTTGGGATCTAGTAAGACACAGATGTAACTCAACTGTGATGGATTATGAGGATTTTTTTTTATCATGTAAATTACCTGTCCAAGCAGGTGGCTGGAGGGATGTGGCTGTACTTCTGTGGGCATATCAGTTTTGCTCAGCAGCATATTTAATGGAACTGCATAAAAGGACTGCTACGTGTCCTTTTTCTCTGTTTCCATCRTCGGAGGAACTTTAACTTTTGCCTGTGCATAGTTCTGAATAGTATGTACGTGAGAATTTAAGAGGTGACTAAAACCAGAAAGAAGATAAAAAATGAAAATCACCCTCCAAAATAACCAGACTCCTCTGCATTGTGGTGATGGGGTACTTACAGTAGGAGCACTGGTTAAGTAGAAGGATGACACAGGTTCCGGTTGCTCTTAAAAGAATTAAATTTTGTCACTTAAAAAGGATTAAAAAAAAAAAAACAACAAACACTTTAGTTGTACAACTTACGTGCATTCTTTAGTTTATATATAAACCATAAACACCAACATTCCTTCAGAATGATTTCTGAATATGTCCTCAAAACTGCATTTTTTAAAAATATATATTTCTGTTTATTTTCAGAATAAAAAGTATGTAATTTTGGGGAAATGTACTTTTAAATTATGTACATTCAGAACTTCAAAATACCTATTTTTTGCCAAGTGTTGTATTTTGAAGTGAACTATAATAATTTATTTCCATCTGCTTGATTTTTGTTTTAATAGTGGAACTGACAAATCTCGACTGACTGTTACATATAGGCATGCGATAAGCGTGAATTCTAAAGAGATTTTTTTTAAAAGATGATTTTAAAAAAAATCTCATAGGCAAAATGCATTATTAGACAAATACATTGCAACATTAAAAAAGGAACACAAGTGTAGCAGCAACTGGATTGCATTTACTGAAAAGATATCACAGCAGTGGAAATGATTTGTACTCCAAGTCTTTGAGCAGTAATTTGTTTAAATTGAGCAAACATGTAATGCATTCATTCAGAAAAGGCAGCTTGATTTCAGACACTTGCCAAATAGAGCACACAAAGCACAACAAATGCAACTGACCTGGGTTTTGCTATATCCAAGGCAAGACAATAGCAGTAAGAGCATTCCAGCAAACCTGTGAACAACATTTTCAGTTGATCATGGGTCAGAAAGACCCAACAGAGACAGCCAGCTGGAAATCTTCCCTATCACTCACTCCTTGGAGTCAGATAARTCTGACAGATTATCCTTTCTAACTTTCACTCCCCTGAGAAGCCCAGCTAGCAGCCAGATSAACTCAGAAAACATATGTTTTGCCCCTCCATATGCTTCATGGGTATTTTGTTTTTTTCTGTGTGTGCATGTGGATCACAGATGCGATGATTTCTCACAGTGTGATAGATAAAGTACTTTAGAGGTTATAACTCTGCTTGCCTGGGCCTGTGAAGTGCCCTGATACTCTTGAAGATACCCTGATACTTGAGCTGTTAGAACCTGTAGTCTTTCTTGCTTTCCTGTAAACAGTACTGAATTTTCACCAGTTTAAGGGTGACTTTTTTTGTCATTCCTTCTGTCTCTCAATCCTACTTGTCCAATATAAGTGTGAATCATCAACCTTCGCTATATGGATCATTTTCCTTAGACTATACTCAAAGCTACTGTTGTTCACAGCTAATAGTGAATTTGCTCCTTATCTTTAAAACCTGGCATGGGTATGTATGGGCCTCRTGAAACACTGGAGTGTAACTTGGAAAAAGTTCACTTTAACCTTTGACCAAACTGAAGATTCATAAAGCCTGAATGGTCTGAAAAGGAGAGCTGGCAGATCAAATCAAATGCCTAAGTAATTGTTTTTGAGAGCCTTGAGCTGAAACATTCCAAGAATGTATTTTTCTCATAACAAGAAAGACCATTATATATATATATATATAAAAAAAAGTACAAAAATGAAAAGTAAGTGGATCATGGTGGGTTAGAAGACACTCTCCAAGCACATTGTTTTGGAGAAAATAGCTTTTGGTTATGTCCTTATTGAAAGAGAAAAACTATTTCCTTGAGGAGGAAAAAAAAAGAAAAAAGGAGTAAAAGAATTTCCTATTAAAACACATTCTTTGATAAGGAAAGGTTCAAGGAGCAATCTGGGACACCAGGCTTTTTTGTATCTGAAGAGATCTAAGATTTCATTTGCTTGCATTGAAGTAGTRAATATGTGCAGGCAGAGATTTTGTTGAAGACTCTACCAGTGCTCTCTGGCTCTTGCAGTCTTCTGTTTTGAGATGAATTAAAGTAAGTTCAGCAGCATATAGAAAAAAATAGCAGCTACCCTGGTCCATGTTCAAAGACYTGCAGTCCCATGGCTGCTTCAGCCAGGCAGGGTCTGAGCTGTCACAGTTTCAGCTTCACCCTCTTGATCTCTCTCTGCACTGACTCTGGAGCTTTTGCAGCTCTCCAAATAGTCAGCTCAGAAAAGTGATCGGACTGAAAAATATTGGATTTTGTTGTTGTGGGGGTTGAGGAGGACTGCTTGTCTTATTTTGTTTTGTTTGTCTGTTGTTTTTTTTTGGGTTGTTTTTTTTTTTTTTAGTGGGGTTTTTTTGTTAATTGGTCAATTGTTTGCTTGGTCTTTTGATTTTTGTGTGTGTTTGTTTATCTTTTTCCCTAGCTTGATTCAAGTCTAAATTACCTGTATAATTAATGCCAGCAGGTGGAAAAAGATTGGGATATTTGATTAGAAGCAAGGAAGAGTAAAGAATTATAACCACCTTATGTAAAAGTGGGGATTTTTGTAGCGCATCTCCTTGTGCACCGATGTAAACTTCAATTTTCATTCGTTCTTGGGCCCTGATCATCTACTAGATGTTCTGTCTGCAAATTTCCATGCTTATGTTTTTTCCCAGTGTATATATAATTAAGTGCACATAGCTTTATGTGCCTAAAAATAAAAATGGATAAAAATAGGCACAGCGTTTCAATATACTCTTTCCTGTGTGTTTACTGCTGTAATGACAGTATTTTCATCAACATGATTTTCTATAAATGTATGTCTGTAAACATTTCATACAAATAGGGATTAACATTGAATTGAACTTCTGACTTTCATGGCTGCAGATTCTGCTCTTGTTTGTTTCTGGATTGTATCTGGTCTCTTGTCCCCTTTGAAATCCCTTTCCTCCCACCCCTGTATTTTGCAGCCCCAATGGACCAACATTTGGGACAGTCACAGCTCTGTCATTGAAAGAAAAGCAGTAAAGATAAGAGAAGTTTTCAAAAGTAGAGGCTGCATTAATACAGAATAAATATTTGCACAGATAAAGAGATTTAACTGGTTGARCAAGATGATCTGAAACACACCTTTTGTGACAGTGTGAATTGTAGGTGTGGTAACAGGACAGAAATGCAGCTCAAATTCTTTTGTTCTTCRCCTTTCCAACCTGATCTGCTATCAWATCTTTTATGGTTGTGAGCTGAAGGATTGTCTTTATGACCTGCAATTATTAGCAAATTCTGAAAGGGTTTCAAAGTCCTTAGTTTTTATTTCAATGCTAAACAGCATTGATGTTGTTTCTGAAATACAGTCATTCACAGTGACCAGTATCTTTTTTTCTTGCCATTCCCTTCAGAATGTASTGCTGTGAAATACTTTTCTCAGTATTTCTCCCSTCTTAAAATTTCCATTGTAATATGYCAAACACCAACAGCTGTAGTTTGGTCCTACTGCCCAGTTGGATTGTGTGACAGGAATCCCTAAACCCAAGGTGGTAACCTAGGTTTTCCACCTTTTATGCTTTGGAATGCTCGGATTTATAAACTTCAGGTATTAGCAGAGGTTCTTGCTGAAAAATGCTTTCCAGTAGGAGGTGAACATAAGTGTGCATGCGCAGTCTTACAAAAATGAAAATGGTGTTTATGGACATCATAACTGATCAGCTCTTGCTCACTTCTGATTTTCTTTCTTTCTAAAGCTTATGAATTATCTTTCTTTGAAAAGATATTTAAAGAATAAGGAATTTTTCTTTTATTAACATTTGATGCACCTTACTGCTTTGTGCATCTTGATTGCTGAATAGCTATAAAAAGCACCCTCCTTTTRTTCTATTGCTTTTCCTGTGAAGTGCCATGCATTCCACTGGAGTTATRTCAGTAAATAAGCTTGCAAACAAGTCACTTCTGCATGGTAATCCTATGCTCAGAATGGAGATGTGTTATGTATGAAATGTTTGAAAGAATAATGCACAYAGGACATTCTAAACATGAAAATACAAGAGTGGGGTGGAGACTCTGTTTGCTCATTTCATTTGAAGATTTCTGTTTGAAGAAAGCTCCATTTCTTTGCTAAGACGGTAGAGAAATAGAATTGACTGGGTAGATTAAATAACATTTGTGTACACCAAGACTCCAGAAAGCAGTTATGTATTGTCCAGCATTTGTTCTCCTGATCTAATTGGGATATCACAGCAATAGGGTTTTTTGCATAATCAGGCTGTGTTTAACAGCTTCCTGAGCTGGGCACAATTGTGGCTCCCAGAAGCCCAATACGATTTCCAGTGTCTTATCGATGTCCGGTTTAGCTGGACACTCGTACAGCGCCGAGCGCAGAGCTTTTTGCTAGAACATCTGTTAAACCATATGTCTTGGCACCTGGTTGGGATGGCGATAACTGCGGCACTAATGAGTCCATCCATCATTGCTGAGCTTTGCATTAACATAGCATTGGATTAGGGAAAGCGGCTTGTTCTGGCTTTGCAGTCAGATGTGCTTTGCCACGCTCTGCGGTGATRCCGTTTGCCTTGGCGAGTCTGGAATTCAAAGGGGTGCTGGTTGCCCGCGTTTAAAGGTTTAATGTGTGCCTTGTAATCCTGGGCAGATTTGCCATCTGAGCGCTGGCGAGCGGGCCAATCTGTCAGCAATAGCTGTGGGTGCTGGCTAACCGCCCTCCACTYGGGCTGCCAAGGCTGGCGCGGCCGCTCCGCGCTCGCCCGTGGAGAGACTCGTCAGCGCTAATACGGTCTGATGCAGCCCTTCTCTCTGCCAGAGGAAAGTGTCTTTCCTTGTGGAATAACAGATAATTAAAGCAATTGCCTGAGAGTAATAATTGAAAAAGTGAAATTAAACAGCATTATGGAAAATAAAATGCAAATTGCTGTAAAAACAATGGAGTCGGGCTGACCTCCCAGCGGTACCAACTGTTACTGGAGGATGAGCTAGCGTCTGTTCGGGCTCAAACAACTGGCTGCATCCCGATCCCTTTGTACAGAAAACTGCCATAATCCTCAGTGCCCTGTTCACCAGCATCTTGGGTTTTGGTGCTGATTGCCACAGAATGGGGTGTGATATTTAGCATTCATTTTTCTTGCTAGGTGCTGTATATATGCGCTCCTTTACAATCCTTTGGATTGAGCACATGCAGATGGTGTCCTGTGATGATGCATTGTGCAGGACCAATATACTATTCCAGGAATTTAGATTAGAAGGGGTGTATAAGGACTTGTGCCTCTGGCAAAGGGTTGAGGGACAAAACGTTGACTGTTTTGTTTTGCTTTCTGGAAGGACTATTTCCTCTCAAAGGACAGAAGTTATGCCATACAAGTMCTTTTCTCCTGCTGTGCCCAGGTGAAGGCATGGATTAGTATTGGGCAGGAGGGTTGGGCTCTGGGCCATGGGCCTTTGGGGTAAACCATTTAGGTAACCTAACAGCGAATGCTGGAGGCTTGCTTATGGTCTCAGTAAACATGCATCTGTAATAGGAGAGTCATGTCCAATTTAATTTGGTTTTATATTGTTTGCGTGATGTTTTCTATGAGTATTCTAGAGTAACTTGCCTTTTGAGATCCCACTGCATTTTGATACAGTTAATTGACTGGTTAAGATACCCTTTCTTTAGTTTGATGATAAAACACTTGCTGTTACAGTGCACCTGCTTATTCGCCATTTTCATTACATTAGAAGAATGTTTTTTGTTGGTTTKCACAAACATTATGATACCCAAAAGTTAAGGCGAACTAAGTACACTCTGAATGTTAGAGAAAAGTTGTTATTTTGCTTTTTTATTCAGTGCAGCCTAGAGAAAGCCCAGACAAGATGCCTTGCTAGCATCCACAGGGTTTCAGCTGTGGARCTGTGATGGAGAGTTTTGATCAGCTTTTCAGTTCTGGTCACCTGTCACGTTTGATGCTTTTTGGTTTTGAACTGAAGTAAGTTGGTCAGGTCTGCTTGCCCTAAGGAGGAATGGGAGCTGTGATGTTGGGTGGAGGCTGCGGGAGGAGAGAGAGCCTATGGCTCTGGTTTCGCTCTTCTCCCTGGGTGGCAGGAGCGGTGGGTGAGCCTCTGAGGAGCCTCTGGGGAGACAGAAGACTTTTTTGGATTATCAGCATCATCTGCCTAAAGCAAGGTCTAATTAACACAGAAAGCTGGGCTCTTTGTGCCAAACCTTCTTTCCTCAGCCAAAAAACCCCACTCAAGTCTATATCATCTTACCTTTACCTTGATTAATGGCAGTGGCCAAGCAGGATCTAAATTCTTTTTGTTGCGCTTGAGGTTTGCACAGAAACTTCACTTCCCTCATTTGTCTCGTATTTGCTACTTACACTTATAGAAAAGATGATTTTGAAAAGGAAGACACAGAATAGGGAGKCATAGAGGACTCTTTTGCAATAACCTGTCTATTCTACCTGCCCTTTCACGTCATCACATATATGTTCTGTGATAGACATTCTGGTTTTCTAAACGTTATTTTCAAAGTTGCATGAAAAGCTGTCTTGAAATAATCTATCAGTCTCCTTATAAATTGCTTGACTTGTAGTTTATTYTGTATCACACACTCCTGACTCAGACATGGTTATAAAAAAATTTCACTCTCGAAAAACACAGTATTCATAACTTGTTTGTTTCAGAAAGGTTTTTTTTTACTGTTTTTGTTCCCCATCTTTATTCCCCTTTCATGCTATCTATGTCATTTAACCCTGAATGAACCAGTCTCCCTCTCTGCTGCCTCAATTTATCGGCTTCATGGATAAATATGGCAGTTTCCCCTGGATGCCCGGTCATCCTAGGTTTCAGCAACATGAAATAGTGTAATCCTCCTGGTCTTAATTTAATTCTGCCCCAGTTAGTTAAGTCCTCTGGTCTGCATAGCTAGCAGTCATTTAACTCACACAGCAGCCTTTGGGGCTGCCATCCCTGTAGGTCTTCCTGGGGTCCTCTGGTGGCCGGAGATCTGGTGCTGGGGGCTGTGTTGCCCATGGCCCAAGTGGTGCTGCCTTCTCCTCCAGTCATTTGTACTTTACAGGCAGAATACCTKCACTGGAACACTCATGTAAATGAGACAGATGAAATTAGGTGATATTTACAAAAAGATACACTGTTAGATATTCCTTGGCCATTCTGTCCTGCAACCCTTGTCTGTTGCTGCCTTCATTTAGGTTGTCTTCTGCTCCGTGGTGTGATGTGTGGTATGTAACCTAATACCTCAGGTCCCAGTTTCCTCAAATAGCTGCAGCACTTAATGAATTACAGAAGAATAAGAGCAGCTGGTATGCTTGGTTGCTTTTAGAAAATGGTAAAATTGTCTGCTGAGAAATGTTTGAGGAGCTGTCTTGTGGTGTGTTGGTCCTCATAGTGGGGTTTTGTGCAACTTTTTTCCRTCATTGTCTTCTAACTAAGCAGATTTTTTTTGTTTTGTGCTGCAGGATAAATGTTGTAGTTCAGTGTGCACTGCTCAAGGGGATATAGACCTTAAATCGCTGTGTCCAGAATTCATACCTTTTTSAATTATGTGGTTTTGATTGTTTGTTGGTTTTTATTTATTTTTTTTTTAATCAAGAACACTTCAATCAAGAACCAAACCTTTCTGAAAAGCCCCTTTATTTTTTTTTTAAATAGGCATTATTTTTTTTTTGTATGTTCAACATGTGTTCAATTAGGCTTAAACTAAGAGGCTTTAAAATGCTCAGAGAAAGTGAGTGTTGTTTTCATTTGTGCAGTGGCATGGCCAGGGACATGGTAGTATGAATTTTGCTAGTTTGCCTCCGGTGGCTTTTATTATAATAAAATAAATTAGAATTGCCACCTCTAAAGGGCCAGATGGCTCTCAATTAGATTATTTCATTAGAGCYCTTGATTTCTTCAGTAGGAGGGTCAGTGCAGCTTGATAGAAAACTGAGCTACTTCAAAGGGGACAACTTTGAGTAACAGCAGTGCGTGTTACCAAGACATTTAAAGTAATTGTGGATTTTTCTGAACTGCAGTGCAGCATGCAGGATAAARCTTGGCTTGTCACATTTGTTCATGATCTTTAGTGTATGCTCRCATGGGAAAAGCTGCGTGGCTTTTCCTGCTAATAAGTGAACGCACAGCTCATTGGAAAGTAGAATCTCATTCTGGTTTGCTATACATGTAGGCAGCCAGAAAGTTGAAGCAGATCCTACTAATTTTCTACTTAAAAAATATTTAATGCTTCCTCTTAATAATCAGACAAACAAAAGAAATTGCTACTTCACCTTCTTTTATGCTAAGAAGATAAGATTATTTGGGCATATTATTTAATTTATTATTTWAGTTGTAATTCATGATCTGCTTGAAAGAAATTATTTTTTAGGCTTAATTTGTGTATTTATAAATAAAATTGGAAAAATAGTCCCACTTGTTCAGTAATTTAATCTTGAGTTGGTAAAAAATAAATTTTTATAATTTGCTATGATAAATATATGTCATGCTTTATTGTATTTCTAGTATGTTAGTAAATTTCAAAATGCCAGGAATATATTGAGATATTTGTGTAAAAGGAGAAAATAAATAAAATACTACTACTACTACTACTACTACTACTACTAATAATAATAATAACAATAGTTTTAGGAATTGTTTTAGATTTTCCTCCATTTGGAAATTGTGTCCTAAATGTTTTAAAGCAATATGTGTGTCTGTGGATAAGTGACAGACAGGTATGAATTTATGAGTAAAATTCAAACAGTATAGTTATTTGTGTTTACTTCCCTCACTTTTTAAAAATTTTCATTTTATGAAAACATCATCTGGCAGAGACTGTGCCTTATTGTTTGCATTCAAATCTGTTTCTAGATAGAACCCTATTTCATTTTTTCCCCATCAAAAATGATATTTCTCCCTTTTGCATAATGAGTAAACACAGGAATGTTTTGGAGCGTGCTGTTTACAAATTCCCCTTTCMTCAAGGCAGCAGAAGTTGAATGCCCTGGGCTGCTGGGGGCATCTTCCCAGCCCTCGTGCTGCTGGTGAAGTTGTGATTGCAGCTTTGGGGACCGAGTTGCTCACACAAACTCTGGACTTGTGCCCTGAGTACCACACACAGTGTGCCCTCTCCTCTGCTCCTGCTGTCCGTGCAGTGAATCCAACCACAAGCTAAACCATTTGGTGATGATAATACATGGGGAGGGAGTGTGTTTTCAGGAAGGTTTTCTGTATTCCAGGTTGTTTTTTTGCGTGAGGACGGGAGGGAAGGTGAGGAGGGAGCAAGTGCAGGGCAGCTGATGGGGCACTGCTGGCAGTGTCACTGCAGCCAAAGTGTTGACATCTTCTGATCTCTGGGGGCATCCCGGCATCCAGCCGAGAAAGCAATCGGAGTTGACTGTAATTATTAGCAGTAGAGCAGACTTATTTTAAGGTGTTTACAGTAAGAGAGGGACRGGGATGTGTAAGGTTGAACTGTCCAGGCTTATAAAAATCACTAGTGTGAAAAAAAGGGGTCTGGAAAATTTGGAGGGAACATCGCTGCAGACAGGTATCTTATTGCTGTTTAAACAAAAAAAGGCAAAATCCACCACTTTTGAACCTGACGAGGAAGAAATGCTGATAAGTTTTACATTTTTATGAGATAGTTAGAAATGCACTTAAATTCTACCAATTAAATAAGATGTTGAGTTTAGATTCTTYTGACTCCACTCAGGTTCTAAAAGATCCACTAAAATTGCATTTCATATTTATTAAATGCTCAATTTCTTTCATGAGGCAAAAGAGAGATATTTAAGACTAATTGTTAATTTGCCTAAGATTGTTTTTAAGCTGTATAGGCTTTGCTGTTGACTTTATTTAAAATATAGATGATCTAATTTCATTGCCTGAAAAAAATGTAATAAAATCATGTTCCCGTYGAATTAAAAATAATCTTAAAGTCAGAGAGATTTATTTAAGATTGTAATTTTAAATGCCTGAGATTCTATAATTAAGGAGTTTTTTTCACAGGCTAATGTTTCTTTTAATCAAGTGTTTATAGAGAGTAGTTCTTTGTGAAGCCCAGAGTTATTTTCACAAAAGGAGAACTGCCTGGTGGTGACCTCTCTTAAATGAGCAATTCAGGGTTATCAAATCAGACAGCAAGGGACTGGAGGAACCAAGGATTGCACAGGGTACAGCCATTACCCATTAGTATAACTCCACATTAATTTTAAATTGAATTTTTAAAACTTAATTGAGCAGCATTTTCAAGCTCTGTTCAGTGTGAGCAGGACATAAATTGAAACAGTATGTACCAGGAACCCTTAATAAGCAGAGAGCACTGCTGCCTTTCTTCCCTCTCCTTTAAAATCAGTAGTAATGCTCTGACATTAAAAAGAAGAATTTAATTAAGAGATCATGACAGTGCATCTGAACTCTGACTGCCTAATGGCTTACCAGTGTAAGGGATATGTGCTGAAATGAATGCAGGGTTTTTTTCTTYAACRTTCATTTTTAGATGAGAACTCMCTTCTGTYTGAACTTTTCATCATTTTAATGATGGAGMAATATTCTACTGGATAAGCTGTACATGAAGAAAGACTTTGAAAATGTAGTTGTGCAGTTGGATTCCCAAGAAACAAATTCTAATACAGAGAAATTAAAGCAACTGCTGCAAGCCTTGTAAGATAATATGGTAGGAAATCACTGATGTAAATAAAAAAGAAAATCGGAGGTGTTTTTGTTCTAGAACTGTAAAACTTGTTAAATTTTATTTTGATTAATTTCTTTGAAAGTGCATTAATATTTCATTTTAAGTAGTAGCCCAATTCACTTTGTTTCTCAACTTGAAGCATGCAGATGAGCTTAAGTAAGCAAGTTCTGATCTTCAGAGTGTAAATTATTTTATGTGGAAAGCTTGGATGTGCTTCTCTGCTGCAGACTAAGTACTTGGCATTCCAATTAAAGCACTCAACTTATTGAAATAGAGTTCTTCATTTTAGAAAACTCCCCAATATTTATTTTTCCCTTCATAGCAGAAAAAGAATGACTACATTACATGGGRTACTTGTCAAGTCTGCTATCATATGAGTTTTAAAGATGCCCCTTCAGTTTATTATTGGCTGCTTGGTATTTTTGACAATCGTATGGCAAATTTGTGTTTAGTGGGGGAGCTTGACTTCTCTTTGTCAGGTGGCTATGGTGTGGCAAGGCCATAAGAGCCTCGGACAAGCCTGAGAGGAAGAAAATTCTCTAAGGTTTGTATATTTTGGTTACTTCAAGGCACTCGATCCAAGGTTTATCGTTTCAGACAGTCCAAACCCTTGGTTGATATTGGGTGGAGGGGGCAGGGGTAGGGGTTGGGGAGGGAAGGAGAGTGGGCAATGCAGGGTTTGAAAATCCTGCTTTSAAATTTATTATTTTCTATCAGGCAAAGCCAGGTAGCTGGAGGGGAAGGTGCACCTCCCATTTTACTGTTGTTTAAGCATCACCGAAATACAGCTTTTAACATCATCTCTCATTTGCTTGCTATTGGAATTTAATAATTTAATTGATTCCTGAAGTTCAATAAGGCCTTTCACTTGCAGGAGTATTTGTAGGCTTCAGAAAACTTCATTAATTTTTCTAAATCTGAGTCAGATACTCACGGGGCTGAGGAAGGAGCCTGTGTCTTTCACAGCCTGACTTGGCTGCATCACAGTTGGTCCAGGTGTCCTGGTGCCCAACATCCATTGCTTTAGCACTGGGAACACCCTCTCAGACAGCACCCCTGTCATAACCAGGCTTGTGGTGGTTATGGGATGATGACAGTTTTAGGGAGAAGCAATGAGAGTACCTTTTGAAAGCGTCTTGTGTGCCAATTTGTTCTGCAACTCTGTTTTCACTCTCGGTATCTTGCTGCTCTTTCTGGCCCAGCACTGCAGACAGAGCTCACACCTGAGGAATAACTGCTTGTTGTTCCTGGGGGAATGGCAGAGAGAGTGGCTGGCTGGGGGAAACTGATGGTGACTCTCTGAAGTGAAAGTCACACCAATAAACCTGCAGCTGGTAAAGGTGATGGCATGATCTTTGTAGTGAAACATGAATGACTGAATTCTGCCTGGTTAGTGTGAATAGAATTAACGTGTTTTAACATATTAACAGTTAAAGTGAATGCTTGTTTCAGTGAGTTTAAATTGGTGATGGTCTCCTGGTTAATCTACCACAAAGCTGTTTAAAGTGACTAAGCCATGCTTGGATGACAAAGGGTGGATGTAAAATGAAGGGTCTGAGTGTTATGGAGCGCTCCTGCCTGTGACAGGAGGCTGGCTGATACACACATGCAGCATTAAATCATCTCCTGTCTCTGCCCTTTGTGTTTTRCCACAGACTTTCAGGTTATTAAATTCTGTGGCTCAGCAGTAGCGCTTTTGGTGTTAGAAAGCTTGRAGTTTAAAACCTCAATGAAGTTTCTCATTCCACGGGTTGATTAGAGATAAAAATGTCCACAGAGGTCATGCTTTGCTATGTATTGAGCAAAATGTRTGGTTACAAGCAAATGCTGACATCTTTCTAGGGACTGAGCAATGCTGAGTGCTCAGAAACTGTATCCTGGTCAGGGAATAACATGCAGTTGATCCATGAAAAAGAGCAGTGACATTGTTTGTTCACTTGGTGCATGTTTCTGGGGKTTTTTTTAATGCTGACTTTTGGTAGAGGATCTGTTTTTCAATTGAAAACAAAATTGAGCACTTAATGTGAATGGTAATAAGGAAAAAGGATCCCACAAGAGCTCAAACTGTTTTTATCTTACTGACCTGTCACCTGGCCCTGCAGCTCCAGACAGATTAAATTTTTCAGTGATTTGTGGTAGCTATGATTTTTTTAAGAACTCTMTGAGCTCCTTCCTTTAAATGAGATCTGTGTTATTCCTCTTTTGGTGGCTTCCTGCCTCCACTTTTTATTTCAGCTAGCTTTAGATGGATAGGTGGTGCTTAGTGTAACAAAGCTAAAATTTTAGAAGGTGTTGAACTTGGACAGATAAAAGGCAACATTAAAAAGGAAACATTGGTTGGTTGGTGAAAAAGAGCTCTTGAAAACCTTTGAAATCCCTCAATGCCAGGTTTGTTTAAATATATCTTACAATATCACCCAGTGTATGTGTTGTAAGTCTGCTTAAAGTTGAATTAAATCCCTTGGGAGTRCAATTTCTGCTGCTGGGCTGTCCTAGATTGCAGCTGTGAGGCAGTTACAGTTGAATATGTCATGGTCATGTTTTGTGCCAGTGCACAATCCTGATGGTACTTTTCACCCCCAAAGCTTGTTTTTTAAATGCTATTGAGTACTACTTGTTTCTTGATGGGACCTCAGTATTGAGCTCTATTACAATGGAAATGCAGCGTGGGCTGAATGCATTTGGGATGGGGTTTTGTTTTTTTGTGCCTTCTTTGTATGATGATAATGATAAATGTCTTTTATATTCTTTTGAGATAACTTTGCCTTGGTTACTCTTGTTTTCAGAGAAGAAATGGGGAAGATATTCCAGTCGCTCAGACTAAAAATATCAATCACAGAAGATTTGCAGCTACCTTTAAGTTGCAAGAGGTGACAAAAACTGACCAGGATTTATACCGCTGCGTAACTCAGTCAGAGAGAGGTTCCGGAGTGTCAAACTTTGCTCAACTTATTGTTCGAGGTAAAGTTTAARTTATTTTCATTTTGTCCAGTTAAATGTTTTTAATACCAGTACTTTCTGCTTATACTTTTTTATTTAGCCTACRTATGCCTTTATCTGAAACGATCATACAAAGATAGCCCTGTGAAATTGTCATAAGAGGAAAGACTGGTTTGTAAAGCTTCTTACAGTTGCTTTCCACAGAATGCATCTGTGTAAAATCCTGATCCCACAGTGTGTGGAATGTGTCTGCATGCTTTTCTGTGGATGCTATTGGTTGAACTTAATGTGCAAATCARATTCCACCTATATGTAGTTATCATTACCTTTTAAGATCTGTTGCCTTGAGCAGACTGGTAGTAGAGCAAMTAATACATTTTTTCTGTTACCTGGGAGATAGATAAAAAAAGTTATAAACTTTCAACCCAAGGACTGAGAGCATTGTGGAGATGTTCTCTGATAATTTCCAACATAGAAGTAAAAGGAAAGAAAAGAATACTTGCTTTTCCCACTTGAAATACTTTAATGGTTGCAATTAATTCAAAAGCCTGCTGTCATGCAACTACAGCTTGTTTGTGGTGTGATTGGGTTGGTGATTTTTAATTTTTGCATTTTATGCCCTAGAAACATGTAATCTTGGCTGGCAAAGGATATGGTTGAACATAGGAGTTCAGTTTTTACTTCCAAAATTGTGTGCTGCCTGGCCTGGGATAAGCTACTGAATCTCTCCTTACCTAATTGTGTCACCTCCAAAAGTGCCCGTTTCATTCTTAGTTGTGATGAGGCTTACTGGGTTTAAACTGGGAAAAAGAAGTGGTGTACAAAATCTGTTTGTGGGGCTGCTGCCTGGTGGAGGGGCTGTTGTGGCCAGGTAGATGCTGGGATCAGRCACGCAGTGGGCTCTTGCTCAGTTTGGCATCTTGTAATCACACACTGCATCTGGAACGGGGATAGGGAAAGCAAGTTTGTCCTCATCTTGTAGAAATAATAGTGTAGGCCCTGCTCTGACCTGATTTTTATCTGGTGTTTGCTGGCAGAGGTCTTTTCCCAGGGAGACCAGTTGATTGAGGTCAACCAGGTTTTATGGCTTCTATAAAACATCAATAAAAATGGGCCTTGCTGACTGTACAAAGATTTAGACAACATGTTAAGAGCTTCTTCTTATTCTGTTACATGTACCTTTTGTCTAGCAAACTGCAAGAGGGTCTTCATCCTAATAAAGTGAAAGAAGTCCTGTTGCAGGATGAAAACAGTTTTGCTGTTAGAAAGACAGGGCAAATCAATGTATTTATCCAATAAATGAAGTTTTTTGGTTTTTTGTTTTTTTTTTCTCCTAGTATAAAACAGCAATAAAATGGTATTAAGAACACTATTTCTCTAAAAAAAAAATAAGGCAAGAATATAACATTTCATAGTACCATCTTTTTATATGCATAATATTGTCCTGCTGAAAAACTTAGGTAGTTCCACAGATAATACCATATTTATGGCTCATAAATTTGACATTTAGGTATATATATAACAGCTGTAGAGGATTTTTATTTTAAGGTAAATTTTACTTTTTGTGTGCCTTTTGATTGAAAGTCTAAGAATTTTAACATTTTTATTTTAATATACACACATACACGACACACACGCAGACATGTATATAAATAAAATATTAAAAAAACCCCTAGAAGATAAACCTTCCAAAACCGTTTTCATCTATTTGACATCATGGTAGAGAACAAAGATATATGTTTTATAGTTGGATTTATTGCTTGCTGTTGTATTTGAAAAGCAATATACAGTAATATATTTTCTTGTTTGTCTGGATAACCGCTAAATAAATCTTGTTAGCCAAAAAAGCATACCCATACCCTTAGGGATCAGCTACCCTGGTGTTAAAACTGTACTGAAAATTAACCATAATGACAGGTCCTATATCTCACTGGCACTTTAAAGCTGACATCCTGCTACATGGATACAAAAGATGATAATTTTAAAGGAAATTTTTGGGCCACTGATATGAATTGCCTTTAATAAGAGCTGGCATAGTATTGCCCATTGTCAAAGATGACCCAGGGGGAAGAGTTTATTAGTGCGTTTCCTTCTAAACTGGAAGTGACAGGGCATGCTTGGGGCCCTTTTGTTGCTGTTTGTAACAAATGAAAATTTCGCTGCAGAATTCTCATGCTGAAGAGTATTGATCTGTGTGTTCTCACAGCCAGAGGAGGGGAAGAAAAATGATGAAACACAATTTACTTTGTCATGGCTTTAGTATTGCTTCCAGATAATTCTGAGTGACTAATCTTTGGTTTGTAGAAACCAAACTTTATTGACAACAGTGTTTATTAGAGAGAGAGGGAGGAGGAACAGGAGCTGTTGCTCAGTAACTCAAAACGTTGGTGTCTAGACAATGGCCAAGATATGGATATATCTTGGGATATATCCCATGTCTATACAGACATGTGGTASCACAATACAGGTGCAGAGGCATCTGGTACTGTCCTGATCAGCAGACTATAAGTTAATCTTATTAATGAAAATTTCCAGTCCTATAACATACACTATGTTGAAACATCTTTATTTAATTTTGAGCTTTAGCAGAAGAATTACTTTTAGTGGAGTTCTAAACTCTATTACAAATGTAGTTACCTGGGAGGGATGGTATACATTTAAAGACCCTGAAAGGGATAACTCAATTACTGTGATTAGTTTTTTAAAGAAAAATTGAACTAGGATAGGATTTGTAATTAAATTATGAGATTTTACCAAAAGTAGTTCCAGTCAATGATTTAATGTCTCACCTTTGCTTAGAGCTGGCCTTCAGCTCCCAGCTCAGTGGTTGAATTGTATTGATTTTTTTACATGGTTTCTATGGCATTGCTATAATTCTTGCATGCCTGTAGAAGGAATTCTCCCTTTCCCCTTCCTTTTACAGGAAGTTTGGTGCTGTCATTATTGTTAGTTGACTTCCCTCCTGAATATGTTCATCTGAATAATTATCTATTTATATTTTCCCTGGTAAATTGGCAATTTCTGGGAAGGGAGTTTCTTGAAGTYTCCGGGGTTGTTTGCACTGGAACTTGAGGGAGAGGGAGCTGGGAGGGAGGAGCAACATCTGTGATAGGTAAGAGTGAACAAGAAGACACTGATGATTTCTTTTTAGTCGTTTCTTACTTGCTTTTGAGAACAGGTGAATCACAATCTCAAAGTCTTTCTGCTCTCTTTGCTGCTTAACATGGGATTGTAGAAATGAAGTGCAAAAAAAGAGATCATCTGTGCCCCAGCTCATGTGTATATTTGATATATACAACTGTGTAGCCTTTCCAAGTTACAGTATCAAATGTTCTGATCATTGGTCAGTGCGGAACTTTACCCTGTAATCAGTTCTTGTACAGTTTCATTGTTGGAGCTCTTAAAAATGTACTGGAATGTTTCTCTGAAGTTGTCAGTATTTGGCAAAAAAAGTTAYCTTGTGCATCAAGAAATGAGGTAGTGTCAACTTCTTAGTTGACGTGGTGTGCTGAAAAGTGACTGTTGGATCAGGGATAAAGCTGATCTTACATTCTGATGTAGTTGATTAGCAAAACTTTGTAAAATAATCCAAATTCAGTTTGTCCCCATTTGGAACATCTTACTCTTGGGCAGTCCTTCTGGGACCATGAATAAAAGTCACAATTTTCTTTGGCTGCAGTACATGGAAGATACAGGTGATAAGTCTCTATTTTCTTTTTAATATATATTCATAACAGTTTGTTGCTTTGACTGTCAAAAAACCAGAGCAAACCACGTTCTTAAACAGTATGATAATTAATTGCACTTTATGTAAAGTGTTTGTATGCTTACCCAAGTTTGTTTTCCTTTAAATTAGCTTCACATTGTTAGCAAAATAACTGTACAAAACTTGATATTATTCTATTAGGTGCTGCAAAATCAGCAGGAAATATGGKACATTTTATTTTATGTAGTAGATCTTGCACATACGTGTTGGAAGAAAATTTTTGTTAAAGATGAGGAAGGAAAATAAAGGATAAAACTCTCAAAATATATTAATCAAAAGTAGTGTTTGTTAATAATCTCTGGATAGCTTTATCATACTGTTTGGTTCTACTGTTAAGTTTATGAGTTTTATTTGAGCCATAAATTACAGCAACTTTTAATGTTTATACTAGAAGYAAATTTTTGTCTTTTTAACATTTCTTCTTCCAACCAAAATGGCTCTTCAAAACCAGGGTTCAAAGCAAGGGGAGGTCTACAGTTTGGTTTATAGTTTCAATATTGAATTGTCTTCATGCACCCRGTAAATCCAAGTTAGTAACAGCAAAGAAAGGCAGTGTTACTCTACTATCTTCTGAATATTCTTCCAAAAACCGTAAGTTCTGATGAACTGACCTGTTCGTATGAGTTTGTGAATATCATTGTTTCTTGTATTTGATTTGACACTGCAAGCAGTCTCTCTTCTAAGTCATCAGGTTTGAGTTTTGGTGGGGTTTGTGCTTATATTCTTCTTTGTTTGCCTTACTGGGCCGAGTTTGCCATCAGGAGCAGTTCTTGTTATGCAAGCCTGGCAGTGATTTTCCTGCCTTTATTGTCTGAATCTCTTTAGGGATTTTATATAGGAAAACCAGTAATTTGGCTGGTTCCTGGTGATGCTAGAACACTGTGAAGATGGAATTGCCCCTGGCAAGKAATTCTCATGGGAGTATTATTCTTTTTCGCTTACAAGAAAGCTTTGAAATATTTCCATTTGAGAAAGCTGTGGACTGAAATGCACTTTTCAAATTTCACTGGTACTTGTTTTGTCTGGAAAAAAAAGTGAAATATCTAGGCTTGCTTCAGATGTGTGTGCTCAATTTCGTGGCTTGGTTTATTTGTTCAGTACAATAASAGACTTAAAAATATGCCAGGGAGAGCACTAGGTGGCAGGTAAAAAGTAAATACATCAGGTAGCCTGAATTTATACTCCCTGCTTGCTAATAGACTGAAGTATCTTTATACCAGTTTTGCAAAATATCCCATATTGATGTCCTCCATTATTAAGTTCTCTGATAAATAGGAAATTTGTAAACAATTTTTTTTCACCTGTGGTGATATTACCCACCATCATAAATATTAGACTTTTCAGGTTATTAGTGATGTGTTGAGAAATTCAGTCTCCAAGGGACAGTGGCTTTGAACTGTATCTTTGAAGAGTTTTGAGGARGCCTCTGGTGCTTTTCTGAGCTCAATGAACTCTGGACAGAGAGGAAACTTTCTGAGCTCAATGAATTCCGGACAGAGAGGAAACTGGGGAGAGAGATTGTGCAGTCCAAATTGTTGAAATCTGTGGACTTTACTTCACTGTCTTGGCTAAGTTTCCTTTGAATCATCACCAGGCTTCAATAGAAGTATGCAAATATTTTATTTGAGTCAGAAGACCCCTGTGGCTGCTATGCTTGGTTCATAAGATGCATTTCTGGACTATGGATATTAATATTGGTACTCTTTTGGACACTCAGCTCATCCTCAARATTGCTTTATCCTCTAAATTTCCTCATTACTCGTGGCCTAATTCTCTCATGGCTCTATCCCTGCAGAAACAGCAGAAGACAGTATCTTAATTACTTTGCAGCAGTTGGAAAAATAAGGAAATTATTTTGTGAAGTTTTTCTAAACCTTGCTAATAAAACACAAGTTATATTTGGGGTGTATATATAGGGTGTACCTATACATTTAGGTATAAGCATTCTTCAGAGAGCCCAGGATCCAATTAACTTGATCTTTCCATGGCATTCTCTGGTTTTAATTTCTCTGCTGAATTAAGATCTTATCCTCTTTAAGTAGGTTTAACATGTGAATCTTCCTATTTTCAATCCTCTGTTTCTTAGAGCAGGTAAAGAGAGGTTGTCACCCTGAAGTCAAATCCGTCCTCCTTTACTTGAAAAGAATGAAACAAGAATACAGGAAAATGCTTCAGAAAGGCTTTATGTTCATAATGAATAATTTGAGCCAGATAAGAGTCTCAATTTCGTCATTCATCTGCATATTAGAAAGAACAGCAGCTTCACTTTCTGCTCAGGCATCTCTTCTGTTGAAATAACTCTGCTCARCTCCTTTGCTGAGGCAACATTTGTCTCTGGTTTTTATAATTAATAGGTGCATTGCTCATTTTCTTCAGGAAGTCCAGGAAAKTTGCTTTTGCTGGAGAAGCAGGGGAAAATAGCTTTGACTGGATTTTTCAGAGAAGCTGTGTTGGTTTTGCTTGGCCTGRTTTTTGGTAACAGGGGGGTCCACAAAGATGGCTCCTGTGAGAAGCTGCTGAAAGCTTCCACCATGTCCAGCAGAGCCATTCCCTGATGGCTCTGAAGATGATGGACATGCCACTGGCCAAGGCTGGGCCAGTTGGAGATGTTGTTWACCCYTCTGTGAAAACAGATTTAAGAAGAAAATCAAAACTAAGAGGCACACAGTTTTTTTTTCCCCTAGACAGAGAACGAAGAGGAGGTGAGAACATGTGAGGGAACAACATGGAGACTCCAAGGTCAATGGAGAAGGAGGGGAAGGAGGAGGTGATTCCTCTGCAGCCCCTGGGGCCCACGGGTCATGCAGAGATCCACCCATGGCCCGTGGGAGAGGCGCCCATCCAGAGTGGGTGAATGCCTGGAGGAGGCTGTGCTCCAGTGGGAAACCCATGGATAGAGGGGTCCTGATTCCAGGCTGGAGCAGCCTGGCCTGAGAGGACTGCACMCCAYGGATGAGTGAGCCATGGCACAGAAGTTTGGGAGCACTGTCTGCCCCTGGCAGGAGTTCACATTGCAGCAGTTTTGGGATGACTCCTGCTCTTAGGTTGGAACCACTCATGACAAGTTCACGGAGAATTATCTCCTGTGGGAGGGACCCCATGGCACAGCAAGGGAAGGACTCCTCTCCCTGAGCAGTGGATGAAGATTCTGGTGATGAACTCACCAAAACCCCTATACCCTGCACTGCCGGTGGGAAGGAGGGAGGGTTTGAGGGAAGAAAGGGTGTCTTTAAGGGTTTCTTTACTTCTCATTATCCTCCTTTGTCTCTGGTAGTAATAAATTCACTTTGTGACTTTAAGTTGAGCCTGTTTTGCCCTTGGATTGTTTACTCCCAGTCCTTATCTGAACTCATGACCCCCTTTGTTAGTTTTTTTTTTCCTCTCCTCTGCCCAGCTGTGGCATGGGAGAGTGAGTGAGCGGCTGTCATGGGTGCCTGGCATTTGGMCAGTGTCCAAACCAAGACAGAAGCCAAAGAGACTCTGATTCACAAGAGATAACAGAAATGCTGAGTGTTTGGCATAGGCTCCATTCCATCTTTCTGTGCAAAAGCATTGCTTTAGCTTTTATTTCATAAGATGTGAGTTTTGTACTGTTTGATATAGACTAAATTGATATTCTCATTAGGCAAAAACTAGCAATTTCAGTGCTCATGTGCAYGTATTTAATGTATTCTCTGAACTTAAAGGTGAGTGGTGTGGATCAGAGCATAAACCCTAATCCTGAAGTACTGTATCCTGCCCTGATAGCAATTGTTTGGGGCAGAGTGTCAGAGAAAAGTAGATGTGGAGGCATCCTTTGTTGACAGAGAATTTTTCTGTCCCAGGGGTCTGTGGTTCAGACATCTTCTAAGTAAAGGGCAATACCCTCTCAGCCTGGACAKTATTGTTGTGCCTTAATTTCTTACTCATAAGCATGCAGGAATAAAATAATTATTTATTAACTAATTAACTTACTTGGTCCAAGGGCCGTAGTCTATTTATGGTTTTCACTGCCTGGTGTACACTTTTCCCTGACATCCTTGATGGATGTTGATGCTGTGTGGCATTTTGATTTACAAATCCAAGCAGCCTGAGTTCCTGTTATGTTTCCTGCAAGGCTTCCTGCGTGCATGAGAGCACATGGATAGCAAACTCTGTGGAAGTCTTCTTCGCTCTTCTGTGCTCGCTTCTCAGTGGCAGAAAGCATTATGGGGATGTCCTTTCCATAGGCTCTGGGTGGAAACCAGCAGAATGAAGGAAAAAAGAGGAGGAGGAAGGCTGGGGATGCTGGCAATTAGCTACATTGATGTTTGCATGGCTATTTTTATTTCTTTCTGAGAGCTGCTTTTCTATGTGAATATAGTTGTATTTCTAGGCACCTGATCATGTCTAGAGCTACAGATAGATTTTTTTCTGTCTTGTCTAATTATTAAGTGTGACACTCTTTTGTGTGTCATTAGGTGTGACACTGTTTTGTGTCCAGGAGTGAACATGCAGCAGGCCTGACTAGTTTTCTGATGGCTTTCTTTGACCATGTTACATAAACRTACCGACAGGAATGTGCTTCCAAAGCAAATCTCCAGAAAGGGGCCCTCYCCTGCTTGCCAGGCAGTGGACTGCTCCTTGTTCTTGTCAGGTCTTGTGGAGACCTTGCCATGGCTCGGCAGTAAAATAAATACAGCTGCAGGGTCAGTGACGATCAGTGGAAGCCTGTAATGGGTGTGACCTGGGATGAACTTGTCCGAGTGGCTGCAGAGGAGTTGGCTCTGTGCTGTCAGGCTTGGTGCTGGCTTTAGGTAACTTTCCTCAGGGGTTTTCTGACACTGTGGCAGAACAGGTATTATCAGCCCCCTTACGGGCAGTATAAGCTGGGTATCACCTGCTCTGCCTAACCCAGCAAAGCCAAGATGGAATGCAGCTTTACCTAGCCTGATTCAAAACCCTAACCCTAACCCTGACCCTGATTCAAAATGGTGCTGCTGGCGATACCACAGATGTGGTGGCATCRGTGGTGGCATGAGTGAGGGCTCACTGCCCGGGTGCTGTCCTAGACCTCTGCCAGTTTGCATTGTGCCTCMTTATTGTCAAAGTACCTAAGTGAATTCAAACACCAAATAAAGCATTTGGGAAATTAAAATGTAATCACTTTGAACAGTGGGATTCCTGTTAGCCTTTAGGCTTGATGGGAGTCAGTGCATAAGAACAAAAGAGGCGAGAGAAAAGCTTTTGGCAGGTGTCACTTTAAGGACGAAATAAGGGATTTTTTTGTTTCTTATATCTGTGTTTTATCCAAGTGACATGAAGATCATTTGCAGTAATGTGATTTTTCTCATCTTAATTAGAGATGTCTCCAGACTGTCCCASCGCACCAGTGGTGTATTTCACTTGGATCATTTCCCTTCCAGTGTCTGGTCTGTCTCTACATTTATTTAAATCCAATATTTCATTTGGGTGCTGCAGCTCAGGATGGTCTCTCTCAGTTTAAATGCCACTGACATTAATGTGGAGGTTAAAATATTTACTTAAGTATAGACAAAGTTCCCTTAYCTGCCATCATTTTCCAGTCTGGGGGAGGGGAAAGCCCCTCTAGGTTTGACATGTCTGTATTGTGCAGAGTTGTTAAAAAGGGTGCCGGTGAGTAGATGCATGGTAATGATGAAAAGGAGTGCATTTGGAATTCAACATAGATGGCAGAAAATGCAGGATGTCAGAGAAGCCATATATTAAAGGGAATTTGAATTGGAAACTGAATCTCAACCTGCCACTGGGGGCATTTTGATCATTTTGATTTATTAAACTTTTATAACAGCATTCAGATGAAGCTGAATTAAAACGCTTAGTCTTGGGTGGTTTATGGTACACAAGTCATCATGCTGGTGAAATCTCGCTATGATCAATGTAGAGTTAATTTAAGTTGCTTTTTGAATGCAGGTGCACCTGTGTGCTTTAGTATGTATTTAAAAATCTAACAGTGTTCTAATACTGAATCGCCTAACAAAAATACAAAACGMAGCCACACTGACATTTATTTTCAGCTGCATTTGAGTGAATCTTTCTACTAAATTGTAGTTGAACTGCAGGAAGACCAACTGCATATATATTCCTATACCAATTGTGTATATTGATAAATATACATGCATTACAAAGTAACTAGCTATGAAAATATAACTATTTCCTTGAAAATGGGTCATACTGCTGAAGGCAYAGATGCTTGCATTGTACTGTTCTGACCGTCTCCCAGGCTCAGCAGCTGCACGTAGTCTCACTGAGCACCGTCCCTGCAATAAAAAGAAATCAATTACTATTAGAGTGGCACTGCAGGTTAAAGGCATTACAGGTTCACACTCAGTTTTGCAGCAAGGAGATGATACTTCGCCGCAAATGGGGAATGATGCAAAAGATGGATGAGACAGAGTTCAAGGAGCAGTGCTGTGAGGGTCTGSCACTATCATTCCAAGCTGTCTCAGAGACATGATGGATGGTTCAGTGGCAAGAAGCAATAATACCAAATGATGAGAGATTCATCTCCACATCTTGAGTCTGCTGCATGCTTTCTACCTGTTGGTGTTCTAGTGGTATAATCATTCCTGATGTGTTATGAAGAACTAAACTACTGTACTTAAGCATCTAAATTGCCATGTTGAATTTAGTAGCCTAGATTTTTTGGCAGCTTCTGGAAAAGCAAGTAGCATATCAAATACTCYTGCACATGGTACATTTAATTACCTGTTATTTATGTGTGGTACCTGTTGACAGGATCTTGTAAGCTATGCTAATAYGATAGGTAATTTGTTACCTCCAGAAATCACTTTCTATGTGCCCTCTGATCATTATMATGAAACATAATAAATGATGTAGCCCATGAGGTGTAAATGAAAATGAAATGGATAATTTGATTCTATGTCTAAATTGTTGCTGGAAAAGTTGTTGTAATTGTAATGGAATTTATCTCATAAAAATATGCCTTTCCAATGTAGCAATGACCTTTAATCATCTTGGTTGGGGAGCTATTTGAATATAATTTTAAAGAGATTACAAAAAGTTTMCTCAGAGTAGTTTGGATAGAAGGTTTTATCTTTCCTAAAGAGTTYTAAATATTTGTTTAATAATTTGTACTGCAGGATTTTTCTGCAGTGTTAGCTGCTTGAATATTTGCAGAATTATATAGAAAGTTGTGAGAAACGTATCTGCCTCTCTTGAAGAAGAGGGAAGCTTAGCTACCTGCTGAAAGATAGATTTCTTCCTGCTGAGATAGAGTGTTGAATTTGGATGTGCTGGTTTCACTAGAGAGCTTGTCATTGAGATTGATATGGAACCACTAACAGGCATGTCTTGGAGAACATTTAAGGAGTGTTACAAGGAAAATGAATGTGTTTCTCTCCTCTGTTCCCCAGGTGTGTTCATGTTTGTAATGGCAGAGTCTGTGTCCTACATCCTTCATGAGGAAAGATGACACTGTTGCATTAGGACTGATRTTTGAATTTGCATCTCCTCCCTAAATTTTTTGTGATTTTAATTTTATTTCTTTTTGAATGTCTTTGTTTCCAGGACCTCATCTATAACATTTCATGTAATTATTCTGTGTCCATTTTCTTAGACATTTAGCTGTCAAAACTTTTAGCATGTCTTGTACTGCCAAACATTTTGAGTGTACCATCCCAGTTGATGTCTATACATGGTAACAAATGCAATTTTTCACTTTCCTGAATTTTTTACTAGTAAACCAAAGAGAAAATTTCTATTGATGGATTTGAGGACTAAACAGAGACAAAACTTGGTGAAAAGTGTTAGGAAAAGGTGAGATCACCTTCTCAGGAATCAAAAATTACTTATAGAATTTTTTATATGAGAAACCTTACAGACTAATCAGGATGGTCAGTAGGGATGGTAGGGGAAAGTCTATCAACAGTCAATTTACATGAGGTAATTTTTTCTTTGAAGAAATGAGGATGTAGGTACAAAATATTGCAGAATTACAGAATTTCAGCCTCCTTTCAAGGAGTTATAGAGATCCTGAGCTTCCTCTTCTCCAGACTAAATAAACACAGCTCCATCAGCTGTTCCTCATAAGGYGTGTTTTCCTRACCTTTCAYGARCCTTGTTGCCCYTCTCTGAATGCACTCCAGTATGTTCTTAATCARTGTGATCTGAAAGGCATAGACATGGCATGGTGTTAGTTCAAGGTTTGTAAAGCAGGGACAACTTTTGCTGAGTTTGAGTTTTATTAAGTGTGATAGTCCCAAATGTGGGTGAATTACTTAAGTTGAATAAATAAATGCCAACAAAAATGCTTTGCTCAAAGTACATTTTTGGTCTGGATTTTTCTCCACATAAATGAATTATAAGGTAACTGAATTTGAATTTTATTTGCATGTACTGAGCATCTTATAGTTTGTGCAACCTAGATGAGTCTTCAGGTTTTTTTTAAATTTATGTTAGCTTTTTGCTCCTTGTGCCTGTCTCGTGGTAGATCCTGTAAGCCATATGGAACTGTACTTGTTTGTGGACACAAGGAAGAATACCACAAAGTGTCAATGCCATATGTATTTTTACTAAAGATGTCTCGCTTTAGTAAACCGGTTTACTAATTTCCTGAGAAAATCAAGAATAGTATATTATATTGTTTACTTGATCTGTTTCACTATCCAATAAGGATTAAGTCTAAAAAGTTTTGGTTTTATTTTCTTTTTTTACCTTCAGTTGCAGTTCCGAGTTTATGTGAAAATCTCAGCTTTATTCTTATATTGACTTTCTCATGCAGTTAACCATCTCTTAAGGTGTGTTTTTTAACAATTGAAGGTATACAGGCTACTTCTTTTGAAGGCAGATAGGAGTAAATTAGATGCTTTTCTTTGGCTTAAAAATTGAGATTGTAGTCTCATGATTTTTAATGCTTACTTTGAACTTTACTCTGAATTGTGTTGACAGCAGTTGGAAATGTCTTGACTAAAGATTTAATCTTCAACTTTCCACTTCTCTTGGGCTGGATGACTTGCATGYGCTAGAAAAAACAAGATACATTTAGTGTGATCAAGCTTGTGATCAATGGGCTGCATCACCAGCCATGGGAATATTTTCCTCATCTTTTAACTGGAGATAGAAAGGAGCAGATGTTTGGCAGTGTATGAAGCACAGCTTCATGTTGGCAGCCAGATACCTAAGCGGAGCAGTAAAARCAGCCTTTTGTGACACAGCAGTGCCAAGGAAAATGGTGTGGAGGGAGCAGTGCTGTGAGCAATATTGGGGCATGTCTTTTGGGTTTCCAGTGTCTCTAGAGCCCTAGGCTTTATGGTTTTCTCAACCCTAACCCCAAGCATAACCCTAACCTTAAGCAGAGCAGTAAAAGCAGCCTATTGTGAGGCTGAGGTGCTCAGCACATGGATGGTTCCAAAGAGAATGGTGTGGAGGGAGCAATGTTGTAGYAGTGCTGTGTTCCACTTTTAATACCTTTCGTAGTTCCAGAGTCCCTGGAAATTTTGTCTGTGTTGTTTTTTCAAGACTAAGCCTAAACCTGAATTTATTCCTGAGCAGAGAAGTAAAAGCAGCCTTTTGTGATGCAGTAATACATAGGAAGAAAATGTTGAGGTAGCAATGTTGGGGCAGTGCTGTGCTTCCCTTGGCATGCCTTTTGCATTTCCAATGTTCCTGGAGCCCTAGGCTTTATGGTTTACTCAACCCTAACCCTAAATGTGACCCTAACCCTAAGCGGAGCAGTAAAAGCACCCTTTTGGCTTAGGCTGAGGTGCCCAGCACATGGGTGGTTCCAAGGAGAAAGGTGTGGAGGGAACAATGCTGTGGCAATGCCATGCTTTGTTTTTTTAGTMTGTGATGCTAAGGCACATTTCCTCCTTTGAATGCATGCAGCATGGCACTTGGCCACTTTCGTGCACTGAAGAGGAGATTTGCAAGGTCTCACAAGTATGACATGCTTAAATCCTCGCTTTTGCCAATGACTTCTCTGTTTCGGTTTTTGGTTTTTTTTTTTTTTTTTTTTTTTTTTTTTTTTTTTTTTTTTTTTTTTTTTTTTTTTTTTTTATTTTGCACCTCTGGACTTTTTGCAATGTGATTTAAGTCTGCCATCTTTTGTGCCCTACTTGTTGGCTGCTACTTCTCTCAGTAGAGCAGAGAAAATGCTGTCAGGTTGAATGTGCCAATAAATGACAATGAGGTAATTGAAAGGTGATAAAAAAGTCTGTTTTACTAAAAAGAGTAGCACCTTTTCCAAAAGGTTTTGTAAAGGTAATATAATTGGACATTTCAAGAAAATGATTGGACTGTGTCTAYTTTCTGGCTGGCTGCAGACATGTTTAAGATGTGTTTTGAGTTTAGGCTTACAGACTCCTCTTCTTTCCTGAGATTTRTCTTTGTTTTATGTGGGAAACTGCCTCCACCTTTTTGTTTTTACTTTTTGTTGCTTAAGTTCTTTACCTTCAGCTATCTCCTAATGCCATTTCAGGAATCTGTTAGACCTTATTCTTGCATTTTTCATTCAATATGGCTGCCTAAAGAAATATTTAATGCATTATATTTTTCCTGGGAACACCTCCAAAACCTACTTGACCTCTAATTAGGTATGTGGACTATGCAACACAAAGAATTGTGCCCTGGTGACACTTCTTTTCCCTCCAAATTACTGTCATTATCAGTGACATTTTCACAATTAGAAACAAAATTATCCTAGTTTTTTTTTACTTTCAATTGTTCCAGGAACAGCTTTAGCCTCTTCTTTGAATGATATTTTAAGAGGTTGAAGAATTGGTAGGGAGAACACAGCCTAGTTTTTCTTTCAAGCCAAAGTGATGGTTTCAAAAAGTTTACTGAACAACTTTCTGGAGTTGCAGATGGATAAAAGTGGTTCAATTAACATTTTGTTTTGTCCAAATTTTGCTGCCCTTTATGTAAAACTAAAACAAGCCCTAAAGCAGGAATTTAGTGATATATTAATGCTTCCAGTCTGGGATAAAGTATTTTTAAAAATGTGTCATGAAAAAGGGACAATAGTCTTGCTCTCTAGTGGAATGTTTTGTTCAGGTTTTTATTGCTTATTTTATAAAAAAATGGAGGGAACAGGCTGGGGAACATGTGAGCCAAGCAATACGTGCAGACAGTCACCTTATTAAGGAGGAGACTATCCCCTAAGACATTTGCATCGTTAGGACTTCTGATAATYAAGATGAACTGTATTTCAGCAAGAAGACAGCCTTCTGGCCAACTGACTAAGCAGATGCCAAGTGGAAGCAAATGATGCTAAGTTGAACTCTCAGGCAATTAACAGAAATTAATGGACCAGGTATCTACAGTCTGTTTCCTGTGGGTGTCAGTTCAGTGTCCTTGCCCTTCCTGCACTTCCAGCTCAGATGACTTTCAGGGGTTGAAGCACCTGAGCTTTTCCTTATTGCAGTTTGCTGGGATTTACCACCTGCTTAGCAGAGCTCACAGGATTCCTGTGGGGGTTAAAAATTTCACAGGATTCTGTAATTTTAATGGATTGAGTGGGAACAATTGAAGCAATTCTTCGATGACAATAATCTTATTGTGACTCATAGCATAGTGCTACAGAGGAGGCCTTTCAGAGGGACTTGCACTGTAAAGAGCTGGAACCTGTCACTCAGCATTTGGTCTTGTTTCAACCTAATTTCTGAAAAATGCATTTCCATATTGCCATAAKTAATGAAGCTTCCTAATATGTGAAGGAATGCCTTGCATGCTCTGTTTCTCAGTGCTTCTGTGCCTCATGAACAGATCCATACACCAGTTATTTATTTCTTTATTTATTTGTTGGACCCTTCCTTAAAAATGTATATGGAGGCATGGGCAATATCTGTTTATGTGCATCAGCAGCTGATGTTACAGCAGAGGCATCAAAAGTAATGGTCCTACTTCTCTTTTCTCTCTCCCACTGCCAGTGACTTGCTATTTCAGTTTCTTTTACACCAGAAGCATGCTTGTCCCTCTCTCTGGGAAGCTAAATTAACAAAATTATGCATGTCCCTCTCTCATAACAAAATTATGCTTGTCCCTCTCTCTGGGGAGCTAAATTAACAAAACCCTGACGCTGTAGAAAGAAGTGGGTGGTTTTTGGGGTTTTTTTTTCAGACTAGTTTACTAACAGCAGAACCATTGGTCTGGAAAAGATGGGAAGACCAGAGAAGAGGTAGCAGTTCACTCCCCATGATGATGCGGTGATTTTGGGTGTGATTAGAAAYAATGTTAAACTGCATCCTCAGCCTGCTCTGCAGGTGGATGACACAGTGCTGCAAAAMTCTTTGCGCCCACAGGGAATTGTGATGTGGAATGGTTCCTGAGATAAACACTGTTGTCTTGGGTTTTTTTTTTCGTAGCAGCTTCCTTGTATGAACATGCCCTTAGAGGAGCTGATTTAACAGAAGGGGGCTGACAGGAGATACAAGTATGTTCCCTAAAGCCCACATTATCTTGTCATAGCTGAGGAGATAACCAGATACCAGAATGATAGGCCTTAATGTAATAGGCCTGAATAGAAAAACCCACAGTAAACCTCATCTTCGGGTTGTTACGAGAAGGAACAGCTGGRCTTGGTATGGAAGAGGAAAAAATCAGGCAGGAAAAAAAAAAAAAGGTAAATAGAAAAGAAAGATAAGTAAAATGTTTCTTTTGAACTGGACATTCAGTTTAATTTCAGAATGCCTATCAGGCTCTTTAAATACATAAATACAATAACACTTGGAGTGGCTTTTCAACAATGTACTAATGACGCAAGCTATTATGATTTGTATAGGTGTAATTAAAGCATGGAAAAGCAAACATATCTTTGTGGTTGTTTTATCGATAGTATTCAATGAATAATAAGATAGACAGCTATGCACACATCCCTGTGCTGCTCTGAAAGGTATTTGAAATTTTCACCCAAAGAAAAAACGTGGGGGCAAAATGCATTCTTGTTAAAGGATTTGTTGAATCTAAATTAAWGACATTCTTCTACTGAAGGAAATGTTACTAATTGCAATGTTAGAAGTAAAGCAAGTTTCTCAAAAGTACATTTAAAAGGAGGTAGGCAACCAGAGGGTACTGTAAGGTGTTCATTGGTCACAGAAGAGAGAAGGCAAAACAAARGCAAAAACAGTATACTGAAGTGCAAAGGATCATGAACTCGGATAAGAAAAGTGCCATGAAGACTCGTAGGTGGAATAACAGGTGTTTTGTGGTTTTTTAGTAATTGATTAATATATGGTGTAAATGGGGCATGAACAGAAACGCTTCATTAAATAATTTGAGAAAAATTAGGCAACGTATCAAAGGGAAAATGTTTTGGTCTCTTTAGTGCTTTCAAAGGGTACTTTGAGCTTCAGCAGTGTTACTGGCCTGCTTCCATTAGCYATTTTTTGTGTTGCAGAGAAAGAAAGGATAAATAATTCAGGCCAAGAAAAGTCTAAACACCACTGAGTTAGAATACTTACCTTTGGGGGAACTATTTAAAYGACCTGTGAGACAAAGGCAGATAGCAGGGCAAAACATCTTGCTTTGGCCAGAGAGGCTGTTTAGAAAAATGGTAGTTTTATCTTATTTTAAGGTATTTAACAGTTTTAAGCCCCAGTATTACCCATGAATTGGCCTGTAGTGAGAAGAACTGAGTGAGTTCAAACAAGATAGTTTACTTGCTTGCTTTGTTTTCCTTTGCTGCTCATTTTCCCCACATATTAAATGGATGATGGGATAGGAAAATAAACTTCATATGATGTGTGTGGAGTGACTTAATGAAGGTACAATTTAATTATGCTCTTCTTACTACATCTTMTGTTATCCATTGTGGGATGTAGATTGATAGAAATCTCTTTTTAGCTGATTCGCTTATATTGGTTTGGCTCTGCAAAGTGGCTGTTGTTTTAAAACGTAGAGCTCTCCATTCAGGCATTAGAAAAAAGAATCCTTGATAATTTATAATTAAATGTGAAGAAAATGTGGCCATACAACCATGCACCACCCACACTCCGAAAAAAGAGGATAGTTGGCTCATTAGTAGCTCTATGCACTGGGCTCACCTGTAGTGGATATCATGGATTGAATCCTATGGGCTTTTCCCAATATTGCCTTGTATTCAATCAGTAGCTTGACAACTAGCAGCGGGATTTTTTTTTTGTTGTTTTACTTCTAGAGAGCATGATATCAACTTCAGAAAACTTTGCTGAAATCTTCTTAGTTTAGTGTATAGGCTTTGGGAAAGTTGTAACAATGAGAAAGGCACGTGGTGATACACTCCCTTCATATATCATGGAGCATCTAGCAATCTATAGCTGAAGAATTTATCAAGCCAGAGGCTATATCAATATATTATGTGTATAATATCCCTGACAAACCTTCTACAAATTTGTCAAATAATTTAGAAATTGTGGTTTTCCAAATTGGCAGCAATGAGTTAGCATGTTTAGCACAAGTTATGTGGGGAAGAAAGTATTTCCTTCCGAAGTTGCCATCTATTTTCACTGCAAGAAACAGCAGGTCATTCCATATTAATCAGTTTCATGCCACTTGTCATTTCATAAACATCTAGCATGTATTCCTTCAATTNCTTCTAGAGAGCATGATAGCAACTTCAGAAAACTTTGCTACTTTGCCGAAATCTTCTTAGTTTAGTGCATAAGCTTTGGGAAAGTTGTAACAATGAGAAAGGCACATGGTGATACACTCCCTTCATATATCATTGAGCATCTAGCAATCTATAGCTTAAGAATTTATCAAGCCAGAGGCTACATCAATATATTATGTGTATAATATCCATGACAAACCTTCTACAAATTTTTCAGATAATTTAGAAATTGTGGTTTTCCGAATTGGCAGCAATGAGTTAGCATATTTAGCTCAAGTTATGTGGGGAAAAAAGTAGTTCCTTCTGAAGTTGCCGTCTATTTTCACTGCAAGAAACAGCAGGTCATTCCATATTAATCAGTTTCATGCCACTTGTCATTTCATAAACATCTAGCATGTATTCCTTCAATTGTCATTCTTTCATGTGGAGTGTTGCAGATTGATTAARTGTCTCCATGTAGGAAGTTGTCCTAGGTCTTCAGTAACTTCTGTTTGGCCTTTTCTTTGTTATCCAGCTCATCTGGCGGGAGATAGGAAGACCAAATCTATATAATTTATTTTAGATGAGARAACATTRTGCATTTACACAGTAGCACTGTGATATTAGACTAAGATATTAGATTTTCTTTTGTGTTCTGTTCCCAATAACCACAGATTTTTGGTTTTTGTCTGAATAGATGTGATCTTGAAATTCCCAACAGAAATATTATTCCTATCTGATTAACTGATTTAGAGTCCATAAGGGATTCACAATGCTCAATGCACTGCTTTGTATTTATCAGCTTTGACTTTGTCTGCCATTTTATTTCTTAATTCTTCAGTATCTTAAGGAAAAAAAGAAAAGCTGGATGTGACTGTTCACAAAATACCAGCAGCTATGTGCCACAGCAGATATGGATATTGCTGCTTTAATTGGAGACATGATTAAAACCCATGTTTTCTTACTGACATTGTAGCCAGACATATGACTTAGTGAATGTGTTGTAGAAAATGGTTCAGCCTCAAAAGGAGGGTTGTAGAGGCTTTTCTGGGAATCTCTGAACCTGTAGGTTAAGGTGCTGTCCTTGGAAATGGAAAGTATCTGCTCAAATTCTTACTCCAGTCAGACAGGGGGAATGGGTGTGGAATGCCCTTACATTGAGAGATTGAATAAGTGACTTCTCTGTAATCCTGAACTATGAACGGAATGCGTCTTTTTGTTATCTAGTGCCTCACATGCAACTAGGTTGAAAAATCAAAACATCATTTTAGAAATGCTAATGTAAGTTTTTTTTTCTTGCATCTGTTTTCTGAATTTGGAKAATTCTTTTATCTTAACCCTCTCAATTTTTATTGTTTTGCTTTTTGCTRCGCACATACATACCCCCCCTTTCCTCCCCACAAAGAAATGCAACCCCAACATCAGCCTCCATCCCATTTCATTCCAAAGGAGAAAGTTTGGGGGTTTTATTTTATTTTGTTTTAGGTTTTTTTTTTTTGTTTGTTTGTGTATGTGTGTGTGTGTGTGTGTGTGTATGGAGTTATTCTGTTTTCAATTTCTAAGACTTTGCACTTAGAAAGGTATAAAATGTGTGCATGAGATTGGTTTCTGGTATTTCTGTATTCTTGACTAAACTAAACTTAACTATAAAATAGGTTTCCTGTACTTGTGTGGCTCTGGGAAAGGGATTATTTGAAGACTGGAAAAAAAGCCAGAATTGGTTTCATGCTCAGGATCGCCTAGCTCTTGAATTTTCACTGGCTGAATGTGGGTACTAAGGAGAAGGATTTGCACCCTGACAATGTGCCTCAGAAATTGGGAAAAGAGGCTGTGCCAAGTGGGGAAAGCTTAGAGATACAAGTCTTGCTGATTGCTGACTTCTCAGTTCAGTGATCAGAAACTCCTTAAAGTAAAACTCTAGTGAATTTTGGTAAGGAAAAAAAAATTAAATGAAAAGGAGATTTAGGTATGAAAAGGTTTAGGAGATTTTTTTAATGTCAAAATGCTGTGTTGTGGCTTGTTATGGTTGGAAAAAAAGGTATATGCATCTTTTCTGAATTTTTGTCTAAGTCCAGCTTGCCTTTCCCAGTACAGAACGRGGAGGAAGGGGAATAACAGGTGAAGACTTTCTTGAGAGCAGGCAAAATTGTGTGTATTGAGAGGTAGGAGCCTAAATAGAGTTCAGTGGGGCAGATTCACCAGTCCTCTGAGTTGACAAAACTGCTTTCTTTATACCCCAAACTCACATTTATCAGGAGAGCAAGTCTCAGGAGRGAGATTTCCGGATACCTGCCAAATTCTTCAAAGAACACTCACACATCAAAAGTTTGAGGCAGGACTTTGGAATTTGGCAGGAAACGTCATGACTTTCCTTGTCTTCATGAAAAACAGTATTTAAAATTCCTGAGAAAGTACTCCTAGCTTTGTGTACCAGGGCCAACAGAGCTTGCTGGTAAAATTRCACATTTCTCCYCCCATGATTGCATGCTTTTGTGACYAACACTTATGTAAAATGTAAGGGCTCCTTTAAGGTATTGTTACTGTCTCTTTAACTGTAGTTAATATGGTGACAACTGATTTATTTTTGTCTCCAAATCTTTTTTTAATGTACTCTTAGGTGCTTGGTTCAACAAGCAGAACCAACAAAAACCCAGTCTTCAACAAAATGCCCATTATGCACAGGCCATCTAAATGCAATAAACAACATAATTTACCCGTGCAATCTTCGAAGGTAGCAATTTCCACAATGGTGCATGTTATTATAAACTGTATTATTACCAGTGAATCTTGTATTTGGAGAGGAAAGCTGTACTGTACAATTTCTACCCTAATAATTTCTTCTCCTATTATTTCTGTAGAGTTGTTTATTTTGTTTACCTTATGTGAATACTCAAGGCTGGTTGCAGAACTTTCAGTGTGCCAGCCCAGCTTGAGTAGATGTTGATTAGAATCATAKTCAAGATTCTAATCTTGAATAAGAAAACTTATAAGAATAAGAAACTCTGTGTTCTTCTTAAGTTTGCTTGTAAWATTATTAATATAACTTAAAATGTTTTAAAAAGTGAGCAAAAAATTTAAACAAAAAAATTATAAAAGCATGGTTTACTTCAGCWTTTAAACCKCTGATGAGATGGAAATTGGCTCAGWTGCCTGAATTARRRCAGTGTATAAGAGTTATAATTTATCGTACCCCATTTGATATCCCTGTCTTCAGTTTAACAATTCAATATCAAAACTCCAGAATTTAAGTAGAGATTTACAGAATACAGGAGCGCAACAAGCAGCAATCACAAACCAAGGATCCAACTAAATCAGGATTCTTAAACAGTGGCTGGAAAAGGTCTTCTCAAGAGGAGGAAGAGCTTTATAAGCGTACATGATGTTTTCCCTGATACTGTCTCAGCTTCTGATTCCTTTCTGAAGGAAAGGAATGGTTGTCTGATTTGTAAGTGGTCCACCATCATATTGTCCATTTACTCTGAGGGACCATTTTTACAAACTTGTGTGCAAGAGCTTCTGCCTCTCAGATGAGTGGCRTAGATTCAACATGCAGCCCACACTTGAAAGTACAGATAAATTTTAATTTCTAATGTGTGGACTTTGAGCACTGTGGATTAGTTGTGCTGTAGATCTAGAGACGCTTGAGCTAGCTTTTATTGGTTGGCCAGTTAGGCCAGGATTGGATGGGTCTGTTTCTTGTGAGAGCAGAATGACAATTKGTGACTTGCTAGTTGGATTTGTCCCAGTGTAAGCAGCCACACTAATCGTGTAAATATTACTACATAAGAGTAAGTGTTTGTGTCAGTTGAAATAAGATGCAAGATTTAGGCCCTTTCACTGTACTGGGGGAGTTTCTAGTCCAGAGTCTTATTTATACTTTGAACCTCTTTTGAAAGAAAACAAAGATAGCAAGATTTTATAAGCTCATAAAATGTTGTAAAATTCTTACTAGCATACAGGATGGTGAGGATGTGTGTTCTAATTTGCTTTTCTAGAAAGTTCTTTCAGGCTTTTCATCACTCTCAGAATCCATTTGGCAGTAGGATGGTGGGCAGCTGCTCTGTTACCTTTATTTCATAGGTATCAATGCCTGTCCAGGTACTGTATAGGCAAGGTTGGTGGTTCCTTTTGACTACCCCTACTCTTCTGTCCCTTTCTGAGAGTGGATTTCTTGGTAAAAGCAGGTGTCATAGCCAGAACCTTATTAAAAGACAGTCTCAATCCTTGCCTTTCCTTTTCCTGTTTCTCAAGAACCTGAACTTGTGCTCCTGTTTCTGTGCTGACACTGGCTCTTGTCTGAAGCCATTGAGAGTTGCTGCAGGAACCCAGGAAAGCAGAAAACTTCCATGTTCACCTCCTCAAGATCAGTTTTAAACATAAACCGCCATGAATGTAGTGTAAGTGAGTAACACTGATGGTGGGAAGTGGAGAGTAGGGTTGCCCTTTGAGGTGCGTGTTAGATGATGTGTATTTTACATCTGTGATGTAAAACTGTGGTGTAAAAACCATTTTGGTTTCTGTTGGTTCATTGCATAGATTGAGGGAAGTGTCTCAGTGCCTCCTAAAATTAGTCCCCTTTTCTGTCATTCCAGTGGGCTGCCTTCTGGCATTTTTGGCAAGAAATATTTGGACATGCTGTAATAAGAAATGTGAAGACATTGCTGGTGGGAACATCTATATGTGTCTTAGAAGAGATTAGGAATAGAAATAGAGCGATTTGAGCAAGAAAACAGCCCCTCAAAAATAAGTTTGCTCAAAGTGGTGATGGATTCTGTCATTTCCCCCTGTAGACTTGCATAGGCTGAACACACACAAAATCTCACTGGATAATCTTTATTGTGTAACCCTTATACTAAATTGTATCAGGTTTTCCTTTGATGGTAGTATTCAAGTGCTGACAGGAAGCTTTTAACATCAGTGAAATGGGATACCAGAGGAAGAACTTTGGAGAATGCCTTCACTGAAGGGGAAGATTTTCTGTTCATCTCTTCCCCCTGTAAGGCATTTGTAAGGCTCTTGCCTCAGTAAGTGTGTGACCAACCTTCCTTCCTTCCTTCCTTCCTTCCTTCCTTCCTTCCTTCCTTCCTTCCTTCCTTCCTTCCTTCCTTCCTTCCTTCCTTCCTTCCTTCCTTCCTNGTGTAAGCAGCCACACTAATCGTGTAAATATTACTACATAAGAGTAAGTGTTTGTGTCAGTTGAAATAAGATGCAAGATTTAGACCCTTTCACTGTACCGGGGGAGTTTCTAGTCCAGAGTCTTATTTATACTTTGAACCTCTTTTGAAAGAAAACAAAGATAGCAAGATTTTATAAGCTCATAAAATGTTGTAAAATTCTTACTAGCATACAGGATGGTGAGGATGTGTGTTCTAATTTGCTTTTCTAGAAAGTTCTTTCAGGCTTTTCATCACTCTCAGAATCCATTTGGCAGTAGGATGGTGGGCAGCTGCTCTGTTACCTTTATTTCATAGGTATCAATGCCTGTCCAGGTACTGTATAGGCAAGGTTGGTGGTTCCTTTTGACTACCCCTACTCTTCTGTCCCTTTCTGAGAGTGGATTTCTTGGTAAAAGCAGGTGTCATAGCCAGAACCTTATTAAAAGACAGTCTCAATCCTTGCCTTTCCTTTTCCTGTTTCTCAAGAACCTGAACTTGTGCTCCTGTTTCTGTGCTGACACTGGCTCTTGTCTGAAGCCATTGAGAGTTGCTGCAGGAACCCAGGAAAGCAGAAAACTTCCATGTTCACCTCCTCAAGATCAGTTTTAAACATAAACCGCCATGAATGTAGTGTAAGTGAGTAACACTGATGGTGGGAAGTGGAGAGTAGGGTTGCCCTTTGAGGTGCGTGTTAGATGATGTGTATTTTACATCTGTGATGTAAAACTGTGGTGTAAAAACCATTTTGGTTTCTGTTGGTTCATTGCATAGATTGAGGGAAGTGTCTCAGTGCCTCCTAAAATTAGTCCCCTTTTCTGTCATTCCAGTGGGCTGCCTTCTGGCATTTTTGGCAAGAAATATTTGGACATGCTGTAATAAGAAATGTGAAGACATTGCTGGTGGGAACATCTATATGTGTCTTAGAAGAGATTAGGAATAGAGATAGAGGGATTTGAGCAAGAAAACAGCCCCTCAAAAATAAGTTTGCTCAAAGTGGTGATGGATTCTGTCATTTCCCCCTGTAGATTTGCATAGGCTGAACACACACAAAATCTCACTGGATAGTCTTTATTGTGTAACCCTATTTATTTATTTATTTTTGTTTCACTTGAGTTCTGTTGAAATGCTCTACTTTTGCTGCAGGTGTTTGAATTTTCTGAATTTGATTATAATTATGTGACTGTAACTTTTGTCCATCAGAAAGTTTCTGTGTTTGGGTTTTTTAGGCAGTAAACTGAGTGTGAGCATGACTGCAGCATATACAGGTATAAGAGTAACACGAAAAACTTTATAATCTCATTTTACAGGACCAATTCAGACTTAAAATTAAATAGAAACAAAAATAATCTAAGTACTTAGACCATGTAAAAGAAATGTAAAAGAAAATTCTGGAGTCTCTAGAATAATGTTTTGTTCTTCTTCAGACACTTTTTTGGTAATCTCTAGTTGTATTCCTTCTCATCACTGACAGCATGTGGATGTGCATGCAGAATGCAGGATTGTCAAATTGCAAAGCCTTGTAGAGTTGAGAGTAATTCTTTCTTGGGAAGTACCAATTTTGAAGAAGGCATTCAATTTTATTCTCAACCTGCTGGTTCCTGACAATGCAGCAGATAAAATATTTCTTTCCAACAGTAATCTCAACACTGAGATCTCAAGGGCATTACTGATACGTGTGGATAATGAAGTCATTGTGATCAAGTCTTTGCTGGAGACATTTCTATGGCTGACTCATTTATGCTGACTGACTTAAAWTTTTTTTATTTAAGATTTGAATGTCTTCTCATTACAGGCACCTCTTTTTCTTACATTTATTCATTTTTCCTCCGGAAGTGTGCTGCATAAATGTCTTTAACACAATGCAATCTTTTTGACAAAAATGTGTCATAATCTTCTAATTGATTCCCATAGTAACATAGCCTACTATCATTCAAAAAATAGGCATGTGTCCTGATCATAAATTGTATAGAGAGATGACATATTCCAATTTTTAGACAGACTTTTTTGKTTTTTACATGTAAGCTGGGCATGTGGTTAACCTTGTTTACAGTTTCTGCTGACAATGCTAAAGCTGCACASTGTTCCTTTATTTTAAAGGAAGATAATAAAATGAATGTGGTGGTGCTTCAAATCAAGGTGAATAAAATGCCATGCTGATGCATAGGATATARCATCACTATGCAGAAGTTAGCAGTTTTCACTGTTGAAATAATTCCTATTTCAGCACTTTAGGTGGTCAGTAACTGCCACGTCACCTAAATTAAATATATTTTAGCCGCATGAGCTTGCAGACTTTGTTGTACCTGCGACACAAACTTTATATATTAGGTACTCAAAGCTAAAATAGTAGCTTGAAGTGAGCCTGTGACATACTATTCCTGTTTGCAGAGCCCAAATTAGGGATATTATGGTGAAATATGTCAGTACCCTACCTAAGCCAGTATTGTGAGCTCACTTTTCAATTTGCCATTACTGTTTGTTGCTGGTTTTTCTCCAGTGACTGATTCTCTAGGTAGTTACCTGAATTTCACTGTTATAGATATTTATTTTTAATGTTTATTTAAAATTGATTCTTTCAGTTTTTCCATTCCAAGTAATAAAAGACAATGAAAATAGTCTTGCAACCTCTCTGAAGTGAGTTAGATAAATCACTTGATACCACCTGGTCACTAAGCCATTACTTAGAATGAGTCCTTTTGTTCCAGACAACTAACTCACTTAATTAAAATGTAACATTTTGTAGGTATTGGGTCTCAACCTCCAGRCTAGCAGCTAGTGCCAGATACTGTGCAGTTGTGATAAATTCTATTTCAAAGTCACAGAAATAATGTGAAGCCACAGAATTCTGAAGTCACAGAAKTAAAGTCTGCATAAGCAGAATTTAAAAAAAAAATCCAAGTTTGAGAAAAATCTTTTTAGCATTATACTAGATCATGAGCTTGTTAAGTTTCTCCATGCAGCCTCCATCACTTATGGTCATGGGACAGCAGCTAAATCTGAATTAGATTTTGATGGGGTTGGATTTTTGCTTGGTTTTGGTTTATTGATTGTTTGGGTGGGGTTTTAAAATATAAAGACAGGCTTGTAGCTGCATGGAACACTTAACTGTAAAAACCTACTGATTTCTACATGGAATCATTGTATAATGTAATATGTCAAAGTTGGCAACTTTTTTTGCTGTAAAGTTTTTGCTGCCTTCTCATCACTAGAGGTAAATGCTCTCTCCTAGTTATCTGCAGAAGTCAAAGATGGGAGCAATGGAAACTTTCCTATCAGAAAAAAAAAAAAAATTAGCAATGTGCTATTGTTAACAACATAGAAAAGTTAAGCACCTGTTAAAATTAGTTAAACTTGATAAGCAGAAAGACATTTGCTTCCACTGGGGAAAAAAATACAAAACATTAAACAAATAAATATATTAAGAAAATGGTAAACGAGTTTATAAACCATAGAGAAGCCAAATGATGGCTGGGGAAAATAATAATTAAGTGACCAAGGCTTGTGCGTCCTTCAGAGACCTCGTAGCTGGTTGGGTTTTTATTGTACAAATTTCTACCCAGCATTTGGTCTTGGAGTAGTGGAGGTGATTGTTAAACTTCTCTGAGGTCTCTGAGGTGAGTTATTTTGAATGTTGCAGCTGTTTTAAGCAAGTGTGCCTTCCCTGCAGCCTCTGCAGTGTGCCCTGCCCTGCAGTTGAGCTCATCCTTCTTGATTGTGATGTTTTTTTGGATTCATGTCTTTTGGGCAGGAGTAATCTTTGTAGCTGATATATGGTGTGTCTGGTTGAGAATAAGCTTCCATTTGTTCTTCTCTTTTGTCACAAGAATAAAATATAAAGACAGGCTTGTAGCTGCACAAGAATAAGGTGGGCTGCTTAGGGGAGAAAAGCAAGGACCAGTATATGGTGGACAGGCAAGAATCCCGTGAGCAAAGTCCCCAATGGCAGCATTTCTCACTTAAGACTGGGTGTGTGTCTGCACTTGTGAATTGGGTAGTTGATATTGTTCTGATAGAATTTTGTTTATTGGACATMCCATGTGAAGTCTGATTAGTGGCTGGAAGGTCTTGGAACAATGTAGATCTAGAGGCGTGCTTTTAATAATGTGAAAGAGAAAAATGGCACATTTTTGTTGTGTTCTTGGTTTGGGGTTTTTTTGGTTTGGGATTTTTTTTTTGTGGTTTTTTTTTTTTTTTTTTTTTTTTTTTTTTTTTGCATTATTCAGCAAAACCACTAAGGACCAAACTACTCACAGAGATGGAGCATACAGGGTGACAGACTGAGCTGTGAGTGTAATCTGCCATGCACAGAAAGAAAAAAAACTTGTTGGAAATTTAAAAATAAACTGTAGAGGTTTTCTGTGACTTTAAGGTTTGTGATACCTTTGCTGTTCATCAGGTCTGTGCTTTCAGCTTGACATCCCTCAGTCCTGTGCATTAATCTGCTTTTTAACTGAGTAGAGGAATTTCTCATCACACAAGTACTGTTTTCTACAATGCTTCCCCCTTAGCTGGCAAAGTCCCCTGTTTGTGTTAAGACACCTTTTATTGGTGCTGAGGGGTGGCAGGTCTTGTCAGGCTGCTATCAGTGTAGGAGGCACACAGGTGTCCTTGCAGACAGGCCAAGTCCAAAATAAACTTACTTCTCTTGAATTCTGATTTTTTTCTCCATCAGAGCAGTACTTCTTAACAATTTTAGGGAGTTGAATAAATTATTTCCACTCCATATTAAAGATAGGCCACGTGCAGAATATTTCTTACAAAAGAAAAAAAATAAACAAACCTGTGTTTGTGCTGAAAGCCTCTAAGGTTTGTTTTTATCTTCAATCTTTTCATAACTCATTTTGTCACTACCTTCACAACTACACAATTTTTTTCAGTTATGCTTCTTTGGAGTCATATGTATGAGAAACATCTTCTACTTTTCCCCCAATTTATGAGAGAAAGCAGAATTTCGTACCGTTATTGGTCTTCACTTACTCTTCTCATTGTTAAATTTGTGCCTTAATATTTTATTTAAATTTAAGCTTTCAGTCACTGCTTCATGTTAGTTCTTTCTTCCAAAGGACTAAATAGCTTTTCAGACCAAGAATTTTGTTTCTCTGATAGTACTTGACTGCCATAATTTTTTTCCTGCTAAATGTCATACTTTTTCTCCAAATTTCAGACAAATATTTCTACTTCTGGTTTCCAATACTTTTTAAATCACATGAATCTCTGGAGCAGTATGTAATCTTCCAGTACATGAAAAGTACTGAAGCAGTGTAACTCTTGCAAGGAATTGCTTCCCCAAGCTTTTCTGCCCCATGCCCTGGGTCTTCTGATGCAGCTTTGCCACGGTATCTCCATGTGCACTCTGGAGCCCAGTGTAGAGGTGCCCTTCTCCACTCTCTCCAGAGTTGCTGGCAAGCAGGGATTTTCCTCTTACCCCTATATGTCTTGGTGGCTCAGACTGCCTGGGTGTATCAGGCTTAGGGCTCCCAGGCCTACAGGGCTTCCTGTGGCAAAAATTACGCTCTAACCATGCATAGCCCATGTGCGTCAGGCACTGAGCCTCAGCTGAATTCATCTAGGAAACCAGAGAGCTTTTAAGAAACACACAGACACACTGGAACAGCTCTGCAAGAAATTTCCCTAGAAGAGGAAATGAGTTTGATCTAAGTGACAGCTGAGTCAGTCTTGAGTCATTTGTRGAGGCATCTTTGCTTTACTTCCTAGAACATCCAGTATTAGCTGTATCTGTGTGGCTTTATTTTTTTGTTTCTTTGGATTATGACAGATTTTAMAGGAACTTTGTATTCTTTTGGTGGACCTACTTTCTTGATAGTTTAGGGTGTAATTACAGCATCAATTTTAATTTCTGGAGAGGTGAGGCTGATGTTGGGCTTCTTTTAATAGACGAATGCTTTGTTATGCTTGTAAAAATTAAGCTTTTKATGATTACCCCTGTTGTGTGTATCRGGTTAAAAGGTTAATGCTCATCAGCATACCAAGTGCATGGCTCGGTGTGAGGTATTTTGCAGAGCAAGCTGAACATGCTGTCACCAGAGGGAMGGCCCTCTGTGTGTGAGTGAGGGGACTGGCAGGCAATCACTGCACAGCATTAATGTGTGCAGGTACCGTACAGGGCATGGCTGGGACAGAGAGTGGATGAAGGCACGCCCCTGCTCTGTGTGTTTGGGCTCTGTGCTGACCAACCCTCTCCTCCCCACCTCCCCAAACCCTTCTGCTGTGTAGCTAAAGTCGCCTGTGACTGGTACATGTTATGCTCAGCAAAACATGACTCTTGTAAATAAATAAGATTTTATCAGGCATTCATTCAGTATCGGCTTTTTCCCCAAGTGGAACTTTTTGTAGAATTCTGGTTTAGTCTTATTTTTATTTTTCTGCTTTGAACTGATTGTTAGCAGTGTGTAACTGCCAGTAAGGTACTAATGAAACTACCTTCCTTTATTTTAAACTTAGGAGGTGTTTAATCTTGGAAGGCAGTGTAGTAGGACTGTTGTCACCCAGGCTGGGGAAATAATATTAAGCAACACAGCATGCACATATWACTTGAGAATATAGGAATTTTACTATATTTTACTATATATTTCACGCTAATGACCTTTTCTGGTTGTTATTTTTTCTGTCTATGAATGCATAATTATTTGCATRCAATGTTAAATATTAAAAATATGACACAACCATTTAACTGTAGGAAGACTGGTAGCGGAGGTTGATGCTGCATGCTTATTCTAGTCATTGGTGCCTAAATATCACACTATATTTAATATACAATGTCATGTACATACTGATGTGAGCATAATGTACTGCTAGTAGCTCAGCAGAATGGGAACTTGGTACTGATGAAATGTCAGTCTTAATTTTTTATTAGCTTAGCTGTGGGCATTTTATGTCAAAACCAGAGCTGACCAAATACTGCAAAATGCGATGCATGGAAACACTTCCATTTATTTAATGTCTTGCAGATGTACAAGTGGTCTTTTAATGTAGTCTTTCTGAGATGTTAGTGGCCATGAAAACTGGAAGGGGTTTCATCAGATTTAACACCTTTAAATACTGGCTAAAAATATAGTCAGAAAATGAGTCAGTRATTAAACTAGTTACRTTGGAAAAAGAATCTTAAATTTTGTTCTTAGCAAAGGAAGAAATTAAACTCACCATGTAGGGTCTTTGATAAAACTGTTTAGTGTGTCTTTAATACCTATTAAAATTGTGATTCTACTGATGAGTTAAGCCATCCATGGGTTGAAATATTTTTTCATAAATTATTGTTTAGAACTTTATGGCTCTTCACAGAGAGTTCATGGCTGAGAAAAGGGAAACTGAGCTTAAGGAAAATTGCTTGCTAGGAATACTGTGTGCCTTARCCATATCTGCTCATAATAATTGAGTGAGGTGGGTTCTTTTTGGCAGAAATGAAGGGCACAGTTCTCCAGCTGGATTGCAGTGATCAGGACAGTGAGAGAGGGGTGGGAGATCACCATGCTTTGAGTCTGGGTGACTGGAAGCCAAGAAATGCATTTCAGTAGGGGCCACCTGCATGTGGAATGTGTTGGCAGGACCAGGCAGGAGGGGGACTGCTGTGGTGGGTATATGGTGAGCCTCAGCTTCCTGCAATGCTGCCTCTAATCCAGGCTCTGAACATTTAAACCATCACCTGGCTTGGCTGAAGCTGAATTTTTATGTTACTTCTAAGCCAGGACAAACTTTTGAGAGGATGGTTTTCTTTAGGGTACTTTTTCACTCATCTCCTTTTATTCTTCATGACTCATATAAGAGGTTTGTTATTTTTGGCAGACTGTCTGCTCAGGGCACTCTGAAACTGGATTATTTACTMCAAGTGGACCCAGATTGCTGGGGTTAAAAGTCAGCAATATATACTTCCTTGAAGGATGTAAATTGTGTTTTAAAACCCACTGAAAGAAGAATATTGTTGATATGGGCGAAATTTGCTATGAAAATGGCAACCAAAATATTAATAATGGCTTTGTTCTGTCTTTTTACTTTTCAATGGCAATTTTTAAACAGTAAAAGTTTCAGGTTGCCGTGTATACAAAAGGAAATTGTGATTTCAAATTATAACTGTGGATGTRGTTATAGAATAATGAATGAGAATAATTAATAGAAAGTTAATTGGGTAACATCAGAAAAGTTTATCCTGGTATATTGGGATTGCATGCTTCAGTTGATACATAGTGTACTTTTGGGATTTCTGGTTGCACCTCACCTCTGGTTCTGATAGTATATTGTATTATGAAGAATATTAATAATGCTGCAGAACAATTACTTGTTCATTTGCTAACTGATTRAAATTCATGCATAATTTATTGGAACTGGGAGAGACTTTATAAATAAGTCTCCTTGGCCTCAAGAGCTTAAAAACAAAATGTGTATGCTAATATAAGAATGTGCTTTACTTCTTAACATAAAATCTTAATAGGCAATGGTATATTAGTCTCATTAATGTGAGGTTTTATTTGTGATAATCGTGCTCTTAATCAAAGTGTATACTTCTAAACATAGCCATATGTTTTAGAAGTTTATAACTTGAGGTTGGTAGTGCATCATGCTCATCAATGATGATGTTTTCTGCTGTAATGTACACTGACCTTAGAATGCATTAGTTTGACATTTAATATGTTAGTTCCACAGCAAATAAAGTGCCCTCATTATGCCCAGCTGCATTTCTGAGCTTTGATGCAGGTAGGGCTCTAAATTAATTCATATGCACATTTGTTGCCAAAAGAGGGTAAAACGTTAATAATTAATTGAGATATTTTCTATGGTTTTGTATATCCCGAAGCAGAAATGGAAACTCCTTGGAGCATTCACCTTTTCACTCTGGGAGGAAAAAAMCAATTCCTATAACAGTCAGTGTGACATGTCTACAGATTCCCTGGTCTCCAAACTGAGTAGTTTCAGAAGCACCTAATTTAGAAAAAAAATCTGCAAGATATGTACCAAAATCTGGGAAAATTGGTTGCTTATGGAGCTGTTGAATAYACTGTTTGGAGCAAGCTGTGGTACCTGCAAAGGGAAGCTTTGCTGCTGCTCGTAGAGAAACAGGTGGAAGCAGAGAGTTGTGAGCCAAATTCTGCCATGCAGGGAAGATGGGATGCAAAGGAGGTTCCCCACKCCCCACCATGTGCTCTGTCCTTGACAATGCTGGGATTGTCCCTGGGAGACAGAATACGTGCAGTGCTTCTGTGTTGTGTGGAATATGGGGGGAATGGTGATGAGGGTCCCCTGCTAGGGAGATCTTACGGTCTGGGGTTAAAAGTTCCTTTTAATGTACTAGCCATGAGACCCCCTTCCTACCTGCTCAGAGTTGCTGATTTGTTAGTTCTGYATCACTGCTCCATGAAACCCCTGTGTATACTGAATTTAGCATTGTTGCCTAATTAACTGAAACAAATTAGTTGAAATATGAGCCATCTGGAATGAAAATGAACCTTCCATGTTTATCAGTGGATTCATTTTAATAGAAAAATACTTGTTGCTTGTGATTTGTTTCTTAAAATAAATCATGCTGAGGCAATGTTTCTATGTTAATAWTTCTCAGAGTAGGGGGGACCACCCCTTCCCGTTTGGTCTGCTGTTACCTTTTTCACTTTGCTGCATGGAAATATTTAGGCAGGCAGAAGCTGATGAGAACAGGAGATGACAAAAGGCAGCACACATCCTATTGTTCAAGTTTCAAAATCAGTAGTAAGTTACTAAAGAATAAAATATTACATGTTGTTGCCATATGTCTTTATTTTGTCATTCTGCYGGCAGCTTTGCTCAGTTCTGAGTATTCTGAATGCCTATAAGAGGCGTCTGKGTCCTTTTCCCTAACTCCATCCAGTGGGTTCATATTAACTGCCRTGATACTCATTTTTAAGAATATTTTGTGCAGAGGAAGTGTATCATCTATTGCAGCTCTTTCTGTAAGGAAAGTACAAATTTGYATTCTGTCAATAAAAGAAAATCTCAAGTTACTGGTATAGTAAATGATATAAATGGGCATAGTTTTTTTCAGAAAAAAAATCTGAAGAAGCAGCAATATACAAATCAGACAGGATTTTGTGGTCCCTAGCTGAGATTTTTAAAAAATTGCATAAAGCACATGCCAGAGGTGCACCACTCACTTCCATCAGCTGAAATTCTCCTCAGCTCTTCTTCATTGATGTCAGTTTGAATTTGCTTCTGAGGTYTGCAATCCTTGCTGACAAAACTCTGACAACTTTCTGTGTAGAGAGCCCTCCTCTTGGTGGCTTGTCCAGCTTTTGTTTATCGCTGGCTTGTTTCCTGTCTCCCCTGCAGAGCCGCCTCGGCCGATCGCGCCCCCGCAGCTGCTGGGCGTTGGGCCCACCTACTTGCTCATCCAGCTGAATGCCAACTCCATCATYGGGGACGGCCCCATTATCCTGAAAGAAGTGGAGTACAGGATGACATCCGGGACCTGGACTGAGACCCACGCTGTCAACGCACCGACGTACAAGCTCTGGCACCTGGATCCCGACACGGAATACGAGATCCGYGTCCTGCTCACCAGGCCGGGCGAAGGCGGCACGGGGCAGCCGGGACCACCGCTCATCACCAGGACCAAGTGTGCTGGTGAGTGCTGATGTGGAAAAATTAACAAAAACCCCAGAATGTTTACTTTATAGTTTAATTGATTGGCAAGTCTGTTGGCTCCAATTTACTTGTAGCGGGACTTAACGATTCCCTTCACACCCACAGGACCCCCAAGTTTTTGGATCAGTAAGGATTTGCTCTGTCCTCTTCTTTGCCTGGTCCTTGTCTAGGTTGCTAACCCTTGGAGGGTTAGGACATTGGGAGGTGGGAAGTTAGAAATCTTAGGAAAATATTTTCCTTCTCCTCGCTCAAGGCAGGAGAGCGCTCATGATTTCTGGAAAGTACYGACCCTCTTGTTTCTTCACCCTCATATTTTCAATTACATTTTAAATAAACTTGCACATAAAGGAACTTGCACAGAAAAAAAAATATGTTTAATAAATAGAATCATGCCAAAAAAAAGTAGTGTACTTCGGTATAATTTATCTTCTCCCAAGCACTTACACATGGCATGACAGAATCTCCAAGAACTAAAATACAAATGCTAAAAYCTCTAGCTGTGAGTGCTCTCAGGATGTGGTCAGAGTCCTAAGCCTGCCAGAGTTCAAGAAGTATCTGGAGAACGCTCTGAGGCACATGGTGTGACTCTTGGGGCTCTCCTGTGCAGGACTGGGAGTAGGACTCAGTGATTCTTATGAGTCACTTCCAACTTAGGATATTCTGTGTTTCTCTAAATTGTAAAGTCAATTGAAAAAAATAATAGAGTGTTTTCTCCATTTTTGACCATCATCACCAAAATCATGTGCTGCTGAGCCCTGCAGTCTGCTTCCTGTTTCTTAGAGTGCCCCTGCGTGGCCAGCAGCAAGAAAGTAAAGCGCTGTCAACTTGTGTTATGTGCTGCTCCTTCTAAATCTACTTGAATTTACTTTAATTTTAGCTTTCACAAGAAGAATGATAATACCTATATCTCATAGTTTCCGGGGAGAAAAATTATAGATTTGAATCTCAGACTGTGAAGCAAATAAGCAAAATTTAATTGTGGGTTTTTTCCCCTCTGTCTCAGGACTTCTAGGCCCTGACGGGGTTTTAAAGTTGGCACAGTATTAGATTCAGTAAAGAGTGCTGATAACCATCTATTCAAAATTGCATTAAAGGAATCAGAAGCAAGAGCTGGAGTTTCAGGTTTCTACACGTTATGTATATACATGCGTATGTGAATCAGGGATACAAACAATTTTTTCACAATTTGGTGACAGACCTCTGATGGATGACCACTCATTTTGTTTACTTAAGGAAGAGTGTCAGCATATGGATCAGAAGCCAGAAATTTTAGTAGACTAGGTCAATGGGTATGAAATCCAGAATCAGACAATCTTTTTTTAAAATTGGGGTTAGTACTGTTGGAAGCTGAAGCACACAGCTGGAGAAAGAYGAAACTGAAGGCATCTTTTGGAGTTTGTGATGGTTTGTATAATTTAGTCTGTCTTCCCAGTGAAGTAAAAAGATCTATGTGTCTATCTCAGTTAARGTGTCAGTCATTGAGATCTAAGTAAGGTTTAAGTATTGGTTTATTGCACGGAATTGGTTTAGACATTCTTCTGCAGAAGTAGGAATTGGAAAACAGCTTTTATTTTACAGAGGCTGAGCTGAGACTAACAAATCCAAATGCTCAGGTTCTTTTCCTAGCACTTGAAAAAATGCAATTTAATTTACCCAGGTTGTGACAGAGTAAAGATTTTTAATGGGAAATGAAAAGAAAGGAAGTGATGATTTATGTGACATATTTTTAGAAGCCAGTTAGGGGAAATAATGTYATTGTGGGTGTGTTTTTATTTTAAATTCTTTTTAGCATAACACTCACATGTAAGGCTCCAAAATCTAGCCTGGTTTGAGAATAAATTTCAACTCAGTTTAATCCACCATGAAATTAAGCACATCAAAAAAATACTTGAGCAGAAAATCCTGAACTTCTGTGGCAGCATTATTTTAATAATAATAAAATTTCAAGCTGTTTACCTTGCAGTAAAACCGATTCTTCCTATTCCACAAAAGTGAAGGCAAATAATTGCTACTATTAGCTAGTTTCAGTTAGAAGAAGGTGAGTCARCAAGGGTTTGTGAAGACTGAAATATTGTGCCCAGCATCAGGAGTGAGTCAGGGACAGAACCAGCTCGAGCAGTGCGTTGCCCTGCTGCCTCCTCACCTGTCATAAATATGAGACAGACTTTCCTTTTCTGCGGTGTTCTCCTATTGAACACTAATTGATCACTAATTGCAAGTCCATGTCAATATGGTTTTTTTTGGGTTGTATATACATATATTTTGCTTGTAAAAGGCAAACTATAAACATAAAAATTAGTTTGTTCYAAAGAGAAGATTTATAAGGAAAGGTAAAGGTAATAATGGAATATCTCACCCTGCAGTCTCTGCTGCTGCTGGTATCGTACCGGTGACTGGCAGGTGATTTACTGTGCTATATTAGATGACATCTCTGCAGCAATATCTTCTTTCTGGAGTTTCTTCAATTATTCTTAATTCTCATTTCTGACAAGTTCACTTATTTTTCAGACAGATACTCTCTTTTCTGTCAATGTTCTTTGTCAATTTTGTCTTTCCATAAGTTTTAGACATATTAGTTCAAATTCTGAAACAAGTTATAGTTGATTATCTGCTCAGTATCAGATGGAATGGSAGGAAATAAATGAATTTTTAACATGAAGTTTGACTGCTCTCTGTACAGATTAAAAATTGTGCATTAGTGAACGTTGATCTGATGAGATTGTAAAGATTTAAGTTTACATTTCAAGTAGCAGCAACAGTAAACTCACTGAAAAAATGAGAATAAACTAGTAGTCTGCTCTATGTTTACTTAATGCTTAAGCAAATATCATAATTGTTTTCAAATGCAGTTTAAATTTTTTTCCCCCATAATTCATTCAGTAGTTATAATTTCATGCTWTTTCTTAATAACATTATTGATCAGTTGTCCTCAGCTCTGCTGGAGATGTATTCTACTCCTTAGTGATTTGAGTGATGATCRTACTTACCTCATTGTCATACGTGCACTTTTATTATTAGGTATTTAAATCATTTTCTGTCTTCCTCATAGCAAAACTAGTGTCTGGTGACTCATTTACTAAATGTTTCCACTAATGCTGAACAAAATTGTTCTTTAATGAAGGGATAATTCTTCCACTAGTTAAGTCCTCTGACAGCCTGTTTGTCTACRTGGCATTTCCCAGGTAATCTTTCCTGTGCTGAAGYGAAAGCATTTTGCTAGATGTGTTGTTTTATCAGTCTGTGATTAAAGGTAATGCTGAGCAATCAAATATATGAAACCACTGAATGTTTTTAAACGGCTGAAGTCCAAAACATCTGAAGCAAAATGCTATTTTCTGACATTGTGCCCTGTAAGAGCCAGTGTATGCTTTGTTATTTCCCCCTCTAAGCACCTCTGATGATAGGATTTGTGGTGTTCCCAGCAGCTGATGCTGAAGGGTGCTGCCTCCCCCCAATCCTCACCGGGCACCTGAGCTTTATTTCATTATGACTTCACCTCTTGCCTGGTGTCATTGCTCAGACTATTCACTGCTCCAGGATTTTAACACCGAAACAAAAGGCAGAGAGTAACACTTTAACCAGAAGTAATCCTTGAGGCTGTTTTCTGTGGCCATGGGGTGTGTTGTCCTACTGAGTGTATACTCTGAGTTGGGATTGCCTTTCTTTCCTTGGGGAGGGGGTGGATTTAGAGGGGCAGAGTGTAGAAAATAAGTGATAATCTAAAGTTGTACGCTTAACCTGGTGTTTCAGCTCTAAGTTAGAAGTTATTCTCTTACATTGGCTGCTGCTTCTGAGTAACAGCTCACAGCTCAGTTTTATGATTAACTGATATTTTAGCAGCAAAGGAGGTCAATAGTTCAGCCTGTCCAGAGCTTAATATATGTACACAGTGGAATTGCTCGCTCCTACTTTGCTGAAGTTCAGCACAAGGGTGTGATTTTTCAGAAAAATACGAAGAATTATAAAACAGTTGCAGAAAAGTGTCCTGTGTGTTTTTATTTTTTGGGGTTTTGATAATAAAATTAGTAAGGGCAGGGGGGAAGCTTTATAGCTTTAGCAGAGCTGAGAAAGGAAAAARTATTTATTATTGTTAYTATTATTATTATTAYTACTACTACTACTATTGTTATTACTGTTATTTCATTGTTCAAAATCATTATCCATCACAGAGACCTGCTATTGGTGGCAGTCAGCCTCAAGGCACAAGAGCAGGAGGTGCTGGTTCAGTGATGCAGTGCTGGCACATGAACGCCTGCAGTTGAAGGCTTGGGAGCTGGGCTGCTTTCTGCTGCCTTTTTCAAGTGCAGAATTTTTGTGTACAATTTCCATGTATATTAATATTGAAAAAAATATACACAGAGTACAGGATACTGCTGAATTCTCCTGTAACAAACAAAAAAAGAAGAAAAYGTGGGGAAGTGTTATAAAACAAAAGCAAGCTCAAAGGCTTTTGTTCATTGTCTTGGGGTTTRTAATGGAGGGTCTCTAGTGATGTTGTCATTGAGAAAGTGACCTTGCAAGGCTATCTGGAGAACTAAAATGTTGTTGTGGTTACAAAACAAATGAAAATTATTTTTAAAATGAGTAGAGAGAGAGGGATATTGGTTATGGGATCTACATATGCTGATGTGGAAGGTGCACAGTGCTGCTTCACTCAGTRTTTTTTGCCTTTTACACTTGCAGARTGAAGGCAGAGAGGGTTCAGGGTGGGGACTTGGATTTGTAGGCTTTGCTGTGTGCTGCACAGGAGAATTTAGGGTGTTTGGATATGAGCCAATGGTTTTATAAACTTGGGTAGAGTCAACATCACAGGAGGCTCCTGGGAGATACAGCACTGAATGGATAAGCTGTGCTCTTCGTTTGTGTCCCTTGCAGTAGAGCAACTTCAATTGTTTAAAACTTTGAAAGCTTATTGAAAATATAGATAAGTGTGTAATTTTCAACCTTTTCTTTTTCTTTTTTTTTTTTTAAGGGGGCAGAGAGGAATATTTATCTTTACGGAAAGAAAGTTGTCTTTATGTTTCAAACAGATATTTTACCTTATTTCTGTCTAAGTAGGTATTATTACGGATTTAGAATATAGCTTCAAGGGGAAYGTAAATACATTTTGAGTGCTTAAATTACATGTTTTTATTGCTCATATTTTTGTTGTTTAGTTTGAGTACATTTTAAGAATAAGCTAAGGATTAACAACTTGAAATTAAATGAATATGATAGTTTTAAAAATTATTTTACATTTGCCATTCCAGAAAAGGCCTCATTAYACCAATATTTATAAGTTGCTGTTGTTCATACAAATGTGTTTGGCACTTGTGACTGTTTCTGGGCTTTTGGCCAGGTAGTAATTGGAGCCATTTAATATCTTGCTATCAGATTCCAAATGCACCAGAATCTTGTTCCATATAGGTTCACTGGCTATGATATGGGGTGCTGGGCAGACCAGGGAGATATTAAAACAATGGAAAAAGTTTGGAGTAAGTGTCATCATATTCCCTTTAAGACTGAATACTAGAATTGTTATTGAGAWGGCATCCTGTAGAAGAGCCATCTGATTTGGACCATCATCTGGCACAAGCAGCCGTGCTCTGCTTATTGTGCTACTTGCCTTTAGAATCCTAATGATGCTCATATCCATAAGAAAGGACTGTGGTGCAGCTGACTTACCTAGCAAGAGACCAGGCAGACTGCCCAGCCAAGCTCTTGTCAGATTGTGTAAATTAAGCATGGTATCCTCTTCTTCAAAGGAGAGCAGTGCTGATGACTCAGTTGAATTGGCAGTAAACTGCAAATTCAGATGCAGACCTCCCCTAAATTAGTTTTCAACTTTTTTTTGTTTGCTAAATTCAGCTTTGCTTAGTGTCATTTGTATGGTACCTGCAGCTGCAAGTTCCCTCTGCTCTAACTGGAAACTTTCTTCCTGCAACTTTGCGAGTGCCATGTTATAATGAGACATGGGTTTCCTGAGTTCCCTCGTGCTTCATTTTTGGGATAAGTTTTGTTCATGATTAGTTTTTTTATAGTATAGTGTCATACTCTACAGTAAATCACTCTGATGCTCCTCACATAGGGTTAGGATAGCAGACCTAGATAGGTGGGCTCCTCTGGCATGGCCATCCMCATTTCAGAGCCTCTGTTGTGTCCAGTGGCCTCTTTTGCCTTCTTTCTGAAGTCTACYAGTGGGCAGGGAGGGACAAGTTACCTACAGCAAGTCATGGTTGTGGTCATTGGCACTTGACATGCTGGTCAGTCAAGGCTTCAGTGCAAAGACTTTGGTTAAAGTTATTGGCTCTCTTTCTGGTGAAGGACACYGGGTCAGGAAACTCCTTCACTGTGTGGCAGAGGCAGGGGGAGGAAGAGGAGCAGCTGCCAGCATCACACAGAGCTCCCCTGTCTCACCGTCTACTGTCTCACCTTGGTTTATTTGGCAGCTTTTCCCAGAGCAGAGCATGCCAAGCACACTGAGGCCACTGTGATTTATCCAAAGTGCATGTAACTAGTCAATAGATCACACTTYCGAGAGGAGCACTGTCTGTGGCAAGAAATATATTGCACCACATTAATCCACAGTGCCCATTCCAGCTGTAAAAGAATGGATGTGGGCAATAATTCATATTGCAGCACTTGAGAGTCCTGTGGGTGCACCCARGCCAGATAACTCACAGCCTGATTAGAGCTTCTCCAGAGCTAGGGGACTGATATTCACACATTTTTGATCTTTGTTTGTGTCCAAAAACATAACTGCAGGTTGAGATAACCTTTCCCTTTCAGAAGACTGGATCTCTTTTTTTTTAACTGTGACTTTGATTTTTAATTTCAGCTGAATTTTTTTTTTTATCATGATTAATTAGTGTGTTTGATGCTTTAGTTTGGTTTCATAATTAAGGTCTCTCARCTGTTCGGGAATGCAATATTAATTTTATAGAGTTTGAGAATTGGTAAGTACGTAAATAAAACAAACTTTTATAGTACTGGCTTTTATTGTATTTTCATTTATCAGTCTATTAAAAATTAATCAGGGAAATTTTTAATAAGGTTTTTTAAGTAGCTCTGATCATTGCAGCACTAAAGTGTTTTAGAGGCATACTAATTTTTCAGTTATTTTGGCACTTTTAGAAGAGTAATGTGGATTAGGTATAGAGGGCTGTGAGTAGCAGGAGTGGTGATGTAGAAGAGTGAAAGAGGAAAGCAACACCAGCACGGTGTGTTGTGGTAGGGGATGTTGATGAGATTTACCAAATGCATTCAATATTTTTTCTGTCTTCCCCATATATCTCTCTCCAAAGCCATTAAAAAGAGATATCATGCCATTCTTCCCTAAATCCCTGGTTCTTACAGGCATCAATTCTTTGGACTTCTTTCTGCTAGATAAATCTTAGTTTTAATTTAATTCTTGTTTGCTTTTTTTTTTATTTTTATTCACTTTGTTTCATTTTAATAAGTGAGCAGCCTAATTCTTTTCACCTAATTTGAACCCAGACTGTAGGAAGCAGAACTGAGTAAATTTCACTCTCTTCACTTTATCTCTCAGTAAATCCTCCTGSTGGTGCTGTGAGAGGGAATGGACCATGTGATGCTTTTGTATGGAATGATAATCAAATAGCCTCCATTTTAACAATGAGTTGAGGAGCATATTAAGCAGCAACTTGKGTAAAGTTACACCTCAGGTGATAAGTAGGTCCAGAAACTTAAAAATGACTTGGCAAGCCTCTTAATGTTACTGTTTTTGTTTGCTGTTTTCTAATAACAATCCAGAGCAGTCCTGGAAAGCTCCAGATGACTTGAAAACAAACATTAAAAATACTGACATGAAGGCTTAGGATCACCCAATTAATTAAAAGCTTGTCATTTTGACTTTAATTCTGAACAGAATAATGGAACAGCCAATACCAAACTTGATTAATGAAGAATTAAGGAAGTAATATAATTAGAGACAGTCAACAGCTTTATAGAATACTCTTGTCAGAATAACTTGGTTTTTTTTACAATTAAATTACGGATTTGGTTAATAAAGATGATATTGTTCTTCTCTAATGCATTTAATTTGATATAAGGCATTTTGATTAACAAACCAGAATAAAATCAACTCAAATGGAGAAGAACTGGCTTATATATCTAAAACTAGTTTTATGGATTAATTGAATAAACATTTCTGTTTGGGCCCTATCAGGAACAATTCCATGTAATTTGTAAAGCAAATGTAACTATGATAAAGCTGGCAAATTACAGATTATTATGAAACTGGTAGAAAACAAAGCCGCTTGAATAAAGACTTGAGTTCTAATTTACAGTGGTTTGAATTGGGTGATYCTAATCTATGTTTCAAGTACAGCAGTTGCACTATAATAAAAACAAAGTAGGCCATATGTACGGTGAGGGAAAAGAGATCTGAGAGTCATGGACCATTAAGGCTGACACTTAGGCACTGGCTAAAAGAGGTCCTGTAGTCCTAGGCATGTAAACCACAGCAAATTTCTCTTTCCTTAGTATTGGAGAATGTTTTATAACTCTTGAAGGTGTATTCTTGAAATTGCTTACCAAATTAGTTTTCTTCTGACCTACCCTCRTCTCTCCAAGCCCTCTCCAAATCTGTATAGCATCCTGTTCTTTCGAATTAAAAATATGACACTGTGCAGGAAGTTGTTGTCAGGAGGATTAGGAAATCAAAATTTTAAGAAACAAAACAAAACAAAAGAGCAACAAAACCAAAAACAAAAACACCAAAAAGAGCCCACCTGGCGGAAAGTTGAATTCTGGAAACAAAATCTTTTGTTTATGTGTGATGTGACCAGAATCCAGAATTAATACTGAGTTTAAAGATGCAGACATGATTTAGGCAGTGATTTCTTGTGGGGTTGCAATTCTTTTTTCTTGTTTCATATTTCCAACTCAACTGCATGAGCCTTCCTTTCCTTTGTACACTAGTATTTTTCATTTCAGGTTACCTTTGAAAATTGTTTCATTTTATGCATTTTGTTTTTCAGGTCATTAACTGTTCAAAGCTATTTCATTACCCTTGGAAATGACAGCATGCTAAATTATCATTCAGATAATTAAACATTTCAGATACTATAACAGTACCATAAGTACATATTTTGCAGTTTATTATGTTTATTTTAGAGCAATTGTACTCAATGAGAGGGACTGGTGAAAATATATTTGACAATGTACCTTCTTTTGTCTGCAAAGTGAACTCTAACAATTAGGCTGAAATGTCAGAACATGAGCACCCACTGGGACTGTGATGTGCTCTATTCACAGTTCACAACCTGTGGCAGCTTAGATGATCACAAACAAGTTGAGCTGTACCATGTTTCCTTAAAGTAATGACCTTTGAAGACAGAACAGAACTGCTATACAAGAAACCTGCTCTCTGTTTATGGCCTTTGGCATCACCTTTGACAGTCAGTTCACTTTGCATCTCTTCCCTATTTGGGAAGCAGGGTCAACTATGTATGTTTCCCCAGCAATTTTTCTTATATATATTTACCTCTTTTTTTTTTTTGTTTTGTTTTCAGAGCAAGCACTTAAATTACTTTTTTTTTTTTTTTGCTGGCTGCCATTAGATCTTGTGTTTATCTGTCTGAATGCTAAATATTTTGTAATGAGAATCTTATACAATGAATATCATATGTAAGGGGTGAAAATTTTATTCATTCAGTGACATGTTTTATCACTGATGTAGTTCTTTTATGGTCCTGTAGACAGACCTGTCTCCTTGGAAATAAAGTAGTACAATTGCTTTGCATTCAGCTCTAGGTGTGACCAAGTGTTCTTTGTGTCTGTCCATGCAGAGTCAACTTTTGATGTTGACTTGATATAACAAGGGCTGGATGGGGAGTGTGAGAAGAATKCAGCAAACATACTGTATAGAAATCAGTGGAGATCAATTTATTCCTGAACTATTTTTTTAAAAAAATAGTCTTAGCCCTTATCTGTTATCCTCTGAATGTTCATAATTAAGGATCATTCAAGTTAAGCATGTTCTTTTTCCCTGTGTGTSTCTGCCACTTCACGTCGAAGACTTCTTAGGTTGCCATTACCAAGTTTCCTTTTTCTGATGCTCAGCTTTTTCCTTTTTTTTAACACGAACATACCTTCTCCTTCAACCCCAGATTCATTCCCTTCAGCCTTGAAACAGAATTTAAAARTTTAAAACAAATATGGATGCTTCTTTCTAAATGGTAGATGAGGGAATGAATAATATGTTGTCGAAATTATTCATATTGCATAATCTGCTTGTCGGTTTGCAGTTCACACAGTGATGAATATAGTGTAAGAAGCTCTACAAAAAGGAAAAAGTAAAGATTTTTTAGATGTGGGTTTATCTTGCCTAATGGTAAGTGGAAAGGGTGGGGAATGTGTATTTGAAAGACAAGACATTTTTCTTTGTCACTTTACCAATGGGCATATTTAGAGCTTATACACATACTTAATACAATGAGAAAAAAATACATACAACAATAAGATTGTGTAGAAATCAATAAACCATGATGTTTATGCCTTACTGTGAATTATTTAGTCCTGAATTTACTAGTTGTCATGTGCATTAAATTAAGGCAGTTCACAAATCTAGGGGTTTTTTCACCTGTATTAATTTGATCTGGTCCCACAGTGGGGAAAAATGTGCTATCACTCTTCAATATTGCTTTCACAAATCAGCTTTCTGYCTCTGTGTTTAAGATAGGATTTGCAAGTTTAAGGTGGGAATTCTTAGTCTGTACAATAATTTCTGTGATGACTCTAGGTCATTTAAAGATCTGTTAGAAACAGATACAGTGTGGGTTCCAATGGGTGAGGCTGGGGTTGCTCTGCTGCATCCCATGGGGTGCAGGTTCTGTGGAAGCCATGATCTTGATCTTYCAGCTCACTCTGAAAGTCTGCCTTGTGGACAGACTTAAACTAGGAAATATCAGATGCTTCTGTCATGCATTTTGTTGCCCTAAAACCAATCTCTTGGACATTTTACATTATTCTCTTAGTAGACATTGTGTACAAAAGTGTGTTTTTTCCACCTCTGAAGAACAGCCATCCTGTACTGGTAATTCTGTGTAAGGCTCTAGGGTATGATGGACAGGCTTCTTTGTGCCTGTCTAGACCATTTCCAGGTTAGGAAACAATTCTGCAGCAATTCTAGTAAAGGACAACAACTGCAAAAAAAACCTTGTAGTATTTATAGTCTGGGTTTTTCAGCCTTGAATTGCAAAAAATCTGCCTTTAAATATCCAGCCTTGAATTGCAAAAAATATGCCTTTAAATATCCGGCTGTTATCTTACCATCCTTCTTTCTGTGTTTCATGCTATGCCTTACTCTGTCTGATATGAACTTGTATTGAGGTTAAATGTGCTACTGACAGCCCATGKAGAAACTCTTTCATCTCTGGTGCTAAAGGTCTGTTTTTGGAGCAGGGTTTGCTGAGTTGTTTTCTGCACAGAACAATTGCTGGTGTGAGAAAATGGAGTATTGGAAGCACTGCAGCTTCTGTAATAGAAGTTCCTCTCAGTGAACRTGATGGCATTTTAAAAATGTGGAAGTCATTATACACACATTTTTTGTAGTTTGAAAATTTAATAATTGAATCCACCTCTTTGAATTTAACAAAATTAGGAGTAGTCTCCTTTATGATGAACAAGAACATAAAGGAGAGCATGGACGTGGGCTGCTGCACAATAAGATGCCTTGATACTGAGGTCTGAGCATCCTTGCAGACAGGCAGCACTAGGAAGCAGAGCTCTAATATATTGTCCAACCTCTAATATTTTAATTTCTGCAAGTAAAGTGTGACTTTTCATCCTTGGTAAAGCAAGTGTCTAGCTATTTAGCTAGGGACAAAGCATAATGCCATCATTGGAGAGATGTATTGTCAGCTTGGACAGGTGATATTTAAGGAGCCTGAAGAGAGAAATGACCTGGCAGTGTAACAAGACATATCACAAGTGACTGTCTCAGAAAGAATGAGAACAAGACAGACAATTTCCATTACTTCTCAGTGTTAAGGTACTACCATTATCCCCTAAACAACCACACGCTCCAAGCAATAATCATGCACTGTCTTCTTCTGTAGTAATATGAAAGTGGAATTCAATCTCTTTGACACATATTGCTTCAGCTTGTCTTGTCAAGTTGTTTCTCTGCTGGAGCTCAGATGATRTATAGTGAATGGGCTTTGTATGCTGACTGAAATGGGAAAATGGTTATCCAGTTTCCTTTGATGCTGGCTGCAGAGGTGCTGAGGATATGCTAGAAGAGAGAGGCTTTGTTTCTCATGGCCTATAAATTATTGTCAGTTAGGAAATCAGTGAAACCACAAGCAGTTCTTCAAACTGGCTCCTCTTTTGGAGTCCCTTTCCAATGTGATCCAAGTACCCTGTTAGCTGTGTGCTAATTCCCATAATACCTTGGAGCGAGGCAATTGCTCTTTTTCCATTGTCTTCCCAGGAGTGTGTGTGCACATGCTGGGTTTTATGGCAGGATTTTGTGCTTCTTTTTTTTTTTTTTTTTTTTTTTTTTCTCAGTGGGAACCTGTATTTGCGGTAACACATAGAGGCTCTACACCTTTTCTATCATCAGGTCCTGCCTGTCAATGACAATATCCATTGTCATTGCGATGTTCTGGATATTGGTGAAATATATTGATAGTAAACTTGTCTTAATTCTGAATGGATAAACCCTATCTTGCAATTRTTAGAATTCTGTATATACAAGGAAGAAATTAAGTAATTATCTATAAAAATGAGTAAAATAAAGAATATCCCCCATTAACAGTCAGTACCATCCTGGAATCTGTTGTTTTTTCTTAACCTATGGTATAGTGAAACAACTTACTAATTTCATATTTGAAAAATTAAAAAAWTTAAAATACTTGATCTGAGTCAGATATAAGAAAAATTTGAATACTTAATAGCTTATGCATATTCAGAATAACTTTTCTAGTAACTCACTATCTAATTAGCATACCTCTGTTTCTGTTTTTCTATCGTTAAAGCAGTTACRTAAGTTTTTCCTTAGCTGACTGCATTGGTACAGAACTGCTGCCTTACCATATTCTGGATCATATGGTGTGTTGTTAAACTCATATTCCAACAAATAACTTACAGGCCAGGCAAAGCTTTCGGGATGTTCTCTGATGGATGCTTCATGGACCATGTGCTTCTATGTACAAAATATGAGTGAGGGCTCATGCAGCATGACACCAGTGTCTTGTGCCTACAGCTGTCAGTAACATGTATTCGTTGACATGCCTTTTGTAATCTAGTTGATTATTTTAAAAGCTGTATGCAAGGAGTAAAGGAAGAAAATACGCATAGTTGCATTTATTGCTTTTTTTTCAGCCTGTGTCACCTGCATTAGTTGTCATTGTATTTTTATGTATAGATTTTCCTGTCTTGCCTCAAGGACATTAATAATATAATGCATATGCATAAGGAAATTGAATGAAGGTTGTTAGTGATACCTCAAAGGTGGCATTTCTTAACTTTTAAATACTTAATTTTACTCTTTTACTGCAATATAGCTTTTGTGCATATAATTTGCTATAAACAACAACAGTATACTTGAAGATCCTTCAAGTTCCTTCACTTGCAAGTTTCTGCTGGCAGTTAGAGGAAAAGAAAATTAATAAAAAATGTGTTTTGACATTTAAAAGAGAATTATTTCCCTTAAAATACATAAAAGATGCAAACTGTTAAATTGCTTGAGTTTGCACATTTTAGAGCACTACTGTGACGTTTCTTAAACCTGCCTTAGTAGCAGGTTTCTCTGTAGCAAGCTTCACCTTTGTTTCATGAGCTAAATTACATTAGAAGAAGTAGCCTTTCAGCTCTTGAGACGGCTACAGAATTTTGTTTGTCATCTAATGTCTTTCCCCATCCATTGAAGATCTTGGATGTAAAGCCAGGCATGACCAAGTTTGTTTCCCTGTGGCTTTTTKTCTTTTGGGCTTGCACAGTCAGTGTCCACTTCATTGATCCCTACATGTTTTGGTATTGTGGTGTACATAGATTATTTCAAAATCAATTTCTTTCTCGCATTCTGTAACTTCYGGATTTGTATTGGTGGTACTGGTGTGTGTGTGTGTGCCAAGAGTTAACTGACTGCATCCTCTCTAGCTGCTGGTCCTCAGGCCTTTTTGCTTTTTCTGAAGGATCCTTCTGCTCCCTTGACAGTTACACACTGACAGAGAAAATCCCAGAAATGGTGAAGCCAGCATTTGCTGACCAAAGCCCCTCCTCCCCATCCTCTACTACAGACAATCAGCTAAAGTCCTTATGCAAGAGGACAGCATTCCCTATTTTGAAATAAAAAGTAGGGGAGAGCAAGACGGGTCTTGAAATGCTCTCTTAGATTTTCTTAGGAATGGGCTAGTTGATAAACTTTACCATCACCATAGCTGCTGATGCTGTCCTTCCCCAGCTGCCTCTAGGCCACATTGCCTGGACGGTCGTGCACTCTGTTTCTTCCACTACGAGGCTGCTGAAGTGCAGAGGCAATTCCTGGCTTCCCATATCCGCCAGATGAAGATGTGTAGGGTAGAGCTTCCTGTGGGTTTAAGGGACCAGAGGAGATAAAAATGCATTTAGCAGTTTAGATCTATGTATTGTAAAGCTGAAACTGCAGGACATGAGAACCAACTCATCCCTTGCTAATCCAGTGAGGGATAATATGAGGGACAATGAGGGATAATAYGTTTTCTCATCTACCTTTGGTAGGGAAATCATTCAAGGCACAGATGGAAGAACCAACATCAACAGTTCCTGAAAGAGTCATGGTGAAATACAAGCTTTAAAGTTGGTCTTCTTGCTTAGATGCTTTACAGGGTCGGGGGAAAAAAGGCAGACTGATATTCTCTGTTGTGTTCAAGGACAGGAAAAGATCTAGCTTGTTTGGACTGCAGCACTGAATTGAAGTTTTATAGTCTCTGATTGCATCCAGAAATTGCTTGTGAATGTCCATCACCATTCATAGGTGTTGTTGGCAGTATTTTCTGAAAAAGCATTTGAAAGAAACAGAGAAGCCTTTGTTTTGAGTTTTAAACCTGTGTGTATGCACCCAAACACATAGATGTGTTGAAATATATATCAGTTTCAAGAAAAGTATTCTGATAGCTTTGTAAAAAAAAATTGTTTTCAACATAGTGCAACATTTTTCTGTAAATTGCTGTAACGTCTTTAATAACTAGGCAGATGGTTAGAAGTATTTTTCTCTCCCCCAGTGTATTACAATAGATATGAAGGCAAAAAAATCCATACCTGTTGTATTTTCTGAATTTGAAAAAAAATAGACAAAGCTGTATGTTCCTGCCAGGTATCATTTGAAAAGAAGCTGCATCATAGTTGTGTTTTGGTCTCAGTCAGTCACGTGGGAGGGGTACATAAATGATACCAACTACCTGATGTCTGCAGCAACCTGAATTCAGCTATTTGGAAACCCCTGCATGGTAAGGATGGGGTATKGTGTGATAAAGCACTACTTAATCTTAACACTTGTACCAAGGAATTACATTAGGCRTAAAATCATGTTAAAAAAACAGTGTAAATTATAAATAAATGCAGTTTTAAACTTAGAAAGAAAAATAATAAGCATCTGAGAAGCAGAAAGATTTATTTTTCTGGAAGGTGGTGAAGGAAGAAACCTATTATGGATATGTAGTTTTTGTTGCTGTTTTTGTTGGGGCTTTTAAAGATATTGTTAAAACTAGAAAGGACTTTGGAGAAAACAGAAGAACTGTTAAAGGCAGAAATTATACTTGTGGCCTAAATGTTTGAGAGTCCCAGCTACTGATTCTGAAGAGGTTGGACTTCCTTGCATAATGTACGCAGTGTAATTCTGTCAGTCAAGATGGCTGCTGATCTCTGCTGGGGCCAAGAGTGATTGCTCTTTCTTCTCCCTCTAGCCCCCTTGGTGCACAATTTGCCTCTTAAGTGCTCTACTTCTAATCCTTCTTTAAAGTATTGGTCACTGGTTTTGTGTTTTCATCTGACATCATTGGGACTGGACCAGTCTTTGGATCTATGRCAGAGGGTCAAACTGTTTCTAAGGGTAGACTCGGGTATTCCATCATTGGTTTATCTGGCAGCTGATGAATGCTTATGGAAAGACACCTGCTTCTCTCTGGARGGTAAATGGGTCGAGGCAGGATAGCAGAGTTTTTCAGTTGTTGCTATTATAAGTAATTTCACTTTCCCAAGTACATGTTTAATGATGTTTCCCTTGTGAGCAGTGTTTAGTGATCTCAAAACCAAGCTCCCACTGAGGCATGGCCRATGAAACCTGACCTTGAAATGATAATGCAAGCCGTGCTGGAAGTTAATTGCTGGTAGCATTCTCTCTGTTGTTTAAATTTTAATGAATAAAGAGTTTCAGCAAATTTTAAAGTTTTTAAAGATTAGACGCAGATTTTCCCTTTTTAATTTTTTARTTTCAAATTGATAGCTCAGTTGCTCTTGGTACAGTTTATTGAAGATATCTTTTAAGAACTATTTTGATTTTTAAAGTTCCATTATGGAATATAAAGGAAATACAATGGTTTAATGGAATTTAGAAGCTTAATTCATTGGTTTAATATTATACTTGCAAAGCACATAATTTAATTTAACAGTGTTAGAAAAAATTGTGCAAGTCTAATTTATGTTGACAAAAGCAATACAAAAGTATTTTGCAATAAGCAAGGCACTAATACAGTACACAAGAAATCGATTTCATATTACACTTTTGTATAATTAAGTAAAGTGCTAACTTCAAGGTATTTCTTATGACAGCCTATAAGGCTGCATTTTCTTACACTCTTGCAGTTACTGTTTAAGTTGAAAATCTCATTAAATTTAAAAATGTTTGCTACCAAGCGTGCCAATATAATTGACACACACACACACACACAAAAAAAAAAGCTTTATATATTTTATTATTAAGTAGAAGTAATTCTGTATGGATTTTGTTTCCATGTTGCTGTAATTTTAATTACAATGTTGTGGATATCCTACATTTGAAACATTACTCAACTTCATCCAAAGTGAAGGGATATAAGATAAAACCATTTGCACTTTGTTTCACTATATGCTCCCTCAAGTGTTTGTTATCACTCAGCCCTTTCCTCATATTCAACATACGTGCTTTCATATACTGTCCTTTTTATTTAATAGTAGTTTTAGTCACTTTGTAAGTGTAGCTTCAAGTTTTATAAGTTATGCAACTTTGGGAAGGTCTTGTCTCCAACTTCCAGTCATTTGTCTCTTMTTTTCTGGAAGATATAATTTAAGGCATTTTGTGAAGGATGGATTGGTGGTTTTTGGAGGGAGGTGGTGTTTTTGTTTTTGTTCAGAAAATACGAAACATGGTAGAGGATGCAAGGGTACTTTCCTAATATTCTTCCTTTCAACCATTTTCCCTAGTGCTGATGGCAATGAATTGGATGTGCTTTTCCACTTCACTTGTTTTTCTCATCAACATTCCAGCTGCCAAGTATTCACTTTCCATCTTTCTGTTGTATCAGAATTTCAATTTTCAGTTAAGTATTGGATACTGGACCTGGAAATTTGAATATGTCTRTGGATGTGAACTACTGTGAATCAAAGGAAGGCTGTAGTTCTGTCCTGTAAGCATCAATTTCTTCTTTTATTCTTTTTTTAGTCACTCTTCTCTGTAACACCAATCTCACACTGCCTTAGCAATACCTATAATCTTATGGTTTTGGATTTGTTTGGGGTTTTTTGGTGGGGTTTTTTTAGGGTTTTTTTTTTTGTTTGTTTTATTATGTTTAGTTTTTGGGTTTTTTTAAATATGGTTTAGCCCTCAGATGACAAGGCAGAAAAACTATTGGAAGAAGATGGGAAATCAACTCTATCCAAAATAAAATAACAGTGGTTTACTATTTCAGTTTATTATTAATTTAGAATATTGTAAAGTTGCGCCTGATTTTTAATGGATGTGTAAAGCACTTGTTGAAATGAAAGAAAAGGGGCTTCCAAAGTCACAAGTTTCTGAACTTTTGGCAGGATGATMTTTTAAAATTTTTATCCTTTTCTTTAAACACTGATATAATGAAACCACATGCTCACCTTAAAATCTGACATAAGCCTGTTAGACACTTTATGCTCTGCAGTGCTCACAGAATTCTTGGTGCAACCAAAGCCTTTTGGCACTCAGTGCCTAAGAGTGCCACAGGTATGACCCACTGGTATTTATAAATAAAGTTCCAAAACTTTCTCATTTTATTTCGRCTACCTGGAAAATTTAGTCTCTGGAAAGAATGTTGCATTCCTTAGGTCAAATGTTCAGCTGATGCTCAAGTTGATTATTTAGTTTTCAAAAATGTTCAGTAGTTCAGCTTTCAGCATGCAAAAACCTGAGGGCAGGAAATTGCATACATTCTCAAAACATAGAGTCTGTACTACCAGGATTATTCTAGAATGGTATTATCCTATGTTTTCTTTTATAAAGGGTATAATCCTATGTTTTCTTTTATAAAGAGAATTCTCTGTAATGGTATGCATTTTACTTCTGTGTTGTTTTCATATAAACACTATGAAAAAGTTTGCTTCTGAAAAACTGTTGGCTCTGCTGCTTATAATTGTAAAATCCTTGTTTTATGTTGCTAAGTTCCAAAAAGCTATTTTTTATTTTCCTAATAGCTCAGTTCAGGTAGCTGAAAGAAAATCATAAAGATAGCTAGTTTGTTTTTTTTTAAGTTTCCTTTATCTACAGTTCAATTCTCCCAGAAAATAAGAACTGAAACAGGAGTATAGAATAACAATAAAGTTCAGTTATCTCAAGAAACTAACAATACAGATTGATTGAAAGAGAACAGATTGACTTGCTATAAATGCAATATACCTAATAAATGAATACAATAATTTCCCATTAAAAATTCTACCTTTTGAACGACTGTCTGCTCATTCTACTGAAAAGTGAAAACAGCAAAAATTAAAAAAAAAAACTTTGATTTATACTCCTTTTTTGTCAAAAATGAAAAAAAGAAAGATGTTATCAAGAACCATGAAAATGGATTAGTTGGAATAATCAACTTGCAAGGTATTACCACCGCATAAGAAGTAATAATAATAATCTTGGATGCCCTAGAATGAGTGGAAAACCCAGCTATTAAGTACTGCATGATATTATGCATGGTACCGATGAATCCAATGTCTGAGAATTTAAATACTCTAATATTCTGAGCTCTTTAATAATTTTCAGTTTCTCCATTTCCAATCCCRAAGAGCTAGAGTGCTTGCAAAGTTTTACGACAGCAGAGTGATCTATGTCAGATAAAATGGTCCCTGAGTTTTGTAATGCAAGAAATAATGTAGGATTTGTCATAAGAATGCTTGAGAAAGATTAACTCAGACGAACAACAAAATAACACCATTCTAGAGGACTCCAGTATGATGATTTTTTTCCCCMAAAAATGTGAAGGTACATCAGTTGTATGGACATAATTAGAATTACCTSCCCTAAGACTTCAGAATATACCATTGCATTCCTGTAGTGTTTTTATCGCCAATTATTATTCCAAGCACTGGCTAATTCTTTCCTTAAAACCAAACCAGGTTTTGCATTAACTAACTTCCTTCCAATAATTCTACATAATTTTGTTGCTATGTGCTGACTGCAAACTTTGCTTTACATATGAATGTCTTGAGGCATTATTGTCCTTTATCTTCTTATCATTGTGTATCTCCTGGATGTTACCATCTTGCCTTCCCCAGCCTTCACTTCACCAGGGAGAGCGGAAAAGATCACACAAGGCCACTGCCTAGTGCCAGACAAAGCCAACCATGCATATTACTGTGAGTCCCCCTGGCTGGCAATTTAATTGGGGCTGCTTAACYTTTTCACTGTAGAAAATGAGATCTGCTCATTGTAGTGGTGGAGCTTTTGGGGGAGAGAATTGCCAGCAGACAGGCATTAATTAACTAACTGCTGCACTACTAACACTTTCGGGGCAGCACCAGGAATTTGATTATCTCTCGGTCCTTTCCTTGGACATGTATCTGCAAAAGTATATTCTGCCTAGATCATGAAACGTGAATATTTTAAGCTACCTCTGATGAAACKGTCTAGAGAGAGTGACATAGGCCAGCTGGCAGAAACAGTGAAACTGGAATTGTAAGTCAAGATACCTTTCCAGTTTCATGCTGAGTCCCTCAGTAAAGATAGTGATATTAATGTTAATATAAGGCAGTAGGTCAAACTCTTTACTAGCAATTAAGTACTGTATTGGGGACTTGATGGGCTATGGTGATGCCAGGCCTCCTACCTTCAGGTAACTGCTCAGCCTTCCAAAGGGAGCTGGCATCTTGTCATGYACTGCAAACCTCAGAAAATCATTTGACTGAGTAAAGAATATGTAATGTCTAATCTAATGTGTAAGTTGTAAACATCAGGCTCATATCAACACATCTGATTTGCTCTGTAAACTAACTACTGCCCCAAAACTGTTCTAAGTTAATTGTTGTCAGTAATTATTTTACTGCTTGTTTAAAAATAATGAATGTACAGTGCTTAGAAACAATCAACTATTTAATACTGAGCTTTATTACTTTTATATTCTAGCATGTAAGAAATTACTTGGCTTTTTCTTGAGTTGAATTATGCTGTACCATAAAGAAYTGTAACAGTACTAATTTGCTTGAAATGTGGTTAAATTTATCGCAGCCAGCACGAGCTTGCATGCGGGTTTTTTTTCTTGTCTGATTTCTCAAACAGAAAATAAAATAAAAATTAATTTTMTCCTCTGATCTTGCAGTCCCCTCCTCCCAAACCGATATGAATATGTTCAGAAAACTCATCAGTAATACAATCTTAAAGTATTTATTCTTGAAAATATTATACAAAAAATCTTTGGCTCTGTGTGTGTGTCTTGTAGGGGTTTTGGTTCATTTTATTTAACTATAAGGGAAACTAAAAAGCATTTTTCARGTGGCTGTCATATGAAGAAAGAATGCTGATGAAAGCCAGTGTTTGCCGTGTCTATCTGAGCTGTCTGTGACAGCTACTGTTTAACCATCTAACCTACTTCCCCTTCTCACTGTAGACATTAACCTTATAAGCCCAAAGTCTTTAGAAGTTAATGGCCTGTTATACAAGTCTAAGCACTCGTGGTGATGGGATATTAAGTTATTAAATGTATTTTGCTATGTAACTAAACCTCCAGTTGTTCTCATAAATAATCGCTTAATTTGTTAGCTTAAATTGAGCGCATCTATTTTTCTGCCTCTGTAATCCTTGTTATGTTAGGAGAGGTATTAAAATGTGAGTCTGGTAAACATCATCATAAATCTCTTTCCTACCCTGAGACAGTAAAAGAGGTGCACATCATCAGGGGTCTTTTTCCCCTTGAAAATAGAAATTTTAAAATTAACAGATTAGGRAAGACAAATTCAGTGACAGTATGTTCTGTCAAGACCCTTACATRTCCCTGACAAGCCTCAGTGATTTTCATTTTACATTTTGAAATTTTTGAAGAGTTAAATTCGAATTGAAGCTAATGTTACTGACAAGAGGAAAATAGAAGCAATTGCTTTGCACTAAACAAGTTTGAATGGTTGTTAATGTGAATGACTTTCAGGCAGCAAATGTCAGAGAACAGTAGATTACTTTCTTTACCTCAGGCATTTTTAACCATCTCCTGTGGTAGGCCTGACATAATTTTTTTCTTTTTTTCTCTTGAACATGGGAAGCAAAGTAATTGGAGTCTGGTAATTTCAGCCCATGGCTGATGAAGATAAATCATAACAAGCTACTGGAATGTACACTGACAGTCCACATAGGGCTACTAGAACGTGAACTCCCTCTAATGAAATATTCAAATTTTGCTTCCTTCTGGTTTATATTCTAGAAGGCCCCTGAAATTGTTAATTATGAGGCCAACCGCCACTTGTTATTCTGCAGAAATTTTATGCCAGAAACCAAATACTTCAAAACAATTGTTGCAGGACTTGGGCACCCGAACACCACACCCCTTGCTTGCCGTGCCAGGGCAGGTGCACAGGCTCCACTCATTTGTCTGTGGGGAACGAGAGCTCATTTTGTTGCTTTCCAGTGAGGTTGCCCTGCATCTGAAATGGACCTGCTCCTCATGGCAAGTGCCCACAAAGCTGCATCTCAGCATTTGTTTCCATTAAGTTGTGGCTGACTGGCTGCAGAAACTCATCCCGTGTGGTGTAGCTGAAGACTGGCCCTGCCGTCTCACCAGGCTTTGTCTGGGTTCACCTGGTCACTTGGGGTTAAGGCTTGTCCCAAGGAAAGGAATGCAAAACTGGCCATGGGAYAGGAAAGAAGTGATGCAGTTTTAGRATGGGTTACGTTTCCAGGGATTTTTACACATTGTGACTGCATCTTTTCAACCCTTCCTAGCTGGCAATCCACTCCTATCTGTGATCCTCATGAGCAGTCTGGGCAGTCTTTAGTAACAGGACCATCCTCCCATAAGTGATGGCTCCAGTTCTGTCCTTTCCTGGGAAAGAAAAATAGATACATCCCAAATATTTTATCATAAAAACTCTTCATCCCATTTTTTCAGCACACGTGTGGCAGTGCCACATCACTGTTTGGGGGAAGGCATGGAGGGACCTGAGGGAATGTAATTTTTTCTTTGGCTACTCCATCTCTTGTCCTTGAATGTAAGCAATGGCGTAGTTTGCATCCCCCAGCAAATTACCCAGTAGGCAGATTGACTTATTTCTGTGGTCTCAATTGCACTTGTGGTAATGCCTGATGAAATTGTTTATGCAAATAGTGTATTAACTGAAAGACACAGTGTGGTATTGATCAAAGCTATTTTCTTGTTTTGATGCAATTCATCCTGTAGTTTCCGCTGAGGAGAAATATTGGGAGCTTAAATATTTCATTTCAGTGGTTTCAAAATGAAATGGCTCCTCTTCTTTKATTGTGACACAATGTTTTGTTTTCAAATTGAGCTAAGCTGGTTTTAAAAAAGGATAAAAYTACCTGGCAACAATTATATTGAGACATTCAGGGAAAAAGTTTTATTTCAGTTTTACTGAAACTAATTTTTCCTTGTGTTTTTCCTTTMCATCTTTTTTCTTTCTTTTTTCTTCTTTTTTTTTCTTATTATTTCTGTTTTGAACTAAAAATACCTTCCAGCTCTGTATGTAAGCATTCCTTGGGGCCATACAAAGAATTGTTTCATTTTACATTTCAGTACCTCGTTTCCTTCCCCTGTGTTTCACAGCCAGGGAACAGTTCACTGCCACGGATAATTTTGAGAGGACCTGAAAATACAGAGGAGAATGAGAACTTTTCTCTGGGGGTCGCTTTCTCCTCTCATTCACCACCCAGACCTCTGTGTTTCTGATTGAAGATACCACCTGACACTTGCTATCAAAAGCCCTGCATAGATCAAATGCAGATATTTGTATGAAGAATGGCTTTTTGGGGGGGTTTTTTTGAAAAGAAAAGGAGAAATCACCTATTGTGTTAAAAAAAAAAAACCAAAAAACCAAAAAAACAAAAAAACAACTAACGGAATGCTGTACAAGGCTGTTGGCTTCCACCCCAGATTCAACATTTTGCTTGTGCCTGGATAATTTTGCCATGAGCTCTATGAGGTTTATTCTCCCTKGGAAAACTTGCCAGAGCAAAACAGCTCTTCTAGTTAGCCAGTCCCTCTCCAACACCTTTGTTTTCTGGCTGTGAAGTTGAGATTTGGCCTTGAACTCTTGAGCTTTCCTGTGGAGTCACATGATTGCCTCTGCTGTTGCCGTGTGCTGCAGGGCACTGCTTGTACCTACATGAAGCTGAATTTTGAGGTTTGTGGTGGGAAAAGAGAGGCCCTGAGGCAGCAGAAAGGGGAAATTTTGGGGATCCTATAGCTTAAAAGGTTTTTCAGCACYAGAAGCCCTATACTCAGGGGAATGGTACATACAGACTGAGGTATGCAGCTTACACATTTAAAATGTTACTCGACTAACTCATTTTCCTCACTGCTCTATGTTTGTAAACCTTATTGCAGACATTCTATGCAGGCTAAATGAGTGGAGATGCTCCATCAGTGGCTTTTGACCACCAAACCACTCTGTAACTGGCAGTATAAAGCAGGTGTTTCAGTGTAGATCCAGTATCTCTTTCTGCATGATAACTAATTGGTAGCTTCTCCTCACATTCTCTGAGGATGAATTATTGTACTTGAAGTTTTACAACAGGACTGTTGCCTGTTAGAAAGAAGCAATATTTTTAAGTGCTAGTATTTTGACAGATGCTGAAAAAAGTTATGTGAACCAAGAACAGTGGRAGCCCATTTTCAGAGTGGTAGTCATCAGAAAGGAAATTTGCACCATCAATCTCAAATCAGCTTTTGCCTAGTCATTGATTTCTTCAGAAATTGCCTCTGTATCAAATGGGAAAAAAAGCAAAACCATCTAAACCTGTATTTTTAAACAGTATGTATCACATTATTGACTACTTTTTGAAGGGTTTTTAAGTCCTATTAAAAAGTACTTTCTAGTATGTTACTTTTGAAGCTATTTGTTATACAAGGTTATGAAAGTTTGGGAAAATGTACTTATTATAAGGAAGACATACATTAATATGAATTATAATGCCAGGCTCATCAGCCTGTGTTGCTTTGTGCTTAGACAAACACTTTAGTGTTTAAGAACAATACAACAGTTGAAGACAAAAACAAACAAAAAAAGGATGAAGTTAGAAACAGAAACAGTATTTAACAAACAAACCATCTGTCTCATGTCATTCAGTAAGTAAYAGATCTACTTTTTTAATGGCTGGTCCTAAACTAAATAATTATAACACACCCCAGTAAGCAATGAGGACACTATATAATTTTAAATAAAAATTCAAGTATAGTAGTGTTTTAAATTGCTTCCTGCTATAATCATAAAACACATAATTATCTAGAAGGCATACGTGAAGAAGAAGGGTGAGTGAGAACTATGAAAAATATTTTTTGCTTGCATTTCTTTACAAACTGGGACTTTCTAAAATATGTCATACCAATTGTCAGCCTTCAAAAGAAAGCTTTTATCRTAAGACCTGCTGCTCATGCACACAGAAAGGGAAATCAGAAGTTGATTAGATTATCATAGTCTTTGTGTTTTTATCCTGTTTTCCCACTATGGAGAATCTGAGTAAGGGGGCTTGTGGATTATTTTWAAATTATTTTTTTGTGGTTTTGGCTGGTTTGGGATTTTTTGAGTACTCTGGTCTCTTCTACTGTATAAATTTAGCTGGTAATTGAAAATCTTGTGTTTGATCTCTCAATCTATTGCTATGGAAATGAAGGTTATTCCAGAAATTCTTGCTTTATGCATTTTTTGACTGATTCAGAAGGGAGAAAAGGTGAAAAAAAACCCCAAAACATCATYGATGAAGAAGGCAAGGAAGAAGACATTGTCAAAAGTGTTGATTTAGGATGAYTATTTTTAATTCTTTGAAAGTTCATTGCATTTGGATTCTACATGAATTCTACATGTGATTTTAGTGCTCTATATAATACCAGTTCTAACTATTTTTAATTATATTCTTAACATGAGCTGATAGAGGAATTTCAGCATTAATTGTGGATCCCTTTGTGACTTTTAATACATGATTAACTACTTTGCTAGTACATTTGACTGCTATTCAGCATTTGAGTCAGCAGAAACATTAATGGCTCATAATGATATTTGGCTTTTAAGATGACTAGCTAGAACCAGTCATGTTATAAAATGTCATATGTTAGACAAGGCTTCAGTTGAAATTTAGCATTAAATGATGCCTATTTCTCTCAGATTGTTTGAATAGAATGGGAAATGTGAATGAACTAATTCATTGTTAGGAACAGAAGAATTCAAACCTTAAAAGCTCAGCCCATGTAACAGCTCATGGAAATGGGGACATTTCCAGCACTTTGTTTAACTGCAGTAAAGAATTGCAGGAGAAAATGGTTGTAAAAAAGCTGGGGAATTATGGTGGAAATATGTGTTTCAGAAATATGCAGTACAGAGTATTCACATAAAAAGTGTTGCACCTCCAAAAGAGAGCTCAGGAGAAAGGTAAAAGCATAGAAGGCATGCTGAATTTGGCTGTGCTTGGCGGTCTATTTTTTTT
>NW_026623261.1:530878-676293 GCF_030028575.1 Malurus melanocephalus
TTTGTTTGTTTGTTTGTTTTTTTTCTTTTTTTGGTTTGTTATGTTTTGGTTTGGGTTGGGGTTTTTTTTCCCCTTTATTGTTTGGTTATAAAAGTGAGCAGGACAGGAACATAGCCTTTCTGTAAACTATTGTTACTAAGCCTTGGAAAAGTGTTACTTTGACTATACTGTTGCTTCTWCTTTCCAAAACTGAATGTATTCAGTTTCAGAGCCCTACCCTAAATGTCTGTCCTGAGGAATAAGATATATGTAGGGAACTTGCAAGGTCATTGATGATACGCTGTAGAAATCTGCTGCTTAAAAAAAAAAAATCTCAAGTATGTATTTCCTGCCTCTTTCCTTATTCAGWGAAGATACATAAAGGCTAAATGTAGCAGAAATTGAGCTTCGAGCAAGTTTCTAACATAAAAACACAGACTTATAATAGAACTTGGCAAGTGGATGTTATCTTTCATCCGTAGATCACAATCTACAATGTGTACTTTAGGGACTGCAGCCATGCCTGGCTGGACAGGGGAATTCAGTGTCCTTTGCCTTTCCTCTTTTTTAAAATAAGCCCTCATAGGTTTGATTGGTTTTGACCAAAGGATATGTGTATGAAAACTTTTCCTCATTTGGAGGGAAAAAAGGGCACTCGAAGGTTAGGGACTAAATTAGTTGCATTTGGGGAGGGGGAGAGRGGGAAGAAAGAAATTAAATTGACTTGCTGCAAAATATGTATCAGCCAGACATAGAATCCCCTTTCTTTTCCTAGTCCTGCCATGAACATYTGGCACACTGTGTGTTTTATATACATATGAACAACGTATTTGATGGAGCAGCGGCAAGCAGCCATTCTTTACATTGGTTGAGACCAGAGTGCCACTATTAAAATTGTTTTATAGTTAGCAGGCACCCCATACTGTTTGCACAAGGGCAATTACTGTAACCCATATTTTTGGGGAGAGRGTGAGGGTGTGTCTTTCCTGTAGCTTAACATTTTTGGTTCTGAGGTTCCCTTGTGGAATGGAGAGGTTTATTAATAAATAGCATAGTACAGTGAGTATGTATATTKGGAAGGCTGCTGATTTTGAGCTGAGCAAAGGAAAGCTTGTGGTGAGTTTCTGGCTTCCAGCYGTAATTTTTTGAGGTGGCTCTGTAATTTTGAAATAGGCATGTGCTGCTCCCTTTACTAATCATTCTGAAGTTTTCAGCTTATCTGCTTCCAACAGATTCCTGAGATGCAGATAATTATTTGAATGGTCTGATAGGTGTCCTATCCATGGGTAATTGCCCCTGAAATCCCTGACTTCCAGCAGCAAGAGAGCCACTTGCCTAAGCTAAGCCGGGATCAAAGGCACGTCAGTTGCTCAGGGCTTTGCGTGCTCGTCCAAGTGGAATTGGCTTGAGGWCTTCCAGGGCTCATCCCTCCTCTGAGGGGAAGGGGCACCTGCACATTCAGTTAGTTTCTTGTAAATCAGATGAAGTTTTATGAAACTGATTTGTATTAGTAGCACATACTGGGACCAGTTGGCTAAAGAATGGCTAAAGAATTGGCTAAAGAATTAACAATTTGAAGTTGCCGGTACAGTCTGTTTTCAATGTTAGTCACTAAAATTTCACTGGACTTTTGCCCCTGTTGGAGGAGGCTGGAGTTCAAACCAATTGATACACAATTTCTATTGTTGGAAAGTGCTGAAGGAATAGGCAGAAGAAAATTTGTTTCCTTTACCATGCATTGTAATTGCATCTTCAGTGATTATTTTCTTGGCGCAGTCATCCAAGCATTTATTAACAAGTCTGAAAACAGTTGATGGCATTGTATTTTTCAGGAGGCAATAGTTCTAAGGAACAGAATTTAGGGGCCAGCCMGTGGTTTGGATACCATTTTGGCTGGCAACATAATAAACCTGTTTTTTATTTTTAGAGACTTTTCAGCCTTTTTGCATATCTGTGCAATACCAGATATGTTGGATGTAGCATAATGGAGTGCTGCAGTAATTCTTGTGTATTTAGTCCATAAAGCATACTATTGCAAAATTTTTTTGAGAAATCTTTTATATTTACAAGCCATTATTCCCATTAGACAGTAATTGTAAATGGTTATTAAGCTTGGAAACCATTCTACAAATGTAGGTACATTTTGATGGGAGATGGTGAGWGTGTGAAGGCTGAAGCAGTAGGAACAGGTCAGCCAGGCAGGAGGTAAAACTGGTGCTGCCCTCAGACAGTTGTGATATTTGTGAAAATTTCCACCCAATAGAACTGAGGCCTTTTATCCTGGCTGTATGCTCTSTCCTGAGACAAAAATGAATCCTGTATTTCTGCTGTAGAGTAGACAAAGGCAGGTGGAGAGCTATAAGTCAACAGAGAGGTCTTTCACATGAGCAAATAAAGAATCGGTTTTTCACCTATGGTTTGTCCTTCTCATGATGGCTGGTGTGTTTTAAGGAGTCCATCACCTGCTCCAGGAGCAGTGCTCCTCGAGCAGATATCTCCTGGTGCCTTTTTTTGGTAAGTGAAGACTTCAGAGTTGAGCTGAACAATGAACTGTTAGTACCTCCCTGCAGAGCAATTATTTAGCAGAATGCTCAGGAAAACTGTATACAAAACTGTTTTCTTTTCTTGTTTTATTCAGAGGTCCTTATTCTGAGAGCAGTGTGATCTTACTTGCAAGCTTGTTTTCAGCTGTTGTTGTTGCACTATTGCTGCTGCTTGATCTTGATTTGCTTAGAAGTTACTTTTCTTAAGGTAGATGCCAGAGCTRTGAAAGCTTAAATCTACATTGCAAMACATGCAGCAATAACTTCACAGTTGAATATAGATAGTTTGAGTTGTAATGAACAATTGCTACCCACTTGTAACCAATGAAACTSCAAGGCACAGCACTGAGCACACTTYAAGAAGAAAAGGTCTYAGTGTTSTTTTCCTAAAGTTRGAGCTGTGGAGAAAACACTGATGTTTTTCTCTGTGTGTGGCATGGTCAGCTGGGCATCTGCTGTTAGAATCACAAAATGATTAGAGGCTGGGACAGAGAGCTTCTCRACCATCAAAATGTGTCAGTACATGCTAAGGTTAACGTTTATCGCCCATAACACTTCATAAAAGGATTACAGGCATCTCAACAGAGAAGATTTTGCCTTTTGTATTGTCTTCAGAAGTGGCCTTGATTTATAAATAAGAAGTAATTAAGGATTTATAAGATATGATCGGACACAGTTTCATACATCTGTACACCAGAGTGAATATATATATTGTGTGTGCTGAGTGCAGCAGTAGGAAAGCTGTACAAACTGTGATAAGTAACGAGTAAACTGTGGGGGTTTTTTGCTTTGGTTTGCTTTTTGGTTTTTTTTTAAAACTGAAATCTATAGTGTTTTCTGCTGCTCAGAAGCTTATGCCTGGCATGTGTTATTGCTTAATTATATCCTGTTGTGTGATTTGCAATACACGCAATCTGATCCTGGAAACAAATGGTCTTTCAAAATTATAATGTGTTCTTCATCCTTATTAAGTCTTTGGATTTTGTTGGAATGTGAGTATGGGCTGCTTTCACTCTCTTCAATTTCTCCTAGCAAAAATTAAAAAGCTGKTTTTTTACTTTTAAATCTGGTCCTGTCGATAGATCCTCCCCTGTCAGGCTGTCAGCTATTTCAAACCCCTAAAATCCTTGAACAAATTAAATTACAAATCTTCCTGTGACTGCTCATTTTCTAACAGGCTTCTGTATCTTTCCATCTGTAACTTTATTAAGAGTGATTGCCCTGTAATTCTTTGCTTCTGGCTCCCCCTCTGGCTGAGCAGTCAAACTTTTAGAGGTAYAAAAATGTGTAACACCTTTCTGTTTAACCTTTTGAGGAGACATTGAAAAACCATGGCATTATGGCAGAATACATAAATTGTTTCTATTTTAATTATGAAAAAAAAGAAGAGATAATGCCCAGAACCAACCCCGCCACAAGAAAGACCACCAAAAAACCCTCCACCAAAACCAAAAAGAAACCCATATCCTGAAAACTTCTTACTTGAGTATCAATAGTTGTAATGCCTTTAGCAGAATTTTGCATGGGCTTTAAAGATCTCTTAGCCGTTTATTTGGCTCTCATGGGTTATTTTCAAGGCTACTAAGAGTGTGGCTTGAGTGTGGTTTGAATGTTTGCTAATACTAGAGATACTAGGCTAGCTGACATGTTCCAATGAGCTATTTTACCTCATGTTTCTTAATTATGAACAGTTAGCTTGAGTGGGCGGTGTTTTTGACAACCTTCTGAAAAATATTGCAAAAARGTCATTGCAAAGCCTCTGTTTGAATGTGATACAGACTACAGGGATATGACATCTCCTTTGTGTTGTTTCTTACTGAATATCTCAGCCTTCACTAAGTGATCCTGTTTTTCACAGTGTGGGCAACTTTGATGTGGTCCTTGTCATATTAAAAAAAAAAAAAAAAAAAAAAAAAAAAACCACTTCAGATTTTAATACAAAGGCTGTAGGATAGTTGAAAAAAACCTTAGTGACTCCAAAGCCCGAAGTGTCCGAACTGCTTTTGAAATATTTTTTCATTTGTGTCAGAATTTCTCTAACATTGCCTCTGATCAATCTAAAAATTCAGGTGGCATTATCATTACATCCTAGYCCAGCAAATAAAAATGTCTGTGACAATTCATTTGCAGTCCCAGCAGAACTACAGCAGTTCGGCTGAACTGTGCTTGCATGCAAGGTTAAGACCAAAGAGGCCAAAGATGTTTCTAGGCATGTTGAAGGGAGTTTTTTATGGACTGAGAAATGGATTCTGAAAGGGTAAATCTCATTTTAGGATCTTGTCAAAATTGTCTGAATGACAACCTGAATGAAGAAGAAAACATGGACATGCCTAACAAGACAAAAGAAGAAAGGGTAGATACTAGCAGGATCTATCAGCTCTTAATCTGTTTTTCATGCTGCAGCATTTCCTCTTTTTCCTGTTCCTTGGCCACCCCTACATGCCAAACTGACAAGTTTATTCATGGTTCTTCTTTGCACATGAAGTGATGACTGAAGTTGCCGCCTAAATGGTGACTAACCAGTATATTTTTTCCACGAGATCTGGATTTAGTAATGACACTTCCTTAAAGTACCTTAACAATTGTTACTTCTTGATGACAGTGGGCAGTATTTGAGAGATAGGAYAGCCTGCCTCAGTGGGTCAGAAAAAGCTATGGGAGTTTTCCCTTACATTTCCTCCTGTGCTGTTAATACCAGAGGGCAGAACACCTCTACTGAGGTTTTCATGGGAAAAGGAGATGGGGGTGGGGGAAGTGTCTTTTGAGCTTGCCAGTATATTCATGGTATTCATTTCATTATATTCTCACTGTTTTTCAATATTGTCTCTAAACCCTCTAAGGGATAAAATGAAGTTAAAAAGTTTAAAGATGAGAAATACAGTACTGTGAATGGTTTGTCGGAAGTGAACATTAGAGCATGCTTCCTTCTTTCCCCTCTGTCCCAAATTACATGGCTTGTTGGTGCTTCAAAATATCTTTTGAACTGTTATTCCTAAACTGGTTGAAGTAGCCCAGTAAGTTTGAAGACTCAATGCCAGACTTTGCRGGGAGTGTGCTGAGTGTGGGATTGGGAGGAAAACTCCCCTCTGGTCTGTTCAGTGTGTCCAAAATCCATTCCACAATGCCCCTTGTCCTTTCCACTGGATATTTGGAAAAGTTGTGCTGCAGGGCTACTGCCAGGGACAAGGTGAAACATGCCTCCCTGCTTCAGAGTGCCCTTGGCTTTTTCATATTTTTTTGGAGYCTGCTTCTGAGATCCAGCTGGTTAACAGGCTCATGATTCTGTGCAGTGAGAGTCAGGAGAATGAGCAAGCTGCTTCTGTTGTGGCAAGAGGGGAGGAATTGAGACCCAAGGGAAGAGTGCATTTCCTGTGCTGGAATCGTGCCTGACTTGGGTTACACGTTACAGTTTTACAGTCCTGTAGATCAGGCTTAAGGCTCAGCAGGCTTGGTAGTTTCTGGTCCAGTAGAGTTCAAAAACAGAATGATTTTTTTTTGTTGTGGGGGTTGGATGATCGATAAAGGATAGAACTGCAGTTTTTCTGGCATAAAACCTAAACTACCTTTTTAATATGTATAGTTGTTACCGWGTATGCCATTTGGGTGAATTCAGGTACCACTGGGCAAAGAAAAATACATTATATAAAGGATTTTAACATTATGTTTTACATTGGCTTTCCTGATGTGACTGCTTACAGAGGAAAAAGAATAAAAAGAGGAAAAGAATATGGAACATAATGAATACTTAGGTTATTTAACCTRTTTTGTTGATTCACTGCTGAGAATTTTCTCTGTCTTAATCAGAGATCTGTAATTTGAGCACATCTTCTCTCCTGAACTTTGCTGTTTGGGAATACGGTTTATGGTCATGCTTTGGGCTTTATAGTTGCAAACAGGCCCACAGGGAGGAATCAGGCACAGTCTTTGTTCAGAAGTAKAGATGTTTTTCATTGTGATTACTGCAACTGGAAAAGATCTGAGATGGGGTAAGCTCTCCTTTTTTCCTCTCCGATTCCCTTGCAAAACACAGCCTTTCCACAGCAGAAGCCTCCTCCTATTTTGTTAAGTTTATAACATTTGGGGGGCTATTAAATTGTTTCATGACATGTARCATTCCTTTTTCCTTCCTATATTGWAARCTACAKTTTTCTGTCTTTCTGTGCATAACTRACCTCAGCTAGTTATGCATGACAGCCCAGCTGTGGCCAAAGCCTTCATGGTCTGTTGCCGTTGGCCATCAGAGATTTACGATTTCCTTAGTCTCCGAAATACCTCACACCCAGGGCTGGTGACTCCCCTGGTTTTGTGTCACCTGGGTCTCAGGTTTACATTTTAAGTTATTTTATCARAATCTTCTGGATTATTTTAGAAACCAAGACTGAGGTTACTTTAGGGAGAATGAGCTGTCACATGCAGCGCAGCCACAGGCAGCTGGGGCAAAGCAGAGCTTGTGGCTTTGAGTAGTATTTGGRATATCCTGACCCCTGTGTCATGTGTGGAGGTTGGAGTCCAGAGTTGTTCTGAGAGGAAATGGCATGACTGATCCCTGATCCTTGTTCTCAGAAATCAGGGAGAAATGCTGCCAGGTTGTCAGCRCAACCCCAGTGCTCCTCTCTGGAATACAGGCACCTGCACGTCATCTGCCTTGCCAAAGGGGTTGGATGTGCTTGCTGAGTGAGCTGCAGAGCTGAATTCACCATGACTAAAGCTGTTAGTTAAGCCAGAATTTTGTACAAATACAAAAATATTAGAGCACTGCACTCACTGGGAGAGAAGGGAAAGGCTGGATCCAAGGCACAGTATGTACTCTTACTGACCACAGTGCATTTCAGGATAGCATTTCTTAAGCATTCCCAAAGCTTCAGGCTCTCTTAGAAGTGTTGACTGTTAAGTAGAGAGAAGTCCTTAACTTTCATAGTAAAGGTAACTATAACATGCCAAAACATTTTGCTAAAACATGATTAAGTAATGTACATACCTAAGTGTAATTCMGGGATTTATTTCCAGCTTTCTATTCAGTTCTATCTGCCTGGCAGATGTGCRAATCATAGAGTCAAATCTTGCTGAAACATGTGTAAGACTGAGCAAGTTTTGAACTAGCCACCATAAGTAACTGGTGGGAGTTAAGGGAGCWGAGAGCACTGCAAAAGCTGGAAAACCTACCTAGGTAGCTGGACAAGTTCAGAGAKCCCCTGCCTGCTCTGAGCTCATCACTGCCTCATCTCTGTCCTACTAAATACCTGTGCTGCTAACATAAAAGCAGGTTCTAGCCAAGCAGCATCACGTGGTTTACTGTGGCATGGATGKCATCTGTGCTTTCAAATAAAAATGGTTAATGCTTTGTATTAAAACTAGCTAGTTAACTTGAGACCCTGAAAGAAATTTCMCAATCTTAATCCTCCATCCACAACTCCAGATTCTGAAAATGTCTTTTCTATCATAGTCATCCGTATTTTGCTTTTCAATACCAATATTATCTTGGTGTTTATTGCTTTTTTTTTTCTCATACTTATTATTTTATAATTGGCTGTTCTTAATGTAGTGATTTTAATGTTAAAACAGGTTTTTAAGTATTTTTAATGCCTTTCTACTAAATTATCTGTATTTTGGAGTGGGGAGTTGATGAGGGCAAAGAAAATGGTGAATATATGCTAAAATAGAATTACTTCAGAGCTGAGAGTCTRAAGACCAAATCTGCTCTTTTGGTGACCTCCTGGTGTGTTTGCTCATTTGTATGCAAGAGTTAAAATTCAGTTTAAATGGAAGGAATGTAGAAGCTATGTCTCAAAAGTTAACAATGGTATTGACCTAAAGTAAATGATTTGCTAATTATAACAAACCAGGGAGAATGTTTCCATTGTGCCTCTTTGGTGCATGTTTTTAGGCTGTTCATTTGTGCTGAAAAATGTTTCTGTTTAAAACAATTTTGCATTTCATGTAGAGTTTGCAAACAAGATATGAAACTGGTTTCACTGCTCAAGGAAGAATATTAAAGTATTAATTCTACAACTTGTCAGTGTCCCAGCGCACATTTGCAAATGGAGCAGTAAAGAAGCACCAGTTTTCTGAGAGTTTGCCCATATGTAGCGAGCCCAAACTAACAAATTAAATGGAACAGAATTACAGCCAATGCTAATTTGTGCTCTGGCTCACTTACCATATAATTTTTTCCTGAAATGTATTCCTATTTTCAAATTGGTTAGAGGTATCAAAATGCTTTAGAATATTTGCTAATATGCTGTGAATTACCATGGTGAACAACATTCACTAGTGTTTATTCCAAGTAGTTCTAGACTTTTTTTTTCTTTTTAACTCATTTGCTCCCAATGTTAGGAAATTTAAAAATTACCTCCTCCACATTGCAGAAAAGAATCAATTTTCCTGTGAAACAGCATAACGGTCTTCTCTGATAGACCCAGTACAAGTYTAAAGGGGAAAAAAAAAGGTCCTTGCTGTTAATAAGTTAAAAGAAAAGATTAAAACAAGAGACTGACAGAAACAAAGCTCAAGGAAACAATGGAGCATTATTGGCTTAGCCACTTTACTTAAAGGGTTGGGGGTTCTGTTTTGTCTTTTTATGGGTTTTTTGTTTAATTATTTTGTTATTTTTTTGTGGTTTCTTTTTTTTTTTTTTTTTTTTTGAGGCATTGTTATCAGGAAAGATTTTATTTAGATAAGGAATAAGGAGGAAGGGAAAGTGGCCCAAACCCGACAGAAGAAAGCACCCAGGAACTTGGGTAAATCTATTACCTGCTACACAGCTGTGGCCCCATCAGAGATGGAGGTGTTACATGAAAGACTGTGCATAACARCCTTAATCTGTACATGAGTTGCAACAAATAAGCATTTATTAAAGCAAGAGTGGGATGAAGTCTTTTTGTTAGCTTGAAGGAAATTCCTTTTAAAAATTTCCTTTCTGCTTCTCATYGCTCTTTGTTAACCCTACAGTTGAAAAAGAAGCCTTCTGCTTTATGTTCACCTAAAAATATAATGTGTGCCATGGAAGTTCACTTTACTGGGAACTCCAAGGCACATTTTTATAAATGTTATATTTATATACCCTTCTAGATATTTATATTCATAATTCTGGCTGCATTTTGTGCTTTGTTTTCCTTGCATGGATAACAGTTGTGATGGATTTGTTCACCCTAGATGATATTTATTCCTTTTACTTCATTACACATAATCCACCTGTGCTAGATCTTAAGGTCTGTGTACATTTTATACTCTACTAGAGAGCTTATCAGTATCTCTGCAGGCAGCTCAATTTGAATTTTAAAACTGAAAATGAATGAATTTGTGCTGCTTCTTCAGCTGCTCAGAGAGATACCCTTGCACCCTCCTAGTGGTGTCATAACTGGGGGATATCAAGCATGCAGGGTGTTGTTGATTTTGGCTGAAGGGTTTATGATTTCATTYTGATCAGAAGCTACTTCTACTATTATTTTTGCACTTCTCCACCTCTTTTCCCTTATGAGATTTGTTGTCTAGGATAAAGACATCAGGGAGAACAAGAGCAATTGGTACTTTTAATTTTAGCTAGACTCAAAGTCCAGGCCCAAGGGTACAAATAATGTTCATGTAAATGATTCAACTTCATCATCCTGTAAGACAAATTGTTAACTCGCACATGGATTTTAGGGCAGGTAGGTGTTTAAGAAGTCATTGAATATCATTGAAATTTTGTACTGGTAGCCTGAGTTACTGCACCTTCTTTATGACATATACCTAAAGTCTTGATAACATCCATTTTTAMAATCGAGTCTATTTCATTTTATTAATATGTTAATTTTTTTTAAATTTATCAGTGTACCACAATGCACTCAAACTACTAATCATTAAAACATATGCTCATAAAATGGTTTGTGGGACAAAATGGTTTGAAGGGACATTAAAGATCACCTGCCATGGGCAGGGACACCTCCCACGAGRCCAGGTTGCTTGAGCCCCCATCCAGCCGGGCCTTGAGCACTTCCAGGGATGGGACATCCACAGCTTCTCTGGGCAACTTTTGCCAGTGCCTCACCATCCTCACAGGAAAGGATTTCTTCCTAGCAAGTGATAGAAACCCCCTCTCTTTCAGTTTAAAGTCGTTATTCCTTGTGCTATCACTATTCTCCACTCAGCCTGTATTTGCGCTTGGAATTGTCCCAGCACAGGTGCAGCAGCCTGCCTCTCAAGCCTATGAATCCCTTCCCTCYAGTGTGTATTTTCAGCTTCCTCAAATAGCATATGCTTTATTTTGAAATATATTGTTGTTTTTATATTACCTGTATTTATTTCTTAAGATATCTAAAGGTCTGTTAAATACAGATCTGACTATGACCTAAGGTATTTTTCATGAAGTGTAATTTTATTGGAATTAATGGTAGTAATGCTACTTGTRCTTGCAGGAAGGGCAGAAGAAAGGCATTTCTTGAAAATTATTAGAAATTCTAACACATTACTTTTGTTTCTTGACCCCAGATTTTATATATTATTGATGTACCATTGGGTTTTCTGTCTTAATTTCATATATTTTTCTTCTTTTTCATTGTAGTGCTCAARTGATGTCTCTTTCAGTCATTTAAATTGGTTTACAGTCATTGATACACTTGCATATGATGACCAGTCATATTCTTCCCTTGTTATKTCAAGATGAAAGCAAACACTATTAATGAAATGTTAACTCATTTGATGGTACCCTTTTAAAATTTGCTTCTTGAAAGTTTATGTGTACTCCTCGTTGTTTTAACACTGATAATGTATTCAAAGGTGGGATTGGATTTATTTTTTTTTTTTTTCACATTTGAAGCCCATACCATTCTATTTGAGGTGTAACAGCTATCTTATTCTGGGTTTTTCTTTTTTAAGTCCAGAAAATGAAAAGACAAAAAAATCATGCTGTAGAGATAATTTGGGTTACATTCATGTTAATACCAAAAAGAATCTATGTGTATGGCATCCGTTTCATCTTAGTTGGTCAGGGATTCTGAGCAATCTGCACTAACTGAAGGAACTTCATTAGCCATTTGGTGCACCAGTACGGAGTTAAGTGATGGAATACCTTCTCTTCTGTACAGTGTAATTTTGTTGAGGAGATAAATTGCAGGGTGCATTTTGTCGTGTTGTGTTTTCATGATAGTTGATTGTAATTATTGTTCATGAGGTTACTGAAGTTAATTTCTATATGGGAGAGATATGTAATTTTCCTGGCTATATAATGCAAAACATGCTCAGCTGTCACTAATATATTTAAGTTTCATTAGAGTGAATTGTTTATCCTGATGATTCAGAATTGTAGCATGCCTGAAGGAAAAGTAGAGGGGTTATAGGATTTGCTTTATGCACTCAGCATTTAAATCTGTTTATAAAAGGAAATACCCTCCAAAGGTTAAATAAATTAAGTGGGCAGAAATGTGACTTTCCCAGATGTCCGCAGTGAGGCTGTGACTTCAGTGATGCTTCATTTTCCCTTCTATTTTTGTATTGGCTGCTAGTTGCTTCCCATGCCTTACATTAGTAGGAAGAAAATGTATGAATTCTTAACTTCTGAGCTATATGACCTGCACTGTCTAATAGATCTGTAGAATTTGAGGAACAAATTCCACAGCTTTTTGTAAAATAAATTGAATGTACACAAGCTGCAGGTGAGATGTCTCAGAGGTTTTTTTTCTAGACTGAAAAGAAATCTAAAATACTYGTGGCCTTCAAGAAAAATCAAAAGCACCTTTTTCAGCATACATTGAATTTGAGAGAGTGAACTCYGAACCACTAAACCCAAGTCAGGTAGGCCAGTGCTAGATGGCAGCTGAAGGCAGATGTGAATTTTTTGCACAGACACCACGTTCAAGAATCCTGATCAGAGGTTGCCTGCTCTCCAACCTGCTGTACAACACTGTGCATATGCTTTGAAAGCAAAGGGTGAGGCTGATTTCTGSTTTTCCCAATGCACTTATTGAAAAGACAACGATTTTTCTTATCTTTATCAAGATATCTACTTGCATAGCAGATATTTGAATAAAGAGGCACTCATTTTGGAAAATGTATGTAAAGCTGTGTAAATTMGATTTTTTTTGAAACCTAGATTTTATAGTTGGCCGTGTGATGAGTCAGTTTTATATTGAAAGATACGTCTTTTCTGCCTGGTGAATAGAGTAAGAAGAAAGTTAAAGGAAACACTCTTCCTCTCTGTTTYCACTGAAAAGAGCTGTATTTGTATCATTCTGTTACAAGGCCTTTGAAGGCTCCATTTCACCTTCTCAAAGTCTAGCAGAGCTGTATAGTTTGTTGATATTTTCTGTCAAGAGGGAAAGCTCCACAGGCACTTCAAATGTCACATGCTATGCTTGCCTCTTAAACAGCAGGGAAAGGGAGGGGGTCAAATCTTGTAATCTTTCTTATGAGCTGTTTTTAATACCACTGTTTCCTAGTTCTCTGTTAGTTTAGTAATAATGCAGTTTGCTGGCTAATTGGTGGAACTCCAAGGTGAAAAATGAAATAGCCCCTTTTAAAAAAATCTGCCTTTTGTTCTCAAGAATGTTGAGGTAATGAATGGCAAGTTCACAGTGGTCAGACTAATTACAAATACTATTTGTACTTATTCGTTATCCCTGGGCTCATTAYACTTGCACTGTAAATATCAACAAGAGGTTTTTCAGGCATTTCACTGCACGCTCTTGTGTTGATTCCACATCTTGGAGTCCACATCTAGACTTGTTTCTTCTTTATTAGTTATAAAGTAGTCTGGTGTCAAACATTAACTTGTAGGAAAACCACATTTACAGACTGTAACCAGTGGGTGAACATATATATTAACCAGCATTACTGTCTGTCTTTCCTTACTCATATCCAAAACAAAAAAAGTGATSATTTTGAAAGYTACAGTTTGAGACTCGGATGTTAARCCTCTGTCACAAAATTCAGWTACTTTYRTGCRTATTTCTTATGCATATATTGTAWGGGRGTTTTTAYCACTAAACTGTTCCTAAGGGATGGCATTGTGTTCCCTGTCAAATACCTTTTTTTCTTTCCCCTCTCTTTATTTCTACAGTAACTGGAAGCTCTTCAACTGTAGCTTCCATGAGACAGAAATGCTGTTATCTATTACAGAGGTCACTGTTGAAAGAAGCTTTCTGTAGAAAACCAGTGAATTTCAATKGGAATGCCTAATTAATTCATTTTGTGCATCTAAATGTCCCTCCACCCTGTCCAGGCACAGAGCACTRTGCACACCTAATCTGCCAAAGTTTCCTGTGGATCTCCATTAGGTCAGGTTTCCTTTCAAAAGACCATCTTTTAGTGGTTCATGTTTAGTTACCAAGGCAAGGAGTTACTCCTGTCATGCACATCTCGGATTTGGAAAACTGCCACAATTGCAAACACTTACTTGTCTTCCAGTGCTTGACAGAATGCCAGAATTAGAACTGCTTTTAATTACACAAAGACTGCTGTAATTGCCTCATCCATTGCATGGCATATCCATTAAAGATTCTGCTTTCAAGTATGATGGACTTTCTCCAAAGAGGAGGAGGTCTTACTCATCATTGTATTTCCTAATTTATCCATGCAGAGTAGCAATCTGTCCTTACCTCTGAGCAAAGATTTAACAGAGAATGACTGACATGAAGGTTCCCATTTTTGCAAGATTTCCTGKCTCTTCCAAAATATGCTACAAACTTTCTTAGGAATTTAAAGCTATGCTATATCTGTCCAGTGAGAACTGTATATTTTATGATGACTTTCCCCTGCTGTTTCATTATTTTTAGGACTGAATCCCCAAAAATGTAGCTTGAGTGGGTAAGAATCTACTGAGATCCATTTTAGTGAGAAGTATAAATGGATTTATTTGGGCAAGTTTGAAAGAAGCTGATAAATGAAAGTTACTTTAACATCTATTCTTAAATGCTTCTGCCACCCACAGTCCTGTGAATAACACACTTACGAATCTGTGAGATTATATAAGAGGACAAATATTCATAAATACCTTGTTATTTTTTAAGTGTATATTCTCACACTTCTGAATTTCTTCCATTCCCTGTCTTCTTGCAGTTTATTCTGAGACTAAATTAAGAAAGTAACTTGTGGAATAATCTATTCTGAGCTTTCTTAAATGTTGATATTGGAAAGAATCTTCCCACTGATCAGATTATAGTCAGAAAGAGATCTGTTCTAGGCTACGATGTGAGTTAGTCAGAAATGGATCCTTAGTGGCAATGAAAAACAGACAGACAAAAAAAGATCCTATCCAAAATATACTCTAGAAACCTATTGTGTAAAATTATGTTAAAAACTGCACTATGATGAAAAGTAAGTTCTGAATTCTTAGGTGCAGTTGGTGTTGAGGTGTWTATTCAGGATTGGCATGACAGTTGTCAGGATGTGGAGTTATTTGATGACACTCAGTAAACCCTTACATGTAAAAAGATATGAAGAAATGCTTTATTGGTTCCCTTGAATGAAGGTTTTTCCCTCCTTTCAGAGTTTAAACTCTACTGATGTGCTTGACTAACTTATATCAGAAAACTTAAATACTAAAGGGAAGAGAGGTGTGAGCAAAAAAGGTACAAGAGATTCTAAAAAAAAGCCCAAAAACAAAAAAGCAGATTTTCTCCTAGTAAAGATAGCAGATTTTAGTAAAGATAATAAGATTTAATTTRTGATTGGTTTTGGTAGTATCTGTGCTCAAAATGCCTCTAAGTCTTGTCAGAACTTCATAAAACTCAATTTTATAAATGAAAACTGCTTCCTTAACAAGATTAAGAATATGCAGGAACTGTTCTGTGGGATTGACTGTGTTTACAGAGCTGGCTGCCACTAACCATTAGTTACAGAACTGTTTATTTCTTGCCCAGTTCTCAGTTGCCAGGAGTTTTAGTTGTCTTTTGCATAGAAAAAAAAACAACCAAACCAGCCAAAAGATTTTAGAGATTTATGGATGCAAGGCCTAAGTGCTGTATGTTTGTTTGCATCAAAAATACAGAAGCAATATCATATCCCTAAGCTTTCAGGCAAGGGCTTGACTCTTCACAAGGAATTAGTGTCAAGGGAGTGGCTTTTTCTATTCCTGTGAGAATCCTGTGAGYTGTAAGCCTTTGAAAAATCACATCTCAGCAGAGACTTGTTAAGATCTCAAAGACTAACCCCCATGGATTCTGACTATGTTAGAACACGACTGACTGATACTGTTGGAGGTTGAGAACATCTTTACTGCTCCTGTCCTGGACTGCGAAAAGTAGTTTTCATCTAGACAACAGAACAGAGTAGTACACAAGTGTGTGTCTCTGTGCTCTTCATAGTCTGGCAATTTCCTGGCATCACAGGAGGGGAATGAAATAAAGGAAAGAGATGAATCTACAAAATGGGAAAAAGGCTTGGCAGAAAATCTCTGTGAAAGAGCGAACAGAAACAGAAGGTCAGTTCAACAGATCGTAGGTTGAATAGGAGCTGGGAAGCAGCAATGCAGAGGAGACAAGGACTGAGACTGGAAAGAGCCAGGCAAGAGTCAAGGGGAGCAGGATCTACAAGAGAAGAAGAGCTTATAGAGCTGGGACAGACAGCAAAGGTGAGACTAGGAAGAGGAAGCTTGTGGGATGACTAGGGYCATAAAGAATGGCATATCTGCCATAAGAGGAGAGACTGAGARAGCTGACACTGTTTAGTCTGGAGAAGGTTTTGTGGGAGATTATCCATATGTACAAGGATCTGTTGAAAGCAGAAGARGCAGTTGGCACAACTGAAATATGTGAAAAACATAAGAAGAAACTTCAATGTGAAGGTGGTTGAACATCGAAYAAGGTTGCCTGGGGGACTCTGGGGTTGCACTGCATGGAAATATTCAGTACCCGACTGGACAGTGCCCTGAGCAGCCTGCTGTAGTTGATGGCCCCACTTCAGCCAGRGAGGTTGGTCTACACAACCTCCAGAGATGCCTTCTGACCTCAGCTGTTGTGTGATTCTGTGAGCAGGGCAGACTGGAATGCAARCACTGTGATGAGAAGCCTGGAGACAAAACAAAAGAGCCTATATGTGAGAAGTAATACTGGCAAGGGGAGTTAAATAAGGGGAAAATTACATGTGGGTCGTGGATAGCCTAAAGGATAGATAAGGAAGGATCAGATTTAGAGAAAGCTGAGAATTGAGCTCAAAATAAAGTCTGCATCTCACTATTTTTTTACATGCCAGCATAAAGCTGCAGAACTGACAACAAAGCCATCCCTGTGAAATGATGATCCATGTCACTAGGTTGTCAATCCCTCCCTCCCTGTTGCCCCCTTGCCTTAAAGCTGCAGGTGTCTCCACTGGGGACTTGAAAGCTCAAAAAGGCATTGATGCTTCTGGTRGATATCTGCATAATAGGACAAAATGTTCTGTGAAGGAAAAGTTACACTCAAGTGTCAAAGCCAAGCCTCCGTTCGTTAGGAAATGCCAGATTTTGATTGCCAGTGCAGCCTCTTATTTGTTYTTCTTGTGGGTCCATGCCGAGATAATGTGCAATTTTCTCATTAGCAGTAATCTTTAGCTCGTTCACTGAAGAGGATGATTGTGCTCCGGGGTGCCTCGTAAGAATGTTAGTTTATAAAAAAGGGTCTCTTGGCAGTAAGACCCTTTCTGGATTTGCAGAAAGTTGAAACTCATTGTCAAACAAGGCAAAAGGCTTCAGGGAGAGAAAGAAACCCTTTTYGATGGAAGAAATTGAGCTCCACTCTCAAAAACCTGGATTCTCAGGAAATTTTTGAGTGATTCTAGGTAGGTTTTATTAATCCAGTTCTTTCACAAATGTGTATTGATAGAATTTAATCTGGGTGCCTGCTCTGGGGTCCTGGGAAAGAACCCACAGAACTGCTAATTTTYTTCAGCTACAGCTGGATCCAGTAGTAATTTTACCCTGCAAAATATTTAGGAATAGTAGCACTGTTGTATTTGTGGCAGCCAATGACATAAGCTATCTGTCACAGGGGGAAATGATACAATTTATTAGACCCTGTGGTACACCTGAAATATAAGCAAGCAAACTTTAGGGCATATGAGCTCCTGCTGAGAATGAATGACTCTGTTTGCTGAACAGTCCCTGGACTGTGTGTGCAGCTGGCCAGGCTGGGCAAGAGGCACAGCTCAGCCTGTGTGAGGGGCAAGGGAGGCCTCTGCTAGGGAAAAGGGAGTTTTTGACTAAGAAAACTGATAATTTTGCTCTAGTGTGTTTAATACACTATTGATATGGTTAGTTATAAGCCTATGTGACTGGCAAATGTGAAAATAATACAGTTATCTGCTTTGGCATATGAAATAAATAGCAGGCAATAAGCAATTTAGCATCAAATTCAGCTATTGATTATCAAGATGTCTAAGCTGAGAATGCAGTTCAGTTCTAAGTTTGATAACTTTGCTTGAATTCATTTACAGTTTTATTGTCTTTAACAATATTAAAAATTCCTATGGTGATTGGTAATGAAAACTTGTCTGCCCTCACTTGGTCTGCTTGTGTGTACTGTAAGTKTATTTAAGTAGATTCTTTAAATCTACCCATGCCACACTGATTTTTGCCAATTTCTTCCCTGAATCTCCAGTTTTGGACTAGTTGKTTTTTTTTTCTTTTGAATGGTAGTTCAGACCACTGCCTTTTTCTCTTTCTCAGCTGTCTCTGAACATTCATAGTCCTTGGCAGAGTGCCCAGCAGTGCTTGTCCTCACCAAATACTATTCACATGCTTCTAAAGTGATATTTTATTGAGAAAAAGGGATAACTAGTATCAGAATAAATGGCGAGGTCAATACAGGCACAGCTAGAACATTAGGTCTTGAACCCGTAGCACTTTGTGATATATTTGTGATACCTGATGAAATCCACTTAATTTTTCTAATTCTTGCTGAAAAAAAGTAATAGTGTGTGATTTCAATTTACTTCTCATTTCTCTAGAGAAAGTTTGATGTTCTAGAAAGTCATCTTTRCATAGGGAACCTCTGAGCAATGGGGAGAGACAGCTACAGTCTAGGGCTTTCTTTTGCATTTTCCTTAAATATTTTTAAAGTTATTTGCTGACCTCTTTATTAATTGCAACATTTGAGTTAACCATAAGTACTTTGAATAAAATGTGCTTAATTTTCTCCTAAAYTCTATGGAGACATTATTTGCATATYTGAAGGAGTTTCCTAAAGTATCTGAGGTCTATATGGTAGATGCAGAAGAACAGCTTTTGCATGCTTAGGGATCCAAGATGTGAGGCTCTGCCCAGCCCTCCCCAGGAGTTCCCTCCTGCTCCCAGCCCTCAGACAGCCGCATAACACCCCAATGTGTTGCCCACTGGTAGCTTTTTGCTGACTTTTTAAATAGAGAATATCCCCCATCCTGCCCTTTCTGGTCCTTTTCCTTCTCCTGGAGCAGGGATGGATTTGTGACTGACCCTTGGCTCCAGCCCCACATGGGYATTTCTGCCTGGAAAGCACAATAGTTTATTGCAGCTGCTTCCAAAGAGAAGTGGGGGCAGCTTGATAAATGCAGGGTCTTCACTGGAAATGAGAGGCATTCCATGCTTTTGCCTTTCCATTTCCATTTCAAATAAAGTTCAGGGCTGATTTTCTCCATGATAGAAAGAAATGAGAGTATGTCCAGATGYATGAAAATATTGGTGTTAAAACAGCCTTTTAAGTATGCAAATGATAAGAAATGAAAGAGGCACTGCATGCTTTAGCCTTTTCATTTACAGTCCTGATCTATGCAAAGTTCTGAGTTTTGTAGCCCATTTCTGAGTACTGAGGACTATAAAATAACTCATTGTGGTTTGTCTTCAGAGGATTCAATAGATATAATTCATCAACCAGCAGCTATGGAAACTAGCTGCAAATTAGAGAGCAAATTTCTCTGAATTCATTTGTTTGGATTTTGAGTTAGAAAAATTGTTAGTTAGTTTGAATTGTTAGAAAAAACTACCTTTATGTTATAGGAMCATCTCAACTATTTCACTATTTTCCTGTTAGGCAGAGTTGCTCTTTTGAAGGGTAGAGTTGACCACAAGTTKTGTTTCTCCCAGTGTTTCCCAGGCTTCTGCAGCCAACCCTGTTATATTCCCTGTGCCTGTGTTCTGCTGTTCCTCCACCACCMCATTGGGCTGGAAACATTGTCCCAGCTATTTAACTTGGTCACCACACGGTTCAACTGTGAATTCTGGATTAATGTTCGAGCAGCAGAGGAAATTTTTAGGCAGTTTTAGGAAAGGTCAACAGTTTTGAGCAATGTGGAACATAATCTAGCTATGAAGATGGAGAGATAAGATTGGGCTTGCTTTATTGTACCAGGTTATAAATTCATTTCTATGAGATGACATCTATCCTCTTCTAGGATTTTTATGCATATTTCTTACCTGTTGTTAGTTTCAAAAATATTCTGATTCAAAAGGTTTTTATTTCAAAAAGTTAAATTTTCCCTAATTAAAGTTCAGGGTTTTTTTTTTCTCCATGATAGAAACAACTGAGAGTATGTCCAGATGCATGAAAATATTGGTGTTAAAATAGTAATTTAAATATGCAAATGATGAGAACGTGCCTTAACTTTTGATTTTTTTTAACTTGGGGACAGATTTTCTTGCAATGCTGGGTTAGCAGCACTGCTTTGTTTTGCATTTTGATGGTACCGTATTTGCAAAAAAACTCAGAAAGGTAATCTTAGAGACAYTGTAATTTACATCAAAAATTTCAGAGTAATTTATGCTGCTGATCTCCAAAATAAGCATGCACAGCACCATTTTATCCCATCCCTGTTATTAAAGCAATTTCCAAGTAAATCATGCTACATATTTCAGTGAGGTGTTTTATTTTCCTTATTTCACTTCTCCTAGATCCACTGCAGCTGGACAGAGCTTGCTAGCAGCCAGGTAGCTGCAGCTGCAGGCAGAGTGGGAAGTTGAGTAAAATGTCTGCAAACCTGGTGTGCTCATGGATTTACTGTCTTCATTCCCACCTCTGGTTCAGCTACCATCCRAGGCTGAGAGTTTGGGTGGGTTAATAAGGGGAAACTCCTGTCTTTTCTCCCTTCTAGACTGAGTGACACAGGTCATGGTCTAATTTTCCTTTCTCCCACCCTGCTCATGCCTTTAGTACCATTGGAATTCAGAGAGAGGCAAGATGGATCTACTTTGGGCTGGGGTAGGCATGTGTCAAGTCAATAAGCTCTAGGAGGGCTAAGGGGACCAGCACTGAGGTGTGGGAGAGATTYTCATCAAAGATCACCTCCAAACACCCCCTCCACCACTACAGCAAGAGCAATGCAAGTTGTATGTCCTGTCATCCTTGGAGAACAGCAGAAGTCGATTCTGCCTGCAGTTCTCTGATGGTTTAAAGCAACCTTAACTGAATGGAGGCACTTTAGGAAGTASTAGAGGAAAGAAAGCAAGCTCAGTGCCAAAGCTGTGATGTGGTAGCATGAATTTCTTATCTTTGGATGTTCAGAAGCAGCATTTATTAACCTGAGGAATGCTTGGGCAGCTTTCTTAGTGAATCAGGTTATACTGTCCCTCTCTCTACATCCTGYTCTCTCTACATCCTGCTCTCTCTACACACCATGTTCCTCCCCTCTCCTCTTTTTCTTCGATCCAGCCATTCTTGTTTCTGGCAAGCAATGCTCCTGCCTCAAGCAGCAATGTCCCCCGTTGGTCCCTGAGGCTGTTAGCCAGCATGGACAGKCTGGGGAGATGCCTGGCACTAACTGCCTTTTCATCTTGTCGAGCTGCTGCAAAATCTGGTCTTTTGAATAATGGTGTCATTTCCTTGTGGGACACATAAATGGTGCCTTAGTTSTGCCTGAGTGCCAGGATAGCATTTGTGAAAGCTATTAAAAAGTTTGTAGMTGTCAAGTAAATGTATATGATTAAATAAGTGATTCAACTAGTCTAATTAACAGATGGCAGGAACAATTACATATTCATATTTCAGGCCAACAACATTTGGTAGATATAATTGCCTTACAGGTGTTAACTGCCCTTTGTTGTGAAATGAGGTGTCTCTAAACACTGAAGGTACTCAGCAAAGTGACTTGTGGTTATGAACTTACAAGGAGGTTAATGGCTCTCCTTCTGCATGTGATGCTGGAAAGCTAAATTCAGCTCCTAAGTCCAACACCAAAACTAAGAAAGTGGAGGGAAAGAGGTGAGCAGGTGTTTATAATCTGATTTCTGGAAAAAGTCACTGAGCACTACAATTGGTTTAAGCTCACTCTGATGCCTGATGTAAAGTCCAAAAAGACATTCAGAGTGGAAGAGACATCTGCTGGAAGAAATCCTTGTGTTTTGTTTTTTTCTTTTTTTCTTTTTTTCCCAATTTACTTTTTCTTCCCCTTATGTAGAAGAGTAAATTGCATGTCGTTTGGATTAGATTCTAATACAGATTGTGATGACTTGTGGCCAGAAGAGCAAAAATGAGTAAGTAGGTGGTAAGTTTATGCTCATTTTGTAACTGCTTTTTTTTTAATAGAACCCAAAAGTGATTATTCACTGTAAGTCTTATATAACAAGGTTGCCGAAGATGATAACTTGCATACATAAAACACAGACACAGTAAATTGCAATTTTTGAAGTTTTTTTGGTTTATGCCTTACATTTAGCACTTGACTTGAATAAAAAAGAGCTAAAAGAATTGATGGAAAATTAAATACTTTTTGTTGGTAGATAAATACAACATGAATAAAATGCTACTATATCCATAGATGAAGGTGATAAGACCAAGAGCAAAGGCTGATCCTTAGTGTTTACCTTTCCTGATAGTTGGTATTGAAAACTATCAAAGCCTTAGACTTGTTTCAATATTATCATTTCAGCATTGCATTATTTTGATTAAGGCAGTTCAGGTTGGTAACCTAATKTATTCCTTTTTGGCATCAAAGATTGTTATTTATTAAACAGTTTAGGCAGCATAAACATTAGCTTCCAAGMTCACACTTAATATGGCCTTGGAAGTCATATTTCTACACAGTGCTGGTTCCTGCATTGATGCTGGTCGTGGTTTTCAGCTGTGTTCAGGGTACACAGCATCGTCCTCTTCATACGTATGTTKGGGGAGAGGGAGCAGAAATGACATGGAAAAGCAGAAAGAAATGAATTCTAGAGACTTCTCTCAGATATAAACTTAAATAGAAGGGGAAATCTTAATGTTTGTGAGTGCTGCTGAAGCACAGGTCGCACCCCTTTGAGTTGTGAAAAAGCCCTGCTCTGGCGCTTTTAAGGGTTGGGAGGGGCTGGGTGGGTGCAGCCTGGGCTGGGCATGGCATGGGTCATGCCCATCTCCGTAGGTGCTCAAACCTTGAGACCTGAGGCACAAAGAAATGTTCCTCATCATTAAAATGTTTATCTCTTTCCTAAGTTTTCCTGTAGTAAAAATGTCACATGCATTATTCTTGTTATGCAAAATCGCAGTAAATGGCAAAAGGTCAACGGTGGCTGTCAAGATTATCAGAGAGTAATTGTAGCAGTTTCATGGCATATCAAATGTGAAGGCTTTTATTTGATAATAGTTCAGTGGAGTAGCTGGGAAGTAAATATCAAATGCAAAACAAATGCTATGCAAAAGGAATGCAGGGGGTTTATTATTTTTTTTCACTTTGTGGGTTTGTTGCTCTTGCTCACTCAATCATTTTGAATCCCTCTATTGCCACAGCAGATGTTTCATCTCTTCCATCTCTGATTATGTATTTCTGACAGTTTTGAAGTCTCTCCAAGTATGACTTGATTATATCATAATTTCTTTCTTTTATAACCTTCAAACAATATTTTTTTCAATTTTTATCCTGATGGAAGAGTTATGGAAATGTACCATTTTAGCAAAAAGAAGTTCTAGACTGAGATGATTTTATAATGTGGCATACTTTGAAACTGAATGTCTGTCCTGAGAATAGAAAACTAGATCTTCTTGGAGCAGTTTTGACAAAAGCTGCATGACTTAAAGGTTGTGCATTAAAAGCAAACAGGATTGTTGAGATTTTGCAATTTTCTTACAGAAGTGTCATATATGTGAAAATAGCACAATGCTGTGGTAGCAATCCCATATGTTTGAGGGAAAGGAATTGTGTATTAYGTTCTGCAAAGCTTGAAAGTATAGGGAAATGTGCAATAGAAGGAAAAATTGAATAATTTAATTTAAAACAGAATATATTAGGTGCATTCCAAAGTCCAGAAAAAAATTACACCTTTTTGCTCTTTCCCCCCCCCTCTGTTTTCTGTTAGGAAGGTATGAAATTAAATATTTGGATTACTTTTTAAATTTATTCGTTTATTATCACAACTGAAAAGTCATCTGGTTCAGTATGCAGGAGCTACATGGTAGAGCTAACCACTTAAATCTTGGTTTAAAYCTCTTTGATTGTTGTGTATTTCAGTGCTGACCATTGTTTCCCTTAGTTTTAATATTGAGTCAGTTTCCGGAACCCATTTTCAGGGTTAGGAAGTTAATTTTGAGTTCTGTGTGTCCTGAACTGGAGCATTTTTCTCATATGATTTGTAGTTTTCAGTTATTTCAAAATTAAAAAAAAAAAAAAAAAAAAAAAAAAAAAAAAAAAGTAGTTCAGGTAGAGATTCCTTGCAATTGAAAATAGCATTCAGAGTTTTACTTATTTGGGTTTATTGGGCTGGGATTGAAAGGTAGAGTTGTCCAGCAAAGCACAACCAGTTTAGAAATAGTGTATCAGGGTTTTAACAGTGATTTATTAATTCTGGCACTATTGCAAGGAAATAATTAATTCTCTGTAAAAATGATTTAATATGGATTGCTATGTCTATGCTGTCCATTGTTGATTTTAGAAAGCTTCTAACCTTGCTTGCATTTTTGAAAAAAATTCATAATTCTTTTATTTTAGAAAGYATTATTTCATTCTCTGTGTTTGAGGGGGGAAGAGTAATTCTGGTATTTTTCTTTTTTGCTGGGTTACCCTGTGTGTAGCACAGCTGAGAAGGAAACAAAATGCATAATATTTTTACAAAAAACTGTGTCTSATGTTGCCAGTGACACAGAAAGTGTTGGAGGAAGCTTTCCAGGGCATTTGATAATTGTGACAGGAGACACATCTCTTCAATAGCTATAAGATACAGGTGRAAATACATACCTCAGCTAAATAAAAAAGGGATAATTAATAAATGTTATAGTAAKTGTTCAATATGCTGATTATCTACACAAGAATTACAAAAACTGCTTTAGATGTTAGTTGTTTATCAGTATGTCAACTAATGAAATTCTAAGGAGGGGGGAAATAATGTGCAAGGAATAATTTAAAATACTTTTTTACTGTGTTATGAATAGCCATAACCATAACTTATGGAATTTTCCCTGAGGTGTTTAGAAAGTTTTTAGTATGTTGTTATTATAGATTTTTTATTGATTTTCCTGGACTCCAGCTCCTGGCGTAAAGTAGAAGAGTGTAAAAATTCAGGGAATTTTTTGACTGTATTAATTCAATTCAGACTGTGAAATTTCCTCTGCCAGAAGTGTGTTTTATTTAAGGCTTAGTTAATTCAGCATCTAGTGTCTTGACCGAAAAAGAAAAAATCAATTTAACAGCTTGTTTATTGATTTATAGTATTCAACTGAAGACTGAAGAAAAATGGATGAGCAGGTAATGCACTTCTTCACACAGCACAGACCCAAGGCTGTCTGTACCTAAGATGTTTCCCCTCTATTAGTGTAACTGGGTTTGATGTGGAAGAGAGTGGGAGAGGGGAATGAGAGGCTGGCAGCCCAGTTGTCATTTCTGGTGGCATTGCATCCTATTTTTTTTTTGTCCATACAAGACCTGAGCTCTTCAGAAATGCCCCATTTAGGTTTAAGCCCAGGAAAAACAGCAGGTAGAACAGGTCAGGACAGGTATAGAGAAGGTTAATAAAAGTGCTTTACTGATTTGAGGAATATAAACACATTTTGTGTCACTTTTAAGTTCAGGGTGAGTACCTCAGTTTTGTACCTCTTGTTTGCCAGTCATAAAATGCAAAATACCTCAGAGTTCTGCCTGGGTGCTGGAATCAAGTATCTGGTGTTGCTGTATCTGTATTTGGAGTTGCTGATGACATTGTTGGATCAAATAAAGAGCAGGAAAATATTTATCCTAGCTGTGGCAGGAGAATCCAGCACACCTGAGCCTTTAAAACAGAGTGTGGCATTTAAGGGTCTAAGGTGAGTCAGGTGGGATGGGGGAAGAGGAGTGTCTGTGRAGAAAGCAGAGAGCTTTTGGGGTCATGAAGCCTCCTGGAGACCCTGGTGAGCTGTCAGAGCTGTCAAGAGAGACCCTGAGGAGTTCTTGATTTGTGACAGACAAAGACTCTGGTAAAATAGTTTCCTGAATGAAGACTTCCTTTTTTGTTTTAATTAGATGACATATCAAAGCTTGCTTTGCTCTCATTAATTACTRCTTAAATTTTTCTTTTGAGCTAATTTGTGAACAACTTTAGAGCTACTTTATGAGTTACTTTGAATGTTTTTTTAAGAGGCACCAGCGTCAACAATCATGCTATGCTTAAGTCTGAAAAGACACAGGCTTCATTCTTGYACCTAAATCCATGTCTGTACAGGAACTATCTTGGAAGAACAGTGAAAAAGCAATCAACTTTCATATAAGCCCACAGAAGTAAAACTAAATTTTCTAATGCCTTTTTGTCTTTTATSCATCATTATGTTGATAATGCCAGAAGATAGTATTTTGGAAGGGGAGCAACAATCTGACATTGAGGGGTAAAAGGAGAAGGTTATCTGGTTTTATTTTAATTGTGTTGATTCTTGTTCAGATATTTGAGTTACTTTGTGTTGAAAACACTGAAGAAAAACAAGTAAAACTGACAGTGCAACCCCAGTGGTGTGGGTTTTTTGACCAGAAGCTGCAGGAGCATTTTAAATGGGCAAGAGGATTAGRTTTCAGAGAGGTGTCTTTATGTTTGGCCTCTGACTCTAATTCAAGTTCTCCTTGGGGAATCTTCAGTGACTTTCAGCAAGGCACTGGTCTTTAAGAAAAAATGGTATCATTGTCTTTTGCCTTCAAGCATGACTGCATTTTTTTGAGGTGTTTATACGGRGAGGAGGCATAGCCCTCTTTCCTGCTGCATTGATATTCTTTCCTGGTTTTGTTTTCTTTTCTCTTCAGTTSGTAATATGAAATAATTGTCATATTTTAAATACAGACAAATGTGTGTATACATAGTCTTTATTTTGAGTGATGAGCAAAGTGGGTTAGTAAATATATTTGCAGACAAAGTTTATTGTCCTTTAACCTGTTGTATTTATCTTTAATTTTTTTGCATCTTTTCATTACAAAATGCAATCAAAATTTTGAGCTGTGAAGTGCGAATCTGTGAAGGCAATACAGTTCACTGCGTTAATGACATTATACTTMTTAGAATTTTGTACTTGCTTTGAAATCTAAATACAAAGCTTCATTTTTATCTTTTTTCTGCCTCTGATAGTTTAGAGATAGAATCGATAGTATGGCTTACTGTCTACACACAAATGTAAATAAATGCATGCTTTTGGAAGAAGTAGTACAGAGACACAAGGAGAKTTTTGAGGGCTGTAGACCAACAGTCATCAAAAATTCTTTGTATTGTGGTATGAGAAAAAAAACAACAGGGTCATAACTAAGAGGAAAGATGTGACTTTGTGGGTATGGCCAATATTGGTAACTGCATGCACATCTGCGTACTTTCAACACAYAGATGCAGATTTAGGAGGAATGGAGATAAGTGCCTCAGAGTCATGCTTAAGATTTAGTCTTACAGAAGGTGACTTAAAGATCTTGATTATATATGTCTGTCAGAGAGAAGGAGGTAAATATGTAGTATATGTACAGGGGAATAATACTACCGGGTACAAAACACCTCTTTCCTCTAGAGGAGGTAAAATGTAAGAACCTTAAATGGCTGCATGCTGAGGTCAGGCTCATTTAAATTAGAAGTAAGGCACAATTATTTATCTTTAACAGTGGGGCTATTAATCATTGGAACAAATTACTGAGAAAAGTGGTGGGAACAGACAATTGCCATAAATTATAACTCCCTGAGGAATTACCACAGGATTCAGTTATTGGTTTCACCAAAGAGGCATATTATGGAACCCAAATACATTATCTGAAGGAAATTGAACTCAAGCAGCAGCACAAGCCACATAAGGCTGGGATATTATCAACTGTGCGAAACCAAAGGGAAGTCATAATTGTAATCATAGCTACAGCTCCATCATTTGTTTTTACTTCATAGCTGTATYGTTAAAGTGATTTCTCATCCTCTTGTCTTTTTTCAAGAAATGTTAAGGAAATGAAAGTTGTTGAATTTTCATACTCAGACGGAAATGAAAATAACACAAATTTTACAGCTTCACTCACTTTAACAAGGAGTCAGTATCATTTTGCTGTCAATACAATATGGTTTCTTTTGACTTTATTAAATGTCCTTCTCAAATGTCAAATGGTGATTGTTAAAATGAAATGCTGATTCTTATAATGRGGCTTGTAAAACAGCAGGTTGCATAAAACTTTGTTTCCAACCAGTTCTATTAAGGAAAAAGCTTTAAGTTTTTTGTGGGTTATGTAATTTAAATTAATTTCTTACGAATCTAGATAASTTAATTAAAAATCTTATGAATCTAGATAACTTTTTCTTCCAAAATTTTATATTTTGGTAGGATCTATTAATCGTGTTATAAAGATTTAAAACCATCTCAGAATATTTTGGATTCTTTCAAGACAGGTAGCAATTTTCCTAGCATGCTACTCAGTCATGGCCTGATCAAAATACCTAATCAAGAGTGAGGGATCAGAGCCAGCAACAACAAAGAAATCAACCAGACATTTCAAATAAATTTCCTTGAGGATTTTTGTCTCTACAAACAAAATATGTGAATTTAAATGGAGAGCAGCTTAAAAGAAGAAACCAAAACACYTTCCAAACTCCCCAGCAACTACGGAAAACTTCATTTTATACACGCTGCTTAATTAGGCAGTAGTGTTTCTGTCCAAAAGAAGACAAGCAGTCTGTTGTCCTTTGGTTTGAATGCCTACTGGAACTGTTTCTTGAGGGACACATTCCWCAAGAGGCAAGCTGCAAGTAGAGCTTGGATTGCATTCTTTACTTGGACATTTCTATGGCTCTGATGACTTTTTCTCTAAAACCATTCAGGAGTTGTGCTTGAAATTCTCTTTTTTYGGAATATATGGCCCCTTTTCCTAAAGACTGTGTGTCACTTGGATAAGCCAGTCCTGCAGCCCTGGAAGAAATACTTGATGGCAGACAGAGCTCACTATKAAATAAACTACTTCACCCTCTTGGTAAATGGCTTGATTTAAATGCTTAGCTGTGAAAAATATTCTGTTGCTCTCTTCAGTCTTTGTATAAAGCCTTTGCTCAAAACCAATTCATACAGATTAGTCACTTTGTTGTAATGTTGAAAAAGCACTGCACTACCATGGTACTATAGCTGTGAGAAAAGACTGAAAGCATAAATTCCATTAACCATACTSCTGATTGCAAAGTCAGCACAGCTCACAAAATCATATTAATTAGTTTCTTATATGACTCCAGCATACCTGATTTTTTTATAATTGTTTAAGAAGGGGGCTTCTATACCATGTACATTCATATTACTGTTGGCCTYCCCCATCTTCCTTATTATCTCATTAAGAAGTAAAGGCAATGTACTTAGATGCACCTTTGCACACTTACGATGATTGACTTCTGTTCTTGGGTTCTRTTATAATGCTCAGGAGAAGTAAAATCTGACCCAAACCCTCTAAACAAACAAAACAAAATGCTCATCAAAAAATTCATAGTAGATACGTATAATAACACATTTTGTTTGGATGTCTGCCCCTTGCCAAATATCTTTAAATAATAATGTAAAACATGCAGATTAAAGTACAGTGAATTGCTCAGTTCTGTTCTCTAGCATAAAATCRTAGAATCATTTAGGTCGAAGGAGACCTTTACGATCCTTGACTCCAACCAAAAAACGAACACTTCAAAGTCTACCAGTAAACCACAGCCCTAAGTGCCAYGTTCATGTGGTTTGCAAAGATGAGATCTGAATTCTTCTGTTCAACTTAATRTTATTTTTATTTTTGTCTCAAGTACTGCTGTTAAAAATAATGTTTTTAATAGGAAAAAATGCTGCTGACATTCTGTGAACTGCAAAGTTGTATGTCAAACAAAGTGAAGCTTAGTGAAATTTGAGTGAAGAGCCTGCAGTCTTGCCATCTAGGAGGTCAGTGCCAGATGCTGTGAAGCAAGATAAAAAAAAAAAAAATCTGATGCTTTCTTAGGGAATTGTGGAATTCTCTGCTTTTCACCAAATATTTGGAAATCTGCTTAAACTTTGAAGTCACATTTATATCTCCTGTGTGTCTGCCATGACTTGTCGTGAGAGAATTTACCTCTTTAGGGATATCTAGAAATAGATTAGACAAGTTCCTGAACAACCTGATACAATTGCTTTGAGCAGGACATGGAGCTGTATGACCTTCAGAGGTCCCCTCCAAGCTGAATTGTTGTATGGTGCCGTGATTTAATCTGCCTTCCAGATGTCCAAGTCAGAAGCAACAAGTGAAGGGCTGCTGGGAAAGGCAAACATGCTTGGGTATTTTTGGTGCTTCCTTTTTTTGACTGTTAGCACATGTCCTTGTTACAGCTCAGGTTAACAGTAATATTGTAATTTTGCCTAAATATTAAAGTAGCCAGTTAATTTTAGAAGGTAAGAGCTTCCATAGCTTCAAGGTACAAATCAAAGAGAAGGGGAGAAGGTGGTTATGGAAAAWGTGGCCAGTGGGAGAATAAGGCTGGCATCACTAGCTGACATTAATGGATATGGATATAAATAGAATTAGCTCAAAAGGCAAAGCAGAAACTGTCAAAAATCAGGTAGATTTGCAATGTAAATTAACAAGAAAACTCCATTGCTAGTCATACAAGTTCAGACCAGTTCTGAAGAATTTTATATTTTTAGGCATTAGTAGATGATTAATTCTGCAACTTATCATGGTTGTTGATAAAGGTTATGAGCTAGTGGCATGATTGTGGTGACAAGAGGGGATGRTAGTAGATTGCATGTGTGCTCGTTATGCCGATCTTCAAAAGGTTAGCAGTAAGATGGGGTGCCAAAAAAACAAAAAGCCTGGCAGACACCCAGGRGAATTTTCAAGTCTTTCAGTAATAAGGTGGGAGAAAGGGATTGTTCTTTTGTTTATTTTTAAACATTTATTAGACTCAGCAATAAATCTGGTGTGACATAATGCTGGTGTCCAGCAATTAGCCTGCACTTCCAAATTAACACTGCATTCGCCTGTGTGGCCTTGACTTGACTAATTGGCTGCTTTTCCTTCTTTGCATTCTGTTGTGAGTGTATGATGACAGTGATTCAGCATGTACAACACAGGCATAAAAAAATAATTTAATGCTCCACTTACTCAGCAGGCATGATTGACACCCTCTTGGGTGACTGCTGCAGCAGAGCTGGTCGGGGTAGCACATTGGCACTTTCTTTGCTGTAACAGTGAAGCCAAGACAACTGTTCTAGTACAATMTATATCTTTTTGAAAGTCAGAACATGGTAAAATTATTGAGTATGATTGACAGCTTGAACTAGATAGCTCCCTAGATGGGTATCTAGAACAAGAAAAAACATCATTAAAGGTGATGACTCCTGCGAGCAAAGAGCTAATCCTTTACATTTACAAGTGAGTGAAAAGTAGGTTTGTTTGGTTTGCATTTAGCAGCACCATCAGTTCTTTATAAAGTAAAATCATTTGCTCATTAATTCATAACTTTATATAAAATCACCTTATTTTGAAAGGAGGGTAAGTTATTATCCATATCATCTAGGATTGTTTTCCTTTTGCTGGGTTTGCCATTTTTTCTGTTACYACTCATCCAGCTTTACTGTTGATAGAAAATACTGTAGGATCATTTTTCATGAACATTTTTGTGTCTTGGGATCATGGAATAAACCAGAAATGTTCAGAGAAAGTTTGCAAAGAGAAAATTGTTTCTAAAATACATTACCTTCTTTTACTGTAGGTGAATTATTTTATGTTTTCCAAGTTTCTGCTTAGACAGGAAAGAATAGCTTGGAGGAACACTAGATGGCTGAAAGTGAAGCAGCAGGGCAATTTCTTGAGAGTATTTTATGCAGCTAAATGGAAAAGTATTATTTGAATTTCATGGCCTATTTTAGACAACACTTCCCCAGCTTGCTAGTGGCTCTGTCAGCAAATCCTTTTTGTTGCTTTTGTGTTCTTTCTGCAAGGACCCTCTTTCACAGTGCCTAAGAGGTGCTTGTGAGCTCACTTCTGCAGAGCCCTGCTTGTATTGAGGCAGCTTCARGAACAAAAGGTTTGCAGGATTAGGTCCCAGTTCCCAAAATAGCCTTGCAAACTTTTGCAGCCACGTGGTGTTAGGGAAGAGAGTTGATACTATGTCAATTTTGGCAAGACAGAGCAAGTCAATGTGAAAAGCAAAATATTCCTTGTCATCCTTTCCCTTTCTGAAAACAAAATTTGGAAGAACTGTTCAGAAAAAAAAAATCTCCTCTCTGGAAATTATCAATTTAGGGCTGTATCTTCTAAAGAAAATGTCATGACTGTTCCATTAGCAAATCATGCGCTTTGCCTGCTGGCACAATAATGCATTTTTTTCTCACAGTTACATCACATCAAGGGACTGTTGAATTGAAATTGGGATGCTTAAAATGCACAGAAAGTTGTTKGAAATATCTGCAAGGAAATACTAGATTAAGGTATTAAGAAGGTTATTCATACAGATACAAGTGTTAGGTTGKGGTAGTCACTTGGCAGTGGTGATTGACCAATAGATAGAAGAGTTTTTTGAACCATATTTAGTCAAACTTTGCTGTGTGACATAAATAACAACATTTCATTGAAATTCAAAAATGKTAAAATTTCATACTAAAAAGGTATCCACATTAGAAAAGAATTTTCCCCCTCGCTCCTTACTAGAATTTTTAGAATTCCATATGCCTTCAAAAATGGTTTCTGATCTTATTCAAGATTTTAATGTTAGAGGAATTGTTCTTTGCCTCTGAATTTTTGTTTTGCCTGAGGAAAACAAGCTTGCTTATACTATCAACTTGTGTTCTTAAATTTGTATGAGCCAATGAAGAAAATGAAGACAATTTCTTAAATAAATTTTCAAGTGCTTAAGGAAAACTTTTCTGTACAAGTTCTGGGTTTGGTTATTCAGCTTTTAAAAATAAATTACCTGGATTGTTTCGATGACAGGAAAAAATATATGCAGCAAATTCATATCTTGAATTAGCTCAAAAGGCTATGCAGAATCTATCAAGAATCAGGTAGATTTAGAATGTAAATTAACAAGAAAATTCCATTGCTAGTCATAAAAGTTCAAGCTAATTYTGAAGAATTTTATATTATTAGGCATCCTATATATGATACAGTGTCACTTCTGGTTTTAAGCCATTTAACAAATGTGTGTTTCATCCAAAATTTATCATATACATTATATAAAGATATCTATCACTATTCAATATATATTTTGGGTGATATGTAGTCATGTGTTACTGGGTTTATGAAAGGGCCAGAGTAAGGTGCAGCACAGTTTTGAGGTCTTACCATACAAACACAACATTGCATGTGTTAGTTCATGGGCTGTGACCAGGATGGAAACTCAAGGCTTTGCTGGTTACATGCAGTGGGATGGAGCGTGGGTGGTTTCAACTGGGGCCCCAGAGGCAGCAGGAACCAGATGGGGTGAAAGGGAAACAAGAGCAAATGGGATTGAGACCATKTTAGTAGGTGTGCAGAGACAGAGAGGGTGAATTTTGATGGGTGTTTTATCTGCAGGGAACATATCTGCACAAGTCTGTCAGTGTACACACACACACGCACATGTATGTACAGGTTTTARGTGGGTATCATAATTATTGTCTGAAATGTTAAATTCTTAGTTATAAGAGGTAATGTGGCCTTTTTTCATAGTCTGAGTCTTCTGTGTTTGCTATTTATTTATTATAATCTGCATTCCGCATTTTTCCATTTATTTAATGTGATGATATTTATGCTTCCTAACTTGGAGGACTGAAATTTTAATATACAGGAGAAAGGAACTGAAGCTTTAATGATATCCACAGAAAATTCCTGTTTAGCTTATTCATACTACTCCTACTTAGTTATCTTGCCTAATACTCATAGCATCCTAAGCTCCCAAATATATAGTTTGTAAACAAAACCATAAAAACTTGTTTATGAATGTGTATTGGAGAGAAATGAACAATATATCATCTAAGCAATAATGGTGATTTATGTTCAAATAAATGTTTGCAAATGCTTTCTTCATAACATTGAACAGTTCGGTTCAATGGGTAAAAAGTGTATACATGTGTGTGTAAATATGCACTACATGTTCTTCATAACATAATTGTTATTGTTTTAGATGCTTTAACATAACCATGCCACTAATATTTAAAGTCAAAGGCTGACTTTTCAGCTTTCACTATTAATTTTGTAAATGCCTTCACAGAGTTAAACTTCACAGTGGTAGTCCTGAACAGGTTTCCTAGGCATTTTGTAATGTCAGGCTCCCCTGGTGTTTACTCTTGCAGTTTGATGCTTGTTGACATGCTGATTTGTGTTTTACACCACCAGATATGTTTTGTTCATTTGGAGGAATGAGATTAAAAAGGTTATGCCAGCTTTTCCTCTCCCTCCCTAGCCCATATATCTCCTTTTGATTTAAACTCAGGTTTAAAAATTAAAAAAAAAAAAAAAAAAGCAGATTTTTGCAGCTAAGCTAAACTGGAGAAATCAATAGAATTTATTATCAAGGGATGTCTAATCTCTCAAGCTAATACAAGACTTTGCAGCTATTGATTACATGCTAAGGATGCACAAACTGTTATCATATGTGGAGGCAACAGAATAAACATACTATCAAGAGAAAATGGGTAAATAATTGTCAGTAGTGCAGTTATATTTATCTGTTTACTATACCTATGATGCAGGGACAGGTGTATTCTGCATCCAAAAAGATACGTTCTGAAATACATTGAATATCCCCTCATTGCTACTGAAACTAATGCAGTGTAGAGCTGATTATCTATGTAACAATTCAGATGTTTTCTTCAGCTCCCTAAGGTATGTGGTCAATAAGAAATTTGTAAGCTGGCTTAATAAATCAGTCACTAGATGAAGTGAAGAGAAAAAACTCATAGATTTTCATGCAATTGCAACCTTTTTCTGCACCAAAATAAATCTGTAGTGTTAATACAGTTTAAATACCATAGTTTCATTTATTCTGGGTTCATATTTCACATGACAAACAGATGGACATACTAATGCACACTAATTCAATTCTTTTTGTGTTTGCATCCATATTTGTTTTGTATTCTGTATGTGTCACATATTTGAGAAGGGAGATGCCCAGCAATCCCTATTATTTTTGTTGTGGGAATATGTACCTGTTAATTTTTTTCTTTCTTGTCAGACTGCTGAAAAGACTTCAAATTGTACTACTTCTGTCAGCTTCATTTAACTTYTCTTCCTTTGATGTTCACTATTTCTTAATGCTTTTAAGTTTTAAAAGATTGAAGGCCCAAGTTTTCAAATGTGGCTGTCTAAAATCAGGTCTCTTAACTGCTGACATAAAACAAGATTAAAAAAAAAAAAACCCAACACTAAAAAAAATAACCAAAACCCCCAAAACAAACAAAATCAACCCAACCAACGAAAAACCCTACCACCAAGTACCTCAGTGAGACTTTCCAACTTGCATTTACCTACATGACAGGTGTCCTGGTAGATTCTGAGAATGAGGGAGTGCGGGTACTCCAACAGTGGAATATCTTGGAATACACACTAAGTATATAGAAGAGAGTCCTTGACTGAAGATAAATAGTTCATGAACTATCACTAAATTGTTAAAGAATTGGGGGCAATGCTGATAACTGATTTATGCRTTTACTTCAAGGCAGTGTAACTCTATTTAGAAATGGTCAAAATTCTGTCAGTTACAGACAAGAAACTTGAATAGAATTGGCAAAAATTATTCTGTCACAAAGACAGACTGGTTTATGAAAATCAGACTGAAGTGCATGGCATTTTTGGGATGTCTGAAGGATCTTTCTGTATTATCATCATATTGTTAAATAATGGAGTTATTGGGAGTTAATCTGAGCTAAATTCTTTCGGATTTGTAGGTTAATAATCTTGAAACACAGGGGTTTCATCATGGATATTCTAGTACAGCTCACCTTACCTAGGGATTTTTGTTAGCTTTGTTCATAACATAACTTAATTAYAGTTTGCTCCTTTGACAATATCACATCGCCCCCAGAAGTGCAGAAGTGATCACAGTCGATGTGTGTAGTTCTTGCTTAGACTGTGCTTGTCTCTTGAAATGTTTGACTCTAGCTCAATCCTTCTTAATGAGTCGTACACTCATATATTCAGCAGTCCTAACCGAGTTTATGATGTGAGGAACTTGGTATCTACATAAAAACCCTTTCTGCCTGATTCACCTTTCACTAATAATGARAGAAATAATTGAGAGTAATGCAGCTGAAATGAGCAAGTGAGAAACCTTTGTTTATTGTTTTCATACTGCACTTCTGACAGCTATTCCTATTTGAGTTGTGCTTCCATTGGCTCTTTTCACTCTAACCTTTCTTTCAGGTCCTTATCCAGGGTCTTTCAGAAGAACTGCCTTTTCTTTTTTTTTAAGTTTTGGGAACATTTTGTTTTTGTAGGACCTTGCATGAACTGGGAAAGCATCAACAACCACATCTTAGAATAATCCTCTTTTATTTCCCACATGCCAAGGAAAGAGTTACCCTGGAAAGGTCAGGAGAAGCCACAGGACAAGGAGGCTCATGTTCTTGTAAAGGAAAACTCTGRGAAATTCCAGTGGCTGTTCAGACTGAGAATATTGGCAGAAATATAATGACTTCTGTTTTTCTGTATAGTTTTTCTTTTAAAGGCAAGATAATTAAAGGAGCCTCGGTGAGAAACACTGTGCTTTAAATTATGGGGTTATTGCTTGTACTTTTTTAAATAATGGTCGTTTATACATTTGCTTTTCTATGTGAGAGTTTTTATTTACCATAAGCCCACATGTCTCTATAGTTCTCTCAAAACCACAAATTTGTGCATTATCACACCTTCCAAGACCAGTTAGTTTCACCTCTAGTGTCACCAGTGAAGGCTATCTGCAYCACTCTTAAACTTGATATGAGTTTCAGTCAATGTGGTTGAATCAGAAACTGGAAGTCTGCTCCTCAGTGTAATGACATACTAGAAAGAGTTCAAGGGGAAGGAAGGATCCAAAAGCCAACCCAAGTTAAAGAACTGAATACACAGTGTATCTTCAGCATATGGTGGTTTTTGAGAACTACCCTTTGTCTGAAATGCTTGTGCTTTAAAATTTGCCTGTTTGTTTTCCATTTCATGTAAATAAATGTGCATTCTGGTTGCTTCTCAGAAGATCTAATTCCCCCACCTCTGACATGTACATGGAAATTAGAGTCTTGCGGTCAATATTTAGGATTTCTGAGGAAAGGCAGCTAAAGCATAGCACATGTTATACTTTGATAGCCTCATTGTATGGAATTTTTTCACAGGTTTTGGGACATCTGTTTGTCTCTGACTGGCAGCAGGCTAATGTGTATTATCATTAAAAATATGATCTGAGGAAGTGCACACTCTCACCTTGCTGCTTCTGCAGCTGTGAAGGCTTTTGTTTTCACTCCCATCACTGTGTAAGTGAAGATAATCTCTACAAAGAGGCTTGATATTGACCTGTCATATCACGTGTTGCTTATCAAGCACTAAAGAAATTGAATTTCATTTTATCTGTTATCTGGAATGTCTTATTAAATCATCCTGCATTTGAGAGGTTCTATGGTGTCAACAGGTTTTGTCTCTTTTGCCATCTATCACTCAATTGTTAACCTTTGGAGAATTACTAAAATGTTCTTTATTTTATCCCATAAGGTTGGGTTAAATCTTCTTGATCCAGAAATTGTTGTGATGGAGTGCCACGTACATACAATTCTTTTACATGGTTTCYGGATGAGGATTGAGGATTTAGTAATTTGTGCAAACGTAGAGATCTCGTATCATTCTGTTTTTTCTGCTCTTTTGATATTCTCCCAATGCCTCTGTTTTTAATTGGTTCAGTGAGAGTAAAAGCAGTCAGATTGGATAATGAATCTGAATCAGCGACCACTTGGTAGCATTTGTGTGCCAGGAGATAAAGCAGAAGTGAGGACGAGGGAGATAACAGAGATGGGTATTGCCAGATAGGAAAAGCAAAGGGCAGAGAGAGAAGCTGGCTCTAAGCAGAGGTGGAAATGGGGTGGAGCTCATAGCAGCAGCCCATGRGCAGCCAAGGTCTGGCAGAAGAGAGACTGTCATCATTAGAGGTGTTCAGGAGAACCTAAAGGTCAGTCCTGCCACCACTATCACCAAATCCTCCATATGCCTTGTTGCTGGGCTTCTGTTCAAAGATCTGACTCTGCTAGTCAGGATGTTCATGTCTGAGAGCTCGATGCAGTCACAGGATATTGAATTTCCTGCAACAACAGAAGTCCTGCATACTTTCTGCTGTCACCACAAAGGACTCCCTCCAGCCTTTTATCTGATGAGAGAAAGGCTTGAAAAAAATTCTCCCCACAATTTAAATTTTAAATACAAGATTTAATGCAAAGCAAGAAAAATAAAATGCTGTTTCATTCAAATGTGAAGCTCTCAATCAAAAAATCTTTCTAAAAGAGAAAGCCAAATAATTGTTTTTCAGATAACATATCCTTATGCTCAGATATTCAATTAGTGTCTGGGCACTGTTATGCTTTTTCAAACTTGTTCTAAGAAAACCTTGAAAAAAACCCCACCAAACCTCTTTTTTAAAAAGGACTAGAGTGTAGGATTGGAGTTAGAATTTAGGTGAAAGCATTGGCACATACATTGCAAATGAGCTCTCTGACTTGCTGTGGCTGGGTGTCTGATGGCCAGAGCCACCAGTGACCTGGGAGCTGGGTGTCACTCAGTTTTCTTGTGGCCCTGGCCCTTTGTAGCTTTGAACAAGCTAATCCTTTTTTTTCTGCCTCTTTCTCTTCACAGAAAAGTTTTAACACCACTTAGATGTCTTACAGGGGTAATTGGTAGGTTAATGTCTGAAAAATATTAAGTGCCTTCTGCCATCATTATTGAAACTCCAGCAGACAGGTTAAGGATTGAGCAGGTATTTTGAGAGCTCCTTATTTCTTCCCTCTTTGTCGTAGAGTGCCAATTTGACATTGGTAATTCAACAAAGAACTGAAAACTCATGTGCTTGAAAGTCCCTGTATTTTGGATAAAAGTTCTAGATGTGACTTAAAGAGGAAAGATGGGAAAACAACTGGCACGAAAAGATGTAAATTGAATTATTGGGATTAGAAGTACTCAAAAAGCATAAAGAAATCAGAAGAGAAGGCATACATTGAAATTAAATCCCGGTAGGGTTAAAGAAATATTTCAGTGAAACATAAATCCAAAATTGTGATAGGGAAATGGAAAGAAAAGGTGGTGAATACCTTTTGCCCCCATCAAGATCAAAGCTATTCTTAATGAGATGGTTGAGATCTTTGGGAAACCTATTCMAAAATTCTATCGTGTTTTATCTGAGAAAAGTAATTATTTGAAAATTGCTTTCTACTGAGGTGTTACAGATGGAGACTTTGTGGTGTGGTAGTTTAAAACAATTGGGCTTTACCTCTAGAGATTCCCAAGACGAACATTGCCCAGAAGAAAGAGTAAAATTGTGTTTTTAAAGCATCATTTTAGGAGCAGTGGGACAGTTGGCAGAGTTTACTGAAGCTRTTGAGAGACTCTGCAGACTTTAATTACCATCTCAATATTGCAGAAGTTGTTTAATTTCTGCCAAAGAAGGGAATAGTTGTGAGAAGGCGAGATCACACTCTTGTCTTTCATTCTTTCCTTTTTGACAGGTGAATAAAGGATGCGTTTCAGTATCTCCTCTGATGCTGTGACACATTTGTAAAATTTGCRTAGAATTGTAAAATAATTTTTCTTTAGGATTAACAAAGCTTTTATTTTTTTTCTTCTCTCTTGGAAGTGCTGTGCAGCATAGTGTAAATGCAGTTTCAGTTTTGTCATGAGAGATGTAAGATGAAAATGGAGTGTATTTTCTGTTACTGATTAATCAGCTTCAAAYATTAATACTTTCAGCCTCGATGGTCAGACACCAGGTGTTATGTTGTGTTAATTCCAAAAGATTTTTAATTCAAGTTTGAATTCCATCTCTAGTGGGAGTGGTTGGAGGCACAAACTGGATTAGCAGAACAAAGAGGAAATTATTRAAATCGGTAAAATCTGCATTTCAGAAGGAAAACAGCCTTTAACACGTTTCCTTGGTGAAGGATCTSTTTACTCTTTTAGGCCTCAAACTCYTAAATCAGAGTAYGTATAACTAAAATTTGCACTGTCATTCATAAGAGAAAAAGGCTGATTATTAAATATATATATACATAAACCATATATATATATTTGTATTTGTCCTAACAGTTCTCATCTGTGGCACTTGAGTGTGTTCAGTTTTTTCCTAAGTGCTTGCAGTAGCCAGGTGAATACCGATTCTTTGAAAACCCTTACTAGCTCCTTCCACAGATCTACTGCATTGCCACATTTTGTTTTCCATGACCACCTCACACCTCTCTGTACTTGCTAAAGTGCCAGCCATTGTTTTCTCTATAAAACCCTGCTTTTTCTCCTTGTCTTCAACTCTCTTATCTCTCAAGGACCTTTTCAATGCTATCTTTCAGTTTCAAATCTCTATTGTTAATGTACCATGTGTTCAGAGGGCTGCTGCAGAGGAAGTCTACTTATTCATTTGTAGTTTTCACTGTATATGTGATAAATAAGTACTTAAGGGCAAAGGTAATACATGTGATGGTTCAAAATGAAGAAAGGGAAGGGTAGAACATGGGAACAAATAGATGTAATTTTTAATCCTTAACACTCATCATGTTAGTAGGAATACCTTTCTGTTATATTTAGAATTCAGTTGTTTTGATGTTTGAAACTAAATGTTTGCAGTTTGTCTGGCAAACTGCATGCTGAATAGATTATACTGATTCACATTTCCTTATTTCAATATACCATCTGTGCTTTTGGCTGGTTCTTGCCTTGTTGGAACTCATAAATGCAAGTTACAAAGAACAGTTATGCTCAGACAGAGAAATCCTATATTTMATTTCCTTGAATAATCTTGACTGGTTTTGACCTTAAACCAGCAAGGACACAAGGCTAAAGCTGTATCAACAAAAGGCTTTATTTTCTCTGGTGAGGAAGGATGTATTAGCAGGCTATCTTCTCAGCAAAGCTCTAGTATATACAGTCATGGTCATGATTTTCATTGTGTAATCATTTTAATTAAGTTCAACGATAAAAGTTAGTCTTGCATGAGGAATGAATGCACTAGAGAGACAGTGAAAGATTGATGACTGCTCRGGGAGCATCACGTACTCTGCTGGTGGAAATGCAAGTATGGAGAGCAGCTGAGCTTGGGGAGAGGTCAGAGATTACCTGCTCAGAGTAATGTCCAATCAGTTCCGGGGATTTGAGGGAATCRGGATACAATGGGAATATCCAAAGACACTTTTTGTGCTATTTTTGAGAGGTTTTGCCTGAATGAATAGCTTCATTACTAAAATAATAAATACTAATTAATATCTGCATCATTTTTGTWACTGCTAGTTTAGTAAGGTAATTAGTATAATTAGTATACAGTGTTGCTTGGTGGCATGATAAATCATAATGTAGTAAATGCTCACTCTTAACCATGRTGATGTATTATCTAATTTACACAGGTGAAAAAAAAAGAAAAGGGTAAGGGAGAAATCAAGAAGGGGAGCTAGCAGTGACAGCTGGGTGGCCTTTTGGTCACTCTTCTTGCATCTGTTAGCCTGTATTCTCAATTGCTTTGAATTAGTCCACTGATAATTAGCAATTCTTTTTCTCACTGTTGCTAAGTCTCCATCACTGATTAAAGCCTGCAAAGAGATAACAGRAAGGACTGAAGCAAAACAAAAATGAAAGACTGGCAGCTYTTTCCCCTCCAGGGAACCTGTGCAAAGGATGATATTTTTCTGTTTGCTGGGTGCTTCCTTTACTTTCGCATTCCTGGAGTTACCATTTACCRGCCACAGTTCAGTGCAAGGAYRAAAAGCGTTAACAGTTTTTTCTTCYTTATCCTCYRTTTTCTAGAACCTATGAGAACACCAAAAACACTGAAGATTGCTGAGATCCAGGCCAGACACATCGCCGTGGATTGGGAATCCCTGGGTTACAACATCACTCGTTGCCACACTTTCAATGTCACCATTTGCTACCACTACTTCTGCGGACACAACGAGAGCAAAGCAGACTGCTTGGACATGGACCCCAAAGCGCCCCAGCACGTTGTGGATCGTTTGCCTCCCTACACAAATGTCAGCCTCAAAATGATCTTAACCAACCCAGAAGGGAGGAAGGAGAGCGAGGAGACCATTATCCAGACAGATGAGGATGGTATGTTAAATGCTGTTATGGAAATTACATCCAAGTCCAGTCTAGGCAGGTGGAAGGAAGTGACCTTGTGTGTTACAATATGTATCCCGAAGGGTGGAAGTTCTCTTCTATTAATGTACTAATTAGCCCTAAAATGACAGCTATGATGGTCTTATAGCTGTCACCCTGCATGTGTAGCTGAAACTGTTCACGCAACACAAGTCAAACTGGATCTCTCTCTCTCTCCCCAGAAAAAGGAGGATGGCTTCCCATCCATTCAAAAAATGTGTTAATGTGGGTGATGAGAAACTCATGGTGGTGTTAGACTTCTTCACAATATTAGATGTAGTATTTGAAAATTAATTCTGTAATCATATTTTAATATTGAATTCTAAATATTAAATATTGAATGCTTAAAGACRCCATACAAGATTTAAAACCTCTATAGCAAATACATTTGAGCAATAATTTATGTTGCAGGTCACAGAATATAGYACCTCTTAATTATTTGAAAGCCCCCTATTCAATTAAAGTATTATTTTGACAACTTGGGAATCAGACTCAATAATCCCCATGGGTCCCTTCCAACTCCAGGTCTTCTGCAATTCTTTTTTGTCAAAGTCTCATTGTCAAGACAGTTGAATTTACCTCAGTTGTGAAAGAATAAAGAATAGATAGTGCCATGTTAATTCAGAKATAGTGACATATTCAGAGGTTAGGCTATGCATCTTGGCATCAAAGATATGAATATAAAAATTGGTATATTTCCCTAATAATATTTAAAATGTGGTAGCAAAAAGCAGTTTTAGTTTCTTTTTCTTATATYTAGATTTTGTGAAAGTACTGACGACAGCAAAATGAAAATAGATACTTCTATAGGTAACAAAAATAGAGTACTTGGACCAATGTAAGACTGTAGATAAATAAAAAGGTAAAATTGAAAAAGGTGAAATGTTTACTTGCCTGCAAAATAAATGATTGGRAAATATAGCTTTATATACCAGTCAGTGTTAGAATCTGGTAGTGCTCTTTTTCCATATATTTTCAATTTTTTGAGGAATAGGAGAGGCAAATATTTACTGTTGCTATAAAGAGAGAACAATTTATTAAATAGGTAGAGTATGAGGAGCTGTGGAAAACTATAGATATATAGATGCATCATGTGAAGATTTATTGACAACTACAGGGTTAGAATATTTCATGTAATTCAAATTAACTTTTACAGTTATTTTTAAATATAATCCATGATGAATTATTTCTGTGCTTGTGTTTACTTTGTGCACATGTGTGGTTGCTACTTTCCTTGAGGTTAAAAAGAGTAGTAGTGATATTGTTAAGTCCATGGAAAATGTATTTCTTTTCCTTTTTAACTGTGTTTTCAAGAAAGGTTATGGTTTCCAGTGGCCTTTATCTCATTAGCTGTGCAGAGATGGCAAGTGGTCACTGTGTCAGTACTTGTCAGGAGCAGAGTCAAGTGTGTTTATGTACTTTGTCTTCTGGTTTTGCTGTGGATTGTTCTTGGAAGAGGCAGGTTTTGGTCTCAAGGTAGGTTTTGGTCTCAAGCTAACCCAGCAGCGTGCTGTCAGTGAACTCGAGGTGAAGTGGCTTTGGTGGCACAAGTACTGTAGTGTAGAAGAAGCCTCACCCAGTGAACAGAAGTTGCCAAGGTAAATTGTTTGAAGCAGAGGTTTTCACAGACGGCTAATACATTTTAAAAGATAACTGTATATAGATGTGTTGGTGGTWATGATGCTGTGACCTGAAAATAGCCCCCTGTGAGTTTTACTTTATGAATCTGTTGGGATTAGAATGCAGATTTTAATTTTGTGTTACTGATGGATTTAAAGAGTGTCTCCATTTTGCCATGGCTTMAAAGTATGGGGCTTGCAGACAATGCACAATAGCGAGGAGGTTCATACCTGAGTGTTTCCTTGAGCTCTCATAGCAATAGTAAAATAATCCTGTAGCTGACTGCTTGTGTGTACAATGCTAGTTTAGCTCCAGTCCCGGTGATCAAGTATCTGAAACTATTTCCAAGCACTGTTTGCAGCCAAAAACAGGACTCAGACTAAGAAGATGAGAGTCCAATTATATATGTGATTCTGTGCCTCATCTTTCACATATGGTCAGATGAAGCTGCATTATCTTTGTGGTTTTTGCAGGTTTTGTAGAGCAACCATGATTTTAATTACAYTATGGAGGCATTATCAGTGATTCATTTTGGAGATGGAAAATAGAGGCAATTGGGTGTTGTTCTRTTTTTGCAAATAACGTTAGAAATAGCCCTCGATTACATGATTATCTGAAACTGTGTACTTACGTTGTATACTTTTCATAAATAGAAACTTTGAAAACTGCAGATGACAACTGATAATTACATTTTTGTTRGCTTTTCTGTAGTGTGGGATTCAGCAGTTCCATGAGGTACTGTTGAATGAGTGAAAACTTCACAGACCGTTGGAGTTAGAGTTACCTACCCCGTGTTTTCCTGTCTCTCTTCCTCTCTACTTTTGTGCCCTCGTTTTCTGTTTTTCGTCATACTTACACAAGGTGTCCTTTTCATCTCTTCAGTTGTTGTTTTGTTTTAACCTTTCCCTTCATCTCACTACATCTTTCATGTCATTTCCTCCCTTCTGCCAGGAGCTTTACACTTTTCTGAACTTCTAAGATTTCCTAAAAGCAGAGGAGTTTGGACTTCGATGAGGCTCTGCTATGAGACAGGGAGGGTCTCTGGTTGTGTTTCACAAAGGTTCACATTTATGTAAGACTGTGCAGCTGGKCTGGGGATCTCTCAGAAATGGTCAGACCTATCAGAATGCTGAGTGGTAACTCAGTTGCATGATAGCAGGAGCAGAATTAATTCAAGAAACAATTAGAAGAATGAGGTTAGATTCAGAAGCTGTGCTTCAGATCTTTGGAGATGTGGCTGACAAGTTAGGAAGGTTTTAGTAGCTTGTAATTCAATACCTTCAAGAAAGCAAAACCCAGGAATATCAAGATAGTCTGAAAATAATCTTTCTTTTGACCAGAGCTAGATTTGAATATTTAGTAGTTTCAATATTTACATTTAACATGGGAAGATGGAATTAATCTTTAAAGTATGTTTTAGTACTTCTAGAAAATTATATTCCATATAAAAATAACACCCCTGAACGAGACACTCTTAAACAAGTTTTGCAAAAAAATGATGAAAATGGGGAAATTTGTGAGTATTTTAAAAGCAAAACAACATCTTTCACTTTGGGAGAAACCACACAACTATTAAGGTGTGGAAGAAAACTCTTCTGAGTACACAGACACTCGGCATTATCTGTGCTATGATGGACTCATTGCTTCTCCTCGCTTGTACAGAAGTTGGACAATGTTTGAAGGCTTTGATAAAGGCAGTAGAGGAAGGCTCATGAAACCTGGGGCTGATACATGCTGGGCAAAGACAAAATACAGGAATGAGCAGTGAATTTATCACTTAACATGAATCCTCAGTGTGCACATGCTCTGGGAGCTGCCCGTTGACCAGAGTGCCACCAACTTAGAGGGACCCTTTGTAAAAGCAATGGGTAAATGGGATTGTAGCAGATAAATGCTTCCTTAATTTTTAATTTGAAACAGATGCAAAAGGCAGTGCATTAACAGGAATAGTGACATTAGCTCTGAGAGAGCAGYTACAGAGAAAGCAAATTGTGAAGCTCAAAGTGTTCGATGGCGATTTTGCAGCCAGTGAGGGAGTGTGACATTTACCAGCAGACAAACAACTAATTGAAAAGGATCACTTGGAATAGGAGAAGTATCAATTTTAGGGCTTAAAGTRTACCAGAGCTTTGGTCTGGGCCAAAGCATGTGCTTGTTGGACACAAATGAGGCCCCCTGATCTTTTAGGGTCTGTGGCTCATTCAGCTCCATGCAGAGATTCTGAGAGCTGGGATGAAGGGTTAAAGACACCAACTGTCCAATCATTACTCATGCTCTTGGAAAAACTCCAACAGGCTTGCCACTCGGGGGAATGGCAGAGGAAGAGGAAATGTTATAATTAGAGGACCAAAAAAAGAGAAAGAGTGAAATACTTTGTGTATTGTCTAAATGTATGTCCTGACTTCACCTGGGATAATTTTCTTCTGAGTAGCTGGTGCAGTGCTGAGGTTTGTTTTTAGGATGAGAATGATGTTGATAACATACTGATATTTTAGTTGTTCCTAAGTAGTGTTTATACTATGTCAAGGRCCTTTCAGCTTCTCATGTCCTGCCAACAAGAAGGCTGGGAGGGGCTGCAGCCAGCACACTGCCCTGGACAGGCCAAAGGGACATTGCATACATGGAACATCACRYTCAGYTTATAAACTGGGGAGAAACCTRGCCAGGGYTCACWGCTGGGAAAACAGCTGGGCATCAGTCTGTGTGTGGTGAGCAATTGCAATGCACATAACACATAATTGGTTACATATATTCTAATTATTTTATCATTGCTATTATTATTTTTTTCATTTTTTCTGCCCCATCCAGCTGCTAAGGGAGGAGTGAGCAACTGGCTGGCTGGAGCTTAGCTGYTGGCTGGGGTTAAACCATGGCACTGAGTGAAGAGGAAATATCTTTCACCAGTTTCAAGAGGCAGGATTTTGTGACAATAGTTGACATTTAGTATTTTGCTGTGATTGATAGTAGTAAGTTTTGTAAGTTGGCTTTACAAAAARCCAAACCAACCAAACAAAACCCACCCATTTGCTATGAGAAACATCTTTTTGCTTCCTTCTTTCCAAGTGGTTCTGACATCCTAGGAAACTGATGGAGGAAAGAAGAGGTAGAAAATATGCTTTAATCAAAGTGAAGAAGGAAATAATGCTTCAAGGAACCTTGAAAAAACATAGACATAAAACTTCACTTGTAGCACTTTAAAAGTTGCAAAAGAAATCCGTCTGGGAGAAAAGGATAATAAACCAAGTCCTTTACAGCCAAGAAGGGCTGCAGAGATTGTTGGAAATGGAAAACGGTCTCAAAAATATGTAACTCATCTAGCTGAGTGACATGTGCATAGATGTCAAGTGAACCAGGTGTGTTAATCCTAATGAGGGAAAAATTGGCAAATCACTGCTGTTAGCAAAGAGAACCCCATGATTAAGAGGTAAAAGTTTCAATGCGAAGTTGTCCATAAATGTTACTGCTAAAGGTATTGATCTTAGTCTTTGATCCTTGAGAGACTGGTGACGTACAGGTCATAAGCGTTGACAAAATTTAGTGTCGAGATAGTCAAATATGGGAGGAATTTTTATGTCTTGAGGAACAGTGAACTGAAACTGAGTGTAACCAACCWACTAGTGTTCATAAAAGGAGCCTGGAATAACTTATTTGTCCTATATCTTGTGAAAAAAAAACCTCCATTCTATTTTTCAGATGATAAGTTTTGCTATTGGCATGTCATCGAGAAGGAAAAAATAGTTGCAGGACATATGAAGACTTTTTGTGAAAGACATCAGAAAAGTTGATTTGTGAGACAGCAAAAAACAACTTTAAAGTATTAACACAGATTTATTTTAGGCTTATGCTGAACAGACAACCAATGAAGCAAGCTGTTGTAAGTTATTGCAGAAACTAGAAGTACAAGCTAGGTTTTATATGAATAGCTAAGAAAAAATTGCCCCTGAAACACAGAACTATTTACCCTGGCTCAAACATCTTCCTACTTTCATTTTCATYAGGTACCTATATTAGAATCTTTATAGCTGAAAAAGTGGTATTGCATGTGAAGTTACTTTGTTGAAATGCTTTTTTTAACATAATGATGCTTGCTTGTTGGCCAGAATTAGTGGTTCTTTCAGCAGTTTTTGCAGTGGAATGAAGGCTTACACTGGCCCCAAAAGTGTCTATGTTCCTAAGCCATGTGCTRGCTAAAAGCACTCTCCAAATATTGAATGGCATACTTCAGGAAGTTRTAATGCATGAGTTTGTGAGGCTATTTCATCCTGAAACTGAGAAACATTTTCAAATCCCATGAATGAGGTGTAGTGAAGTCAGCATTTGATGGGAAAAGGTTTAAATAAATTTTAGGAGTCCAAGCCCCCAAATTTAGCACAACCAGAACYCATGAATGTGGATATTGGAACCAGCTGGTCACAGAAGTAGTGGAATCACCACCCCTGGAAGCAACTCAGCACCAGGCTTCCTTTAAAACCAGGGTTAGAGTTGAGGGAGCCAGAAGGCCTCCGGCTCCAGGGGCACTGGGTCTGCAAAAGTAGTGCCCAAGGGATCATGGCAGGGCATCAACATTGCTGCCTCCACATCTGTTGAGATTTGGGCCGCCCACGGTGATGGGGACCTCAGCACCTCCATTAGGGTGAGGCTGGAGCTCAAAGAGCCAGGAAACCTACAGCTCCAGGAACACTGGGACTGGAAAAGGAATGCCAAGTGGAGCATATGCACCAGATGTGACTCTCAATACAGAATCAATAATTTTCTCAGTAACATTCAATAGTATTTTGTTCTTTGCYGCAAATTGTCCAACTTGAGTGATTTCTGAAGAAATAATTTTGGTAACCAGCTTTGGTGTAAATGCTCTTATGGTAAAGTCCAGAAATAGCAGTTCCAGTTTCATTTTTTTTTTTCCTTTTTAATATCTAAAATTTGCTTCTATTTTTCACTTAGTCTGCAGTTGTAATAAAGTGTAAAGTAAAAATGGTAAAGCCCTCAGAAAAAGCACATGGGAAAGTGGACCATTTTAGTTGCTTGTAATGTTTAAACAGTAAGACAGATTAACTGTCACCATCTSCTGAAAATGAGCATCTACTTTGAGAGAAAGGTTGAGAGAAAGTTTGCTGCTAATACACTGTCCTTTTTGATTACAGCAAAAGAACTTTTCCAACATAACCCTGCATATTTCTGCATGTAACATTKGCCACACAGTGTAGTAATACTGTGCATGGCTTTCATGGAGTATAATAATAATAAAAATACTCTGTTTACATGCACTTTCATTATTTTGTAGCAGGAAAACTGAAGCAATATAAATTCACTTTTATAGTGGTTGGTGTCAGTTAATACATTGTTTTTCCAGAAGTGATGTATTGTAATATAAATTTCCTGTTAAGTCAGTGTAGAACAACATTTAAGTGACACTATTTGTRAATAAAAATTTATTTGTGACTGTGACATAATTTAATGCAAATATATTGRTCTAATATGAATTGGTGTGATGTCAGATTGATGGTTTGTACTTCTATTATGTGTAATATTTATAAAGTCCACCATCCCACATGCATATAGAAGAAAAGATTATCAACTATTCACTATATGAATATATAGCTTYATTAAAAGAGCTCTGGAGATGCATGTAAATCATGAAAGAAGAGCTTGTGTTGTTTGCACTATAAAACCTTGCTAAGGTTCCCTTTGAGTTTGTTTTCTCTTACTTTTATATATATGTGCATTTTATGTTTGTATACTTCTTTACTGTTTTTTGGGTTGGTTTTTTTTGCTGTAGTTCAAAATMTCTTCTAATATCTGTATAGTTAAACCCACCTAAATTATTTCACTTCTTCAGATAAGTGTAAATCCTGAKTTGTTGGAAGTTTAGCATAGAGTAATGCATGGGAAAGAGTGTGTGTTTACTGTTGTTATCACAGTGAGATGGYGGGGTCACACTTCACAAGGTCAGCAGATGGAAAGAAAATCAATGAGACCAGAATCTTTATCAAGAGTGGGTGTGGAGGCCAAAAGGTCCAAGTTCAACTCCTCTAACAGCTACTTATACTTTTTGAATTATTCAGATGATAATGTTAAGTAACATACTTCACCTTAATACACTTGTAACAGTCTTGAGTGTTTTAAGTGTAAACTGTAAGTCCAAGGGAAAGAGTGAGAGCTCMTGCAGGAAAAGAATGGGAGCTGAGAAGTCGGCAAAAATGTGCTGTGGTGAGTGATGGAGYTTCTGGAGATGCTCACATAAGCCCMAAAAAAGCTCACACAAGCCTRCTGTTTGTGTCAACACCAGGATGACATTTACCTGGCTAGTTTTCACCCAAGTCCTTGCTAAATATCAAAGAAAGGTGTATTGGGTCTGGCTGAGGTGGAATTCATTATCCCATAGCATCTCTCACGGTGCTGTGCCTTGCACTGGTACCCAGAAAGGTGCTGATAACACMCCAGTGCTTTGGCTGCTGCTGAGCAGGGCTGGCACAGCATCAGCTCTGCCTCACAACATTCCCCCCCAGCAAGAGGCTGGGAGTGGGCATGGTCCTGGGAGGGAACACAGCCAAGTCAGCTGAGCCACATTAACCCAAGRGATATTCCATGCCATATGACATCAGCTCARRTGTAAAAGCTAAGGGAGTGAGAAGGAATTGTGGGGGGAGAATTCTTCATTTTGCAAATTTTGCCTACTCGAGCAGCCAGTGCATGTGCTAAAGCCCTGCTTCCTGACAAGTGGCTGAACATTGCTCAGTGATGGGAAGTAGAGATTAACTTTTCCCCTTTGCTTGTGTGTGTGCAAACTTGTCTTTTTTTTTTTTTTTTTTTTTAGTAATCTGTCTAATCTCAGCCTGCTAATTGTTTTCCATCTTATTTTCTCTCCTCTGTCCTGCTGGGAAAGGGAGTGATAGAGCAGCTTGGTGGGCACCTGGCATCCAGCCAGGGTCAAACCACTGTAAAAGGAAAGACTCTTAACACTGTGTTGGAAAGACAGAGTTTAAGGTATTTTTGAAGTCCTTAGAGTCTTGCTGGGAGTCACAGAGAACAGACAGCAATGGCTGCCTACATGTAGAAATGCAGTTTGAGTCTTCAGGGTAATGTTACCAGCAGGTTACCTTGCTGTTGATCTTTTGTTGGTGTTTTTTTTGTTTGTTTAGGGATTTTTTTTAACTAATTTTGGCCTTTTTAAAATACTTGTTTTCAACAAATACTGACCAAAGAACAAAGACATAAAAGGACAAGTGAGGATGTTAAGGCATTATTTTGACTMATCTGAAGATATTCTGTTCTTTAAGCAGATTCTCTTACTCCTGCTTTTCTCCTTCCTCACTCCCTCTACCCTTTTGGTAAAGAAGTGCAATTAAAATTTTACTGTGGCTGAACTGGAAAATGGAAAGGAAAAAAACACTTCAGACCATCAAAATGTGTCCTTCAAACTAATATTAATTTATATTCCTTTTTCTGGGCACTTGAACTTGTGTYTGTTTCTTTCTTTGATTTCCAGTTGAGTTCTCAAATTATTTATGTTAATTCCAACAATCATTTTTATGAATTTGTTGGGCCGGATGAGGTTTGTGGGAATTGCCATTCTCTTTCTCTAGATGCTTGCTCTTTTTTCTTTCTGACCTTTTTAAACTGGAATTCCGAACAAGCTGCTCTTTGCTGTGCTAGCTTCTGTTCTTGTACCCTTCCCATGCCAGGGGGAAGAGAAGCATGAAACTAACTGGGATCATGTGATTCCAGTCACTTTAACATTGCTGCTTCTGCCTTAAGCATCAAATTTTATATTGCAGAAGAAAACAGTCACGGAATGAGATGAGCCTAGAGCCTTATTCCACCTTGGTGTTTAAACAGAAGGTGTAGRAGGATTTATGCAACCTTCAAATTTAGAGCCCTGCACCCAGTTTCAACTGAATATAAAACATTTCTTTTTAAAAGCACCATACAAAAAGTKTTTTGCATGTTTTTGAGCAATCRTGTCTGTTTTCTTTTTACCCCACATACTTTGATGTGGTTTAATGKCAAATTCCATACACTGTGTACATGCCCTGGTGTGCAGCAGGGTTCTTTCCCAAACACAGATGTACRTGCACACACACAAACATGTTCATGCATCTTCCAAAGATAATGTCATGTGCAGCAGGGTACTCATACATCTTTTGAGATGTAAGGAAATACTGCAGGGCATTCCCATGGAAAATGAAGCATTGCCTACAGGAAGTCTCTCAATGACAGAAAARCACAGAGGGGCTGTCATGGCATGACAGCCTTCATCCACTGCCTGCTCTGTCCTGGGACACTGAAGAAAAGCACCAGCCCATGATTTTAGTTAACCTCTCCTAAGCCTTCATGTTACAGTTGGATGAACAGGTTCTGTGAAACTCTCATCTGTTTACTTCTGCGCTTTTTTGACCCCATGAATTTATTACTAATGTGCTAAATTGTGTTGCTTGTACCAAGGGTCAGATCATCATTTATAGCTTGCATGCAGACTGAAATAAATTCTGTTGTTGGGAGAGACCACTCACTCCTTCCTGCTGCTAGCACAGTGCCTGATATTTCCTTTGATCCATCGGATTTTAATTTATTTTTGCTCTTTGYAAAACTTCAGTCTGTTTTGATAATGAATACCCAAGGAGTGTCAGGCATTAGGCTCACTGGAAGTTGTATAGAAGAAAATGGACTTATTAGAAGGAGACAGAAATATATGTCAATATATTAAATAGGTACAACATTTTTGATCAAAAGACTGCAAATTTGAACAACTTTGACTCTTTGAGGGGGAAAGGTGCTTCTTTGGGTTCAGGATTTCTCCAGATGCTCACTTACCCTCACTCCCTTCTTTCAATGTGTGTGTGTTCAAATCTAGGTGAGCTGCTGTGATAAAAAGGGATTGTATGTGTAGGCAAAAATATCATGTAAGCTGAAATGGGAGATAACTAAGTGCTTCTGCCTGGTGTTAATGGGATTACTGGGTGCTGTGAATCACTTGGGCAAAGAGGCCTGAGGTGACATTTCAGATCTGTTATTACACCAGGGATATTGGTTCCATTTAAAATAAGAAAGTAGGGTCACCTTCGTGTGGTTCAGTTCAAAGCTTTGAAAACATCTCTTATTGGAAGGATTTGAAGTGAGCAGTCTTGATCCTTCTGCACACGAGGAGGTCAAAGGCTGAAAGAAGTGGCAGCTGAGCTGGTGTGTTTCCCCATGTTMAGCTCTCTCTTTTAAATGAGGATTTCTTTTAAAACAACAGACCATAAGAAGATGTGATTGAGAACTATTTTGTAAGAATTTCTCTCCTTTGGAAGGAGCTGTATAACAGAGGCTCTTCCTTGCCTTTGATTTTTCTTTTTAAAAGAATTTTAGAAGCATGTAGTCCTTGTCCTGAGATACGCTTATTACAGAGTTCAGWGATGTTCCCTGAAGTTGTAATCTAGCTTGAACTGTTTCCCCTGGCTATACTACAAGACAATTTGACTTTGCATGGAATTTTGAAAACCATATGTGGCGATAATGTTAACGTTTCAACTTCATGCTCTCTCTGCACTGCAAATGACAAAATACACTTTGAAGTGCTTTTTCATACACTCTACCATTGCTTTTTGCATGCAAATGAATATTAATAAAAATAGACCCATGCTCACTTTTGGTTTTAATAGGATGTTCTGTCATCTCTTTAGTTTTTCCRTCTCTTGAATTTCCTATTTTTAAAACTTGCATTTCGTTTGTAGTGCCAGGCCCTATACCTGCCAAATCGGTGAAAGGAACTCCCTTTGAAGATAAGATCTTCCTCAACTGGAAGGAACCTGTGGATCCAAATGGCATCATTACTCAGTATGAGGTAATCATTAAACCCCTAACAAGCACAGGATGGGGCTGGGGAGAGGCATCAAGAGTGGTGGCTGACAGTGGGTGTTCATGCTCTGTAGGCAGCTATTCAATAATAAGCTCCTTTTATTTACTGAGTACATGATTTCTGCAGCGATTAGATACTCAAAATTTGTAATTATTGTGCATGTGACTGTCCATTCCTGTCAAGTGGCTTTGGCATGTGATTTGGCAAGTGCCTTAGAAATGTTGTATTGTTGCTACACGCCATTCCAAAGCCTTGACAGCCGTGATCTGCAAAATTTTCTTTGTTGAAAGAGCAGGTTACGTGAAAAGTAAGATGGTTATTAGATATGAAGCAATGTTTTTTTTAGCTATATTAGATCTTGAGATATCACCCTTAAAGGAAACCTCAGTATAAATTGTGTCTGAAGTGTTTCTATTTATGATCCTTCTGGGGACCTCCACAGGAGGTTAGCAGGTAACGCAGCTGATTTGAGAAAAAAACACAGTGCTTTCCAGGACTCCTCTTTTAAAGGAACAGAAGATATAAYTTYGTGTACTTGTGAATCATGGGAAGRCAAACCAACAAACCAAATAAAACCMCTTAAAAATCTATTTATTTATTTATTTAATGCTAACAAAATTCATGTAACAGTGTGGATTAAGCCAGGTGGGCCTCTCAACCCCGCTCAGCCATTCACTCACTTCCCCTTGGTGGAATTTAGCAGTGAAATTTTCCATCTATGAATTAATATGTAAAAGCAGTTGATGAATGGGATTAAAACAGATAAGTTCTTCCTTAATTTTTAATTGGAAACAGTCACAAAAGATAGTGATTAATAGGAGTAGTGACTTTACCTCTGAGAGAGCAGCTAAGGAGAAAGCAAATTGTGAAGCTCAAAGCATTCGATGCTGATTTTATAACCAGCAAGGGAGTGTGTCATCTGACAGTAATGATGAAGGGTACCTGCATAGCCTTTCAGGTAAAGCAGACTTCAGTGGTACACGAGTCCCCTTTGGTGGCCTTGGCAKTGTTGTGTTAATTGTTGGAATTGATGATCTTAAGGATCTTTTCCAACCTAAATGATTCTGTAATTCTATGGTGTCCCCAAGATAGRTGAGTAGCTAGATGGGCATGTGTCTTTTGTTTTCTCTCTAGCCAAGCTTTTGTTTTCTCTAGTGTCTCTTGTGCCACAATCTTCAAGAGTTTTTGYAAAAATAATTGTTTTCCCAGGTCAGCTATAGCAGTATCCAGTCCTTTGATCCTGCAGTTCCAGTGGCAGGTCCTCCCCAAACAGTGTCCAAGCTGTGGAACAGCACCCACCACRTCTTCTCTCACCTGCACCCTGGCACTACGTACCAGTTCTTCATACGGGCGAGCACCATCAAAGGGTTTGGACCAGCAACTACGATCAACGTAACAACCAACATCTCAGGTAAAAACAAACAACAGCATGCAGAAAAAAAACAGGGAAGGGGAGGGGGGAAGTGTATTTTTGGGGGGAAGAATATTTTTGTAAGGCTTGAAAAAATGTGAAATGCTAAAGAAAATTCCCACAAAAAATCCTACCATGTTATAACCCTATATCCAATAGTTCAGGGATAAATCCTTGTGTGAGGTGGAAATTGCAAAGCTGTAGTTGTTAACTGTTTTTCTCTGTAATTTAGTACTTTCATCAAAAGATTTTGAAGTGCTGTACAAACCTTAACTAATTAAGGTCTTTTCCTTGACTTCATAGGTCACTAAGAACTGCATTTGTTTTGTAGGTTAGTAAAGTCAGGTGCAGAAAATTACTGATTTACTGAAGGTGACACCACTTAGTAGCACACAGTGTAACAGAGTAGTTGGAACAATGTGTGAATTTCTTTTGCCGGATTCATGTAGGTCTGCTTCCTTGTGCCTTTATTCATTTATTGCAGTGCACCAACTTTGGCATTATTTATCTTAATAGTGCCCTGTAAACTTTAGAACACAGTAATGTCAAATGGAACGCTTTAGTATTATTTTTTTCTTAAATGTCAGTGTTATTTTCAAAAAATAAGGTAGTGGCTTATGCAGTTGATAGCGGAAGATAAGTCTATGCTATATTTAGAGAAACTTGATTTTGTGACATGGTRACTTCAGAGCTTGGCAGAGATCAAAGAAGTCAGTCACTTAGAAATTTAAACAGCACAAAGCAGGTTATTTTCCTTATTATCTGCCATAATRAAACTCAGATTGTCCTGTAAAGAGAAGTTAATAATGTGGCAGAATGCACCTATGATTTTAATGGGAAACTTTTCACATAGTCTCCTCATAGTACGTGAAAACACACACATAAATCAAAATGTGAGAAAATTCAAGGCAGAGCTCCTTGAATTAGGTAGCCTGTGAAATGCTGCAGTTGTCATAGCTAACTGGAACAGTTTGTTGAATCCCACCCCAGCACATAAGCCCTAGCACTCTTCATACTCTTGTCCCTTGAAAACAATGCAACCAAAGCACCAAAAAAACCCAGTTGATRTGTTCTGTTCTATTTACAGCTATTAGATTGTAACTCAGGTTGTTTTAAGGTCCATGTGTTTCTTCACAACAAATTCTAGTTCATAAACTTTTAAATATAATGGTGGTGTAGTACTTTCATACTTGTCTTCTAACCATTTTGTACAAGGGAAGGAAAAGAGGTGTGTATCTTGCTAGCATGTTTGACATTTCAGTATTTTGAGAAAAAAGTGCCTCCACATGTTTGGCTTATTTAGGACTACAGTGTATTAAGGCTTCTTCAGATATGYCCTCTTTTTCCACACAGAAGTTTTGGGAATTTTGTGCAGAATCCAGTCCACCAGAGAATGGATCTGTTAGTTGGCAAGATGTGGTTAATGCTAGGAAAGCTTAAAGGMAGGCTGTGACACCTTTTGTGTCTGAACATCAGCCTGTTCTTCTTTCTACMTTGCTTTGTGCTGAGCTGTTGCCTAGTTTCGCTCTGCATGACTGATACTTGATATGAAGCAATGCATGTTTCAGAAAATGCTAACTTCAGTTTAATGAGGAGTGAAATTATTCCTTTTAACTAAACTTACAAGTGGTTACTGTGGTTCTAGTGAACATGGTGTAAGCAGTAATTTCAAAATTAACATTAAATGAGAATTAATTCTATAAAATAATATTTCCTGAAATAAGAGCAGGTTTTTTTGTTCATCTAGGATCAAGGACTAATGAAGYAAGGCTTTTAATCTTTCAGTGCTCTTCTTTCTATGGATATATTATTGTAAAATTATTTTGACTTAAATGATTGACATACCCTAGGAAACATCTTGTGAAAGATTATTTTGCAATATACAGGCTTCATTAGTGATTTTATAACAATACAGCTGCATATAAAAAAAACTCAAACATGCAGATAGTTTTCAAACTTGTGAAAAATTACTAATTAATAGAAATCTATTATTTTCCGATTCACAGAAAATCCTCTTTCTTTCCTTGCACAAGGGCTGAAGTCAGCAACAGTATTACCAGTGAGGATTGTAACAGGCAGCAGATTAAAGGTGGATGGTTGAAGTATTTGCCAACAGCAGCCATCCCACCCACAACAAATACTGCTGCCATGAAGATGTGACAGTCTGACAGTTCATTAGTGAATCAGTTCCTGAACTAGTTCTGATTTTGACTTTGATTCTTTTTTTTCATAGTGGTTTTGAAGCTGATTAATGAGCAGCTTGTCCATCCATTGATAGAAATGGACATGGGAGTAGATTCCCCCATCCAGTTCTAGTCCATGCAAGCCCAATTTTACTTCACACTGGTTGGTATCAGTGTTGTTTCCCATAACGTTCAAGAGGAAATGTGAAAGTTTCTTAAATTGTTGGAAGAGGAGGGTAAAAGCTGGTTCTTTGRCTTGGTGACTGGAGTTATTTGCAGGGTAGAAGAAATGAGGCCAAAGTGAGGCTTTTAGTAGTTTATGGTTTGTTCCCTCTATTYCTGTTCTTCTTGAATAAACAGGGTGAGAGGGGTCATGATTTGATGTGAAGGCTTTAGGGATAGACTTAGCAATTGTTGATGAAGTCTCATTCATCTGTAGTKAAAGATTGTGCCTGACTGGAAAAACTGTTTAAGAATACTCACATGGATAATAAAAATTGTGGCTTTGTGCTATGTTCCAAATAGCCAGGACCTTATAAAAATTCAAAATGTTTTCACTGATTTGTTTCTTGWTTTTTTTTCCTTCCCACTCAACATTGTTCAGCTCCCACTCTACCAGACTATGAAGGAGTCGATGCATCTCTCAATGAAACTGCTACTACAATAACTGTACTTTTGAGACCTGCACAGGCCAAAGGGGCACCTATCAGGTAAAAAAAAAAAAAACAGAAGAGTTTATTTTTTTAGTTGAACTTTTTTTTTGTATGGCAGTACATAGAGCTGTTCATTTCTGAGTGATACTCATTTAAGATCACTATTGTTTTTTCTTACCTACACTGAGCTTGCCAATAGATGTGCAATTTAAAAAATTCAGTCATGAGCTGAATCATTCAACTACCGACCTATGTGATATAGGGCCCCCAGAACTACATTATAATTTCATTTTACATTGAGGTTGAAAGGTGTTTGTSAGAAAGTAGATTTGAAAATAACACTTCCTCTCCAGTGCTTCAAGTCAGCTACTCTATAGCATATATRTATGATTGGAAAATTTGGAAGCTATGGGGAAATGGGAGAATGGTAGTGATGAATACAAACTATTTGACCTTTTTCTTCTGAGACTGCTTCTTACTAGGAATCATGTAGCAAGCTATTACATTTTATTTGGCGTGTCCTCTAATCATATTAAAATGTTTCATTGATGTTAACTTTGAGGGGTCTTTCCCTTTCTGCTCTCTGTTGAGAGATAATTTAATTTTGTTTGCAARGATTAGTCCACATCCTGCTCTTTACTTCTACTTGTTAGCGTAAAAATTTTATGATATTATTTGATTCCATTTGCGTTTTACTGATGTGGCTGCATCAGCAATATTCAGGGGCAGGGTTGACTAATTGGGGGTTAATTAGCTGCTGAGCATCAGAAGGTTTTCATGCTATTAGCCTTGTGACATTTTAGAGAAATGCAGGCTAATGGATTTCGTTCTGTGTTACATTMAGTCAGCTATCAAGGCTCAGCTGATGTTTAGTCACGTGCCCAAGCCCTAAAAGCAGAGGAAAATCAACTGTTTATGAAGTCTATTTCCATTGAGAGAAATGTATATTTTGCTTGAATGTTGTGGTCACCYTTATGATTGATTTTATCAAGTTATTTGTTTGTGTTCTGTCATAGAAAATAATCCAGATTCATCCCCTTTATAGGAGATTTTAATGTGTTTTATTTAAAACTGTAATCCCATGTATCATTAGTTTCTGAGACTGCCCTGGGGCAAACCTAAGATTTTTGGGTAACAGGACTGCTTTCAGTACAGCACTTGGATTCTTAAAATAGGGATTTTTWAAAATTAATACCATGGAAACCAGACTTGTGGTCTGAAAATGCTCCCAAATCTGCAGGTGCTAAAACTCACTAYACGGCTTTTTAGGTACTTTTAAAGACTTGCAAGTGTCCTGCTGCTGGCTCCAATGAAAGCTGTGCTTGTTTGGGAAATGTGAAATCTGTCTCTCATGTAATCCATGCCACATCCTTTCAGTCTTGTGTCTGGCCACCTGAGGGAGCTGAGGTGAATTCTTGCCCAGGGCGTTCCTGCTGGACACCTCTGGGATCTGCTGCTGCTGGTGGTGCACATCTTCTTTACAGCCACTGCTTCAGGGCACTCCTGTGCTGACAGCAGCAGCTTCCACTTTTAATCCCACCACACACCTTCAGGGGCTCTGTCTGGAGCCCTGGGTTTCTCTCCTGGTGGGATGGTTCTTTCATGAGCTGGGAGCATGATGGGATGTGGCTAGAGAATTACTAACGTGGCTAGAAAATTACCCAGCTCARGAAGTTCTGGTTTCTCTGCTCTGTGCTCGCAGATGAGTAACTTGCTGCAGAGTAAACCTGCAGCACACAAACTCACATTTATTCTCTCAGTTTTCCTCACAGCATCCTCAATTCGATGGCATGAGCTTGCCACTGGGACCTGTGAAGATGGCAGAAAGGATCTATGTACTAAATGTTAACAGACAGTTCGGTGGTGATAGTTTCATAGAGAATTAATAACTGTTGTTAACTGTGTTCTCAAAAAAAATATACTTCTTTCTTCCTTTCTGTCATCTTCCCTCTCCACTTAATTTCTAAAATCTAACATCAAGWTTCTAGCATTGAGAGGCCAAGTAAATAAGTCCTTTACCATAACTTGGGGAGACTTGGGCTTTATTCTTAAAACCAACCAGGTGTTTTATTCCTTACTTGGAATGAGAAGCATTCTGCAGAGGAATGCTGAAGACATGGTGTTATTCCCTTCTCTGAAATTATGCACATTGMACTCAGGTACTTTTCAGCAGGTTCTTAACAGGGAGATAAATGTAGCACACTGAAATTCTGAATTGATCCAGTGCATTTTGCTAAACTTTATGATATATTTTAGTGAAGCTTCAGTCCATCCACACTGCAGATTTATTTCCTCTAGAAGCTGGCTTACTGCCATAATGAGTGTTACTAGGTAGGTGGGGAAAAAAATGGATCACTGTGCCTGCAGCTGTGATTGAGTAGAAGAGAGTCAAATTCTGTTCTTTAGCCTGACACTAAAGAACACAGCTGACTTTTTGAGGAACTTTGATTTTGTCAGTCCTGCTATCTCTGGAGCTATAGTTGGTAGTTTCATTTAATACCAGTAGGTTCATGTTTAAAAAAATTTTACAAAAAAAAAATGAAAAGGCAAAAAAATARGAAAAGGGAGAAAAAGTTCAGTCTGATGCTTTTTTGCGTTTAGAAATGGAATTACGCTATGATCAGGTTTCCATCACAGCCTCTCCATCAGCATAGCCCCTCAGAAAACAGATGTTCCTTAAGAATAATCTATGTGCAGTGTTTCTTTAAGACACTGCCTAGCTGCCCTAGTCTCACAGTTTAAACATGACTCTAATCATATCTTCCCTGTCAGGTTTTATTGTGCAATCTCTAGCATTCTTTATGGCCTCCTGAAGTTTTAAAACAAAATTACAATGTAGAAATGCAAAGGGAGACGAAGTTGGATGGCTCAGGCTCRCTTTGAAGTGCATACTGTTTCACCATCAATCTTGTGGATGAGATTCCAGTCAGTAGAATCAATGGTGCTTTGGTGATTCATTTAAAGATGTGATTTGTTGCTGTAGTTTTTCTGAAGGTTCCTAACTGAGTACCGGGAAAACAATTTTTTGTTTTCCAGCCCTGCTGCAGGTGAGGATTACAAAAAGCATACATTAGAATCAGAGTAAATTTTTTAATTATTACATTTATTGTATTTGACTGTTAAGGTGCTTTTCTTGTACWTCCTTATGAAGAATTAGGTTGCTTTCGTTTTGTAGCCAGACTAATTAAGTGGGCCATGGCAGGAGCAACCAAAACAATCATTGTCAATTAGAATTCCGAGAGTTGGGGCTCAAATCTGGGTTTGTCAGTCAGTCTGGGTCTTGTCAAAGGGGAGGAAGCTGTGTCTCCACTAGGCACATAGAAGGTAATGTCTATAAGGTATTTAAAGTCTAGTCAGAATAGGGCTAAAGTATGAACAACATTCATCACTACCATACCCCTTTGGGAACCTGAATTTTTAGGGAGGGATGAAAAAGAAAATCTGTTGTCAGAGACCCCTGTTTGCAATTGTCTTGGTCAATAAGGAGGTGGTGTACAGGTTTCCTTAAGTTTAAAAAAAAAAAAAAAAAAGTTTTTGTCATGGAAAATCATTTCTTCATAGAACATTTCAGCTGAAAAGCTCTTCAGCTGCTGTATCTTCAAAATTTCTCTCTTACCTGGCTGTCACAGACAATTGTTTAGCCTTTATGTTCCTGATGACTTACCTAGCAGGTTCTGAAATTTTTATAACTCTTCAGAATAGCTCAGAATTAATTTTAGTCATCAAGARGAAGAAATATTGTCATCTTGGCTTTCCACTCCCTCTTTATTTCCCTTTTTCAATCCTTTATGCTGTATGAAAAGACGAGGAAAGAATGCTATTGTAGGAATTCCCCCAGCTCCTGTCACAAGAAAGCTCTCTCAATAACTGAATTCTCACCAGCACAAAAAAATATGGATAGAAAGCCTAAGAGAATTGAAGCTAGGATTAGTTATATGTAAAGACACAAGGATAAGCAGAGTACACAGTTAAATTTTCACTAATAGCCTGACATCAGAACAGATTTGCAGCCGGTGAACACCCCTCTTTTCAAGTTGCAAATTTAGCTTTGACTTATTTCTTCACATGTTACAGCAGGGTGTCCTTTCTGAACATTATTATGTGCACACAGAGTAACAGTGCTGCTCTGGAGCCACTGCAGTGTTTAGCAAATGGGTTTAAACAGATGGTATCACAAAGGCCCCAGAGGTAAATGACTGTATTCCTCCATGTCTTGTTAGYCTATAATGTTGCATGAAAAATACTGCCAGATCCCCTTTCGAAAGAGGTTAGGCAAATCTTTTATTTCAATGCACTTAGTGAAAAGATATATTTTTTAAAAAATTAAAAATAAAGCTTTGTTGGAGACTTAAAACGATTTCTGTCATTTGCTATTCCTTTTTATTGTGTAAATGCAGATGACTACAATGTGTATATTTATATCTTATTTTCCGTATAAAATTACAATGTGTTTTAAAAGAAGGCTATAAAACAGGATTTTTAAAAAATTTGATTCTCATGCTCTTCGTCTTTGTTTTTTTGTTCTGGTTTCCAAAGAGACTTGGACTCTCCTCAAAAAGGAGATGTGCCTTAGARTGAAGATACCCCATTTATTCTTTRTTCTGTAATAYGGAGTGGGAAAGAGGGGGTTGACTTGGTAACTGTGATGCATCTCATCTTYGGAGCTGTGACAGACCAGGCTGTTCCAGGGGACAGTTGCCTCTGTCACGAGCAGGCATTGCACTGTCCTTCCTCTGTCCCTGCTGGCTTTCTCCTTTGAAGCTGCCAGGGTGTTGCAGACAAGTTTCCTGCTCTTCTGTCACTTCTGTGAGCAGAATTTGTGTCTGTCCCAGTCCACTGGCAGCTGATGAGAGAAGACTGCAGAATTCAGGCAGCAGAGACATCGTGTCTRTGTCCCAGTGTTCTCCTGTTGGTTGTCTGCCCAATTCTGWAACAGTGTTTTTAYCCTGCCTGGGTCCAGGGCCAGRCCAGGGAGGGAATSAATGCCMWTATTAGTTTCTTATCTTGGGACATWAYAAATAACAATTTAAAAAATATTTTACGTCCTGTCRTGTTTTTGAAATATCAATGCTTTTGAGTTCTTTTTGCTAGTACATTTACTTTGAAGCCTAAAGAAATATTCTGGATATRCAGAGGTCTTGTGCAAGTGATTTTTTGGTAAAGTGCCCATTAATTGGAGATGGTTAATGCATAGAGTTTGCCACAGAAGATGATGTATAACTAAGCTCAGTTCACAGATAGTTTATGAGAAGTGGATAGTCCCAGATCTAACTTTTTTTTTTGTTCTTACATTCTTCTTTCTACCTGGAGTTTCAGAACTGACATTACTTTGTATATTCCTCTTCGACAGATTGAAATTGAAGAAAAGAGGCATTCCTTCCTAATTTTTAGGTTCTAGGAAAAGGGGATGCTAACATCCTCTTTCAGCTCAAGAAAGACATGAAACAATTTCCCAAATTATTTCTTCTTTTCTTCTTTCCATTCTCCAGTGTCATACGTTATCTCTGCCACTGCAGTTATTGGGCTTTCTGGGCAGTAGCAGCAGAGAAAATTGACAAAATAATTTAATGCTGCCCCAYAAGTTCAGGAAGGAGGAGGACTGTCTTTGGCTTTTGGAATTCTTGCAGCTATGTAGTGACACTTTGAGAAGTTGGTTCAATCTTACCCTTTCTGTTTAGAAAGCATTATAACAAACCCAAGACAGACAAGTCTGCCTGTTTAAACAAAAAGCTTTAGGTTTCTTGTCTACATGCCTTAAAACCCCCAAACCTCTGTTTTTCTTATGAAGTGAAGGATTGCCTTCTGCTCTCAGCATGTAAATTCTGTGCTTCTGAAAAGCAGAGGAAGCTGGTAATGAGTTGGTAACATCCTGCAGTTAGATGGTTCCCTAAAGGAGAAAGAATGATAGTGACCTRTTCTATTTTGAGCAGGTGATTTTGAAAAGTGACCAAGCCATGATCCATTCCTAGAGTGGTATTGGGAGGTTGGAATGGTGTTTTGATGGGCTGAACAATCTCTGCTTCAGCAATTTGTAACATTTTATCATTGACAAGTGTAGAGGAATGAGGCAGTCTATTTCAGTGGAATGGACAGATTTCTGTCCATCTGTGCTTGTATTACAGCATGTCACTTGTACTTTAGATCTGCATAGCTCTGAGCCAAGATAGAAGCCACAGCAAGGTCAAGAGGTGGAGAAGCCTGTCAGCACATTCTGTCTCTAATGATATGACAACTGCAAATTGGTGCTTCAAGCACAGCCTGGAGGCAGCCATTATGTTGGGTCTTGAAGCTCAGCTTTCTCTAATACTGTTTCAAAGGAAAATGCTAACTTTGGATTGCTTCTGATCAACCAAGAGTTTAATCTGTTGCAGTTTAATGCAGTCGTTCCTGTGTTTCTTTAAAGAAAAAAAGGTTTAAAAGAAAGTAATAATAATAAATCATGTATGGATTTGTATTGGTTGTTCTCGAACAAAAAAGAAAAGTATTGCTGTTTCTTTCCARCAGCTGAAATAAATAGCTTTGCTATATTTCCGGCCTTTGTTTCTTCTGTGCATCCATCTCCTGTCTTGTCCTTTTTTCCTCTGTCTCACCAGTGCCTACCAGATTGTTGTCGAAGAGCTGCACCCGCATCGAACAAAGCGAGAAACTGGTGCCATGGAGTGCTACCAAATCCCTGTCACCTATCAGACTGCTCTTAGTGGAGGGTCACCCTATTACTTTGCTGCTCAGCTGCCCCCAGGAAACCTGCCAGAGCCAGCCCCCTTTACTGTGGGTGACAACAGGACTTACCAAGGTTTCTGGAACCCACCGCTGGCTCCTCGGAAAGGCTACAACATCTATTTCCAGGCCATGAGCAGCGTKGAGAAGGCAAGTGCCAGCAACACCTTTCCCCTGGAAGRAGGCAAAGACATGTCTGTGGTGACATTAGGACTGTTGGAGTTGGACGTGGGAGGTGTTGGCAGTGGCCTGGCTGAAATCCCCTYGGTGCTGTGACAGCRTGGCAGGGYGCCATTCACATTTCACATCACCCTYGTGTCATAGTAGCTGCTGCTAGATGAGCATTTAATGCATCTCATAGTRATTGTCTGAGGGAAGTAATTTCAGGCCTGTGACTGTCTCCTCAGTAATTAACATCCACAGTCCTTTCTCCAATTCTCAGTACCTGCACTCTTCAGAAGATTAAATTCGTGCCGGATAAACAGAATGTGGACTGCTCAGTGGGCTAGGCAAACATTGCAAACTTTTTAAGACTCTCACACTGAACATCAAATAAAAAGTAAAAAGTTTCTTGACCAACAGTAACCCCTGCACCACCATGTGTTTGAGAGAGTCTTTCTAACAAAGATGTACATCAGGCTTGCAGTAGAAGTTTGGCTGTCACTCACCTTGGATTCTTCCTTGGTGTTTCTTCTTAACTCTGCTGCTGAGTACTGCTACTGGCCCTGTGTCCATATGGAAGGAGGAAAAGTATCGGGGAGGGAGTTCCAAGGTTCCAGTGGGAAGAGCAACTGTGGCTCTGCAAGCCTCAGGCTGTTGCTCTTGAATGGTTTTTCCTCTGTAAATGAAAAAAAATGATTGGTGAGAAGGGAAAATATAGTAGACAGAGAAGCTCTAGATACTTAAAATTTAATATTTTGATATATAGTTTAGAAAACTGCAATGTCCAGGCAGTTCAGACAGGAACTAGAAGGGACAACTAGATTGATTGTCACTGATATCCACCAGGACCATTGGAAAGGAGCAGAAGCAAGTGTTTTTACCCTTCCTTGCTCTTGGGTCTCTCTGGTGACTAAACAAATCCTTGACAACAGGCAGCCTTGCCTTGGAGTCTTTGGAAGAAAATCTCACCTTTTACCTATGATTATGAAAATTGGATATGCCTCAAATAAGAATGAGAACAAAGCTGTTCGAAAACTGGATTTTTTTTTGTAAATCAAGAGACCATTCCCTCTTTTTAGTTCTTATTTAAAGACCTGTATGAAGTAAACAAAGCAAAATAAAAGGTGACTGCTAGACATGGATCCATATTTCCCTGACCTGCTAAAAATAATTCCCTTTGATTTTGTGGACTTCCAGTAGACTGCATTGTAAAGGAATTTGTTTCATTCCCCAAGGAAAAAAAAAGGAGGGGAAAGTAAAATAAAAGTACTAAATAAAAACATAAGTATTTATTTTGGTTTTTACATTTTGATATATAAGTAGAAAATCAGAGAAGAGCACAGTATTTTTTACTTAAGCTTGTTTTCAGTTTGTGAGCATTTAATCCTTAAATGGATTTCTTTGTTATATTTGAAACTTTGGATCAAATTATTGTTTCTGCAGGAGTTTAGGGGGAGGTTTTGTGGGGAGCTGCACTGCATTCTGCCAGAACCAAGATACAGCAATTGTAAGATAACCTCTGAGCTGCAGAATATTTAAACAGATGCCTTGCTATAAATCAGTGGGATCACCAAAATAGGYAGAGGGAAGTAAACTAGGCTCTGAACTACATGGTAGAGTTGAGAGGAGGTTACTCTCTGATCCTTGCAGACATATTGAACAGCAGTAGACAAGTAAATCCAGTGATTAGGGAGAATAGGTAAGAATGTATTAGTAAAGTTTGTGGGGCTTTAGTTTAGATTTTAAAATTGTCCTTATTGAGCACTTACAGTTCCTCAAGGTTGAGTTTTGCTAGCTCTTTACAAGCTGTATTTACAAACCAGCATCAACATATTTTRCCTGTTCCTTTCAAATTTCCAAGAGGAGACAGATCCCGGGGGATGTATTCAGAGATGAAATGCTGGGGGGTGAAGGACTAGAATGAGCATAGAGTGAAACTGTCATTATTATATTTTCAAATTGCATGCTAATATTGTTTAGAGTGGTCTAATACAACAGCAGCTGCATCCTCTCACACAACCTTATGCTATTTCAGTATGTTTGCCTTTAAAATGACTGCACATTATACAAAAAGGTCAGAAAACCCATTTATGATTGACCCTCATCTGTTCAAGTTGTCCAAACTGCATAACCAAGTCATTTCTCTGCTCATTTGTTTTAATTGCTGACCAAACTTCTGAGGGGAAAGGGGAGAGTGGTAAATTACACACAAATTGTCTTTGCATGTGCAACATCTTCTGAAGCACAAGGCTGTCAAATYACTGTCTCTCCTGGGCAGACTGTATGGGTTGTAGATTAACTGAGTCCTTTGTGGAGGAATACCTGGGCTGCATCTGTGCTCATTCCACACTCAGAAGCATGAGGGAGCTTGTTGCTCATGTGCTTCAGGTGACTGTTTAGGAGTCATGGTACAACAAGACGTAATTTTGGAGACAGTGCTGAGCAMGTGTATCTTCAGTGCTGTTGGAAGTGAACACCAGCCCAGGATTTCAGTGCCATGACATAAATAGGAGCACTGCTCCTCCCTTTTTCTCCTGCTATACCCTCTCATTGTCTTTTTATGGCATGATTTCCATTTGATTTAAGTAACCTGAAAATTTTGTATATTTGGGCTGTCCTGCACCTTTTCTCCCCATTGTTATCCTGGACAGCACARTCTAATAAAGGCAAAATGCTCCAGCCTCCTCACCCGCTAAGCCCAGAGCCCTAAGACACCTCATTGGGTTGTGCCAGCTGATCAGTAGATCTAAGATGAATTTATGGAATGGAGAGGGCAAGAAAAAGCCCTAGATCTGACTGTTTTCTTTACTTTTCTTCCATTAACAGGAAACCAAAACTCAGTGTGTTCGAATAGCTACGAAAGGTAAGAGAATCGTCTCCACACAGAAAGTAGCTTTATTAATGAAATATAGGGCTGCTGTTAAAGGTCCAAAGCAAAGCCATTTCTATCCCTCTAATTTGAAACACTTGATTGTGTTAAAATTTAATAGTCTGCTGCTTTTTATTCTTTGGTATCGAGCCAAGAGAGTACTGTTGTAGAAATACTCAGAATTTAGACAAAATAAGGACACCTCTCTTTTCCCTCCCTCCATCTGTGGTTTTCAAGATCTTCTTTTAGAGTACTGAAGCATTGCATGCAGCAGATAAATGGACAGGAAAGTAGAAAGTGCACGTGGGTAAACTGTCTRTTAGGCTAACAATTATTTCCAAGCAGGGGTGGAAATAATTTAAATGAAGGACATGACAGTTCATTTTCCTAAGTAAGAGCTCCAAGTGTTAGCGAGACATAGGGGAGGGTTGATTTGAGAAAGACTTGTCTCTGATAGCGAGTGAGTTCCAGGGCTAAAGGCTGCCTGCATAGCTGTGAGAATAAATCATGTTGACCCCATACACAGCGGGTTAATCACATACTGCTCACTCAGAAACGCTGTTTCATCTTCAAATGAGGACTTAGTTGTTCTGCCTATTGTTATCTCTTGCTTTGACTGTATTTATAGCCATTCGTTTTGGTGGCTTGATTGTGCCGACATGAGAGTTCTTTGATAGGCTCTGGCAGCACAAACAAGAAAGGAGCTTACAAATGCCCAAAGAGTCCTCTGCAGAGCCCAGCACTTATGCTGTCTCTTTCTAATTGCATACTGATATTCAGCATAAAAACAACTTTAGATACAAGCAACTGGGTAATAAAGTACTGAGGAGGCACATCAGCCCCATTTTTTCAATAACTTCTTTCAATTTAAATCTTGTTCCAATGAAAAGCTGATGCCTCTAATGAGATGGTGGCAATCAAACATTTTCATGAGAAACGAGAAAATAAAATGTGCTTCTTAAGATGGGTTAATATTTTCATTGAGGTAAGCTAATAAAAACAGGAAATTAAAACCATAAGATAAGTCTTCTGTAAAAAGTATATCAGCATTATTTTTTGTATGTTTATCTGGCAAGATTAAATGTTTGAATTAAAATATATTTGCATAAGCAAATATTTATGTACTACAAGCATGTATTGCTAGGATTTGAGTCTAGGGAGAGTTTTGAAAGGCTCAGAAATAACTTAAAATATTGCAGGACTGTGGAAGGGGAAAGCAATGGTCTSTCTCATCATAAATTTTCTGGATAGTAATAATAAAACAGGATGGGAATTCACCKGTCATATGAGGAAATTATTTTTTGCTTAACCACATGCAGTCCTCCAATCTCAAAGCAATATTCATGGTAGCAATAGACCTCTTGGTGGCTGCTTGTACACCTTCCTCTGCTGCAACAGTCACATTCTCCCTGATGGCTGTAGTCTGCAAGAAAAGGAAAATGAGTATGAGATTTCTTACCATTGTGCCTTATATATTGCCTTTGCCACTCTGAAGACAAGTTTTCCTGAAGTAACTGCATTGCCTGATGTATCACTGCTAAACTCCTTGAAAGTGGAACTGAAAACCAAAGTGTTTCCTCTGACTTATTTCAATTGGTAGAAGTGAATTGCAGGGGGAGGCAACTTTAGGAGCAGATACTTTCTCTTCCTCTGCAGGAATTAATTTAACACGGAATCATCACTTCAGAGTCATGTACATTCATATTTCTCAAATGAGTTATACTGGTGTTCTAAAACATTTTTTCAAAGCTCATATTGATTTTTTTTCCATGTTTTCATCATAATAGTAATACCATGATATGTTGTACTCAAAGTAAACTTAATATTCTGGTTTATGTATATGTTAATCTGGTTATCCTGATTTGTTTGTTAATTTKGTTGGGTTTTTGTAGAGTGTAAGTTCACTTTGAATCATTGGTGTGGGAGATGTCTGATTGCATTTGTAATATTTCTATGAAGAAAAGAGGACTGTCTCATCTTACCTAATGCACTCCAGTAAAGCTAACATACTTGTTTAAAATCCTGAAAATTGTCTAAACTGTGAACATATGAACATTATGAACATAGTGTGTAGTTCTGTATCATCTCCTGTGATTTAAAGCAGCCTACAGCTGAYCAAACTGAATTTTGCCTTGAATACATTGAAAAGGCATTAAAAATTATGAAAAGCTATGGTGGAAGTGGGCAGGGAGGAGCAACATTATAGGTACATGGTAAGACAAGACAAAACCTCCCTGGTAGTGAAGTTCAGTATTACCAGCAAAGTTACTTTCTAATTTCTATCTTGATCAAGGATCTGGTGTTATCTACTGTGTATATTCACACCAATAAGATGTAAACATAGAAAAAAAAAATAATGACAGTAATGTCATCATGCTGGAGAAGTTCATCCCCAACTARTTTTATGTTTGCTTGGACAGTTCCCAAGTAACATGCTTGATATGTATTCTAATGCATAAGTGGTTCCACAGATATCATTCCCATGGTTGCCTTCTACCTTTGGGAATTGATGGAATTCTTAGTTTACTGGTKTCAAACTAATGAAAGGCAGCAAATTTAAATTGAAGCACTTGTACTTTTTTAGTCTCTATATTCCAGATGCAATGCTCTCACACACTTCTGGTAAAAATGCACTGAAGTGTCATCTAAAAGATGGTGCCAAATCATGACTAAATTATGTTGCTGCTCTTGGTGTGCCATGAAAAAATGCTTTGGAGTAAACRGAGAGACATACTGTTGTCCAGTATGTTGAAATGCACTGAGTTAATTCTTCATAGTAGAAAATACTGGAATAGGACCTGTTTAAAAASTAGCCCCCTGAGCAGTTCCTGTGTGCTTGCAGTTGAAGGATGAATGCCAGTGATTTTTTGATGGCCCTTAATTAGACTAATAGTAGAATTCGCCCTTTTTCTGTACACCTACTTCCATGGCACTTGCAGGACCTTTATGACTAACTTTTGCCCTTCTATAGAATGGATTGAATTGGCCAGGCCAAATTATTAGACGTGAGGAGAGAGTATGAAAAGTTACAGACACGCAGTCTGTTCACATAAGCTTTGATTCTTAAAGAAATCAAGTTAAAACAATGTTATAAATAACAGGTGGTAAGTATAAAATGCCTAAAGCACCATTTCCAGTTAGAGATGTAGCCCAGAAAATATAAAATAACTGTGAATAATTTTAATTCCTTCATTGCTTTTAGCTGATACTGACTTCCTCTGTTAAGCCGAATTCCCTCTCATCCAGAAACTCKTAGTAACCAAGGATCAGTGTAGGTTTTTTTTCTTCTAACGGCATTTAATTTTTCTCTACCTTGTTATTTTTTGAAGCTAGATAGTAGGATTACCCAGGCGCTAATAATCTGGTTTCCCACACATAGTAATTGAAGGAGGGGAAAAAAAGATCTGAAGAGCAGAGTGCATAGACTGAGGTAACAGGTCAGATATTCATTAGGAATGGAAAGATGGAGTTATACGAGGAAGCATGTGTGATTTGATAAAAAAAAAATTTATATATAATTTCCTAAAGAAAGTTCTTGAACTTCCTATTGCTAGCTTASTAAGGCAGATTTCAACTATAGAATCAGAACTGTAGAGGTTAGAAAAGACCCCAAAGATCACCAAGTCCARTTGTCAGTCTAGCCATCACCACTATGTTCACCACCAAACCACATCCACAGGTGCCATCTCCATGTGGTTTTTTAACACTTCCAGGGATGGTGCCACCACTTCCCTGGGCAATCTGTTCCAATGCTTTACAACCTTTTCCATAAAGGAATTTTTCCTAATATGTAATTTAGACCTCCTGGCAAAACTTGAAACCATTGAGTGGCTCATAACATGCGCATATCAGAATAAATACGCGGTAACCAAACCTACCTAACCAAAGTATTGATAAACTGAAGTAAATAAAAGCTGTGTGCCCTCCAGAGCAATAGATGATGTGACTGATCTGTCTCATCCTGGAGCTGAGTTCAACTGTGTCAAGCTTTGAACAGGTTTTCACTCGCACATTTTGGCATTTCATTTTACAGTCTGAAACGTTACTGAGTGCTAAGGGAATGAAACTAGATTAACATGGTCAGAGAAGAGTGATGCTTCRAATTATTTAGCATGTAAATAGACATTTAAGAGGACAGAAGGGACAGCAGAGCTGTTATTAAGCAGAGTATATGAAGTTGACATTTGTGACAGTTTTCAGGCTGCCAAGTTTGAGGCTAACACTGATTAATGTGTATTCTTTTGTTTTGCTTAGTAGGCTAGAGAAAAATATTGAAAATTTAATTAGAAGAAATCTACTGTGGCAGTAAATAAAGAAGTGGTGGGCCTGGCAGCTCTATCACAAAGTTAGGGGGAATAAATGAAGTCCAGGGTTTCTCACTCCACATTTAAAACAAGAACTTCATCTACTCCAACATTATTTTCCCTTGTGGTTTTCATTTGTGTTATTAGTTCAGGCAGCACAGAACCTCTCCATCTCTATGCAYGTTTGGTTCATACAGATGGATGAAAATGCCATTTGAGATGATGCGCATCTGGAAGTAATTGTGAAATAGCAGAAAATGACTTTTTAATCTGATTTGAGGAATGAAGAGGTCTGGGTGGTAACATTTCAACTGCAAGTGTGCATTTAGTCCGCCATCATTACTTCTCTGAATTCATTCCCACAGCAGTTGGGGATTGATCCAAAGGCCTTTGATGTCAATGGGAGTCCTTCCACTGACATTAATGTGCTTTGGATTAGGTCTTTATAAGTCATAAATCTGTCTAGACCATAATTATTTCCTTGAAATTGTTCCTGATGATGTTTCTGCTCTTAGGGAAATTTGTGAAAGTCAAATCACSTCCTGTTGCAGGATGCTCAAAAATGTCTGTTACCGATTAATGCACAAATGAAGGGAATATGTCAGATGTTAAATGTATCTGAAACGAATTTTCTCTCACTGTTGTTTTTATGTTTGATCAATGCTCCTACAATGACTTTTAATTGTACCATCACAACAGGAACTGRAGATCCAATATAAATTTAGAGAAGAATGCAGGTGTTTCCTAAGTCACATCTTTGGTTTTTGKKTTTTTTTTCACTCATTCATAGGAAAAGCATTTAATATGTTTAAACTTCAGTGGTGTTTTGCATAATGTCTTTTATCACACAAAGAGGAGAATTTAGTTGACTTGCTGAGCTTTCCAAAGATGGAAACAGAATAATAGCATGGCGTATTTTTCTCTTTTGTATATGAAATTTCAGAAGCTCACCGAGCAACCACATCTGCCAGTTCTGATAAGTAATACCTTTGGTTGTAAATAAAAAAAACTGTGTGATCCCTTGATGGAATATTTGATGATGGTTATTAAAAAAAACAGTTAAATGAGGGACGCCTCCAGACATCCAGACACAAAGATTTCTAAAGATTTCTTAAAGATAAGAATCTTAGAAGTAAAAGTTTGGTRTTCTAGAGTATTCTAGTTTATATTTAAATATTAGAGGAGGAATGTTGATACATTATAAGGATCAGCATTTGAGCATATATGTTCTTTTAGTAGGTGCCAGGTTTATTAGGTCTCCTCAGCTATTATGAATATTATTCATGAATCAGAATGTGGGCATTGAGTGTTTTGCATTTCATTTTCGATTGTGATTAACTGTACCATTGGCTAAAATGGCTTCTTGCAATGCCTGGGGTTGAAGAGTGTGTGAGGTGAATCAGGCAGAGATTGCTGCCTCTAACAGCCTGTCACAGGCATCTCGTGTATGTTCAGCCTTGGAGCGACAAGAATTTGGCTCATGAGTGCTGCAGCAAAGTTTTAGAGCAGCCCTGTGAAGGGACAGCTCTGTTTTACTTTGTCAAAGAAAGAAGGAGAAAGGGAATTATGAATTGTGTTTATATGCAGTCAGTACTCTCCAGCCAGAATGACACTTTCTCTGCATTGGCAAGCGTGTCAGCACAGACAGCCCAGAGTAGGTTTTGCCATACACATAATTTATACAAAAGTTGAATATTATAACGAATAAAGTAACTGATGCTAGAAATACCCCTATATTCAGGTGTCTTACCACCCTTGTTAGTTCCATTAGAGAAGCTACTGTTCCAATGGATGAGGTCAAAATCAGTCATAATTGAGACCAGTTCTGTTGAATGGTTCATTAGATTGGGATATTCTAAAATATAMATGTATTTACTGAATTTGGAAATTGATCGGAAGTCCCAGATTGTTTTGGAATTGGTAACAAAGATGGTGAATGGCTCTCCAGTAGTGATGATCTGCTCTGAACCCCAGCTGGTCATTGCTGTCCTTGTTGTGATGTGTTGTTTTTTCAGAGGATGTCATGAATGCATTTGATGTTGGACTAGTAATAGCTTCCTTCCTACGCTACAAAAATCATTTATGTGGCAGATTGAGGGTATGATCATTAATAATGAGGAGTTGTTCTTGGCAGATTGCACATAAGCCAACACAGAAAATCAGATTCTTAAGGAGCATGTGTGGCTGGTGGACACAGAGCTGGTGGAAAAAAGTGCTTGTCAGCAGCTCTTTGCTATCCCTGTTACAAATGATTGACCTCTCTCATATTCACCAAAATAAATGAACTTAAGTCAAAATAATTTTAAATGTCTTCTCAGTTACAACAATTGCACAAACAGCTCTGAGAGCAGAGTAGAAATGATAGTACATTCTGGAGTGGTGATGAAAAGGAAGGGGGAGATAGTCTTCACCATCTTCAGGTGCAGCCAAAAGGTCTTGAGGTATTTTTTAAAATTGCTAGAAGAAATCAGACCTCAAGGGCAAACCTGCTTGAGTCCAACTGAAAACAAACTCTAAACATAAAATGTTGTATCAGTATGCAACACCCGCTACAGAGGAAGTAATATTTGCAATTATTGATTCGTATATTAACAGGTGCCTAACACCAAGATATTTGAATAGACAAATMTATTTGAGCAGTAAGGCTGCTTATTGTGCACCAGGACAGGAAGGACATGAGTGCCGTGGCCTTGGCCATTTTTAGAGCTATGTGTGGGGGTTGGGCTGGAAAACAGCCTGGACTCAGACATGGTCAAAACAGCGCAGACTCGAGCTGGGCTGACGCAGCCAGCCATGGGGTTGGATAAATGAAAGTATTCTACCAATAAAAGACAAAAACATGCTAGATAGAGATTGGAGAGTGCCCAGCTGTGACATCTAGCTGGGACCTGTATAATTGGTTTGTTCCCTGAACCCGGGAGATAAGAAAAGTATACATAAAGCGTGCTAGTTGCTAGTGTGAGAAGAGAGCTGAATATCACTACAGAAGAAAAGAGCTGCTAAATCACTATATCTAAGAGAGCCTGAAATACGAAGACTTAATAAAGAAGAAACCTGGACCTGCCTGCCTCGTGTGTCTTTCCTGCGCCGGGGATCTGCGGGAGCTACGGGGCTCAATGAGGCAAATTCAACACATGAGGGTTTTACATCAGAAAAAAATGGTGCCCAAAGAACACAGAAGAAATTCAGCAGCATCTAAATCAGAAATGGTCTTATTTATTTTTATGAAAATAGTTTAAGACCCTGAAATCAGCATCACCCTGTTACTCTGCATCTAATCAACCACTTTTAACTAAATGAAAAGAAGTCCCACCTTATTTTTATGAACTTTACAAGGGTTTATTAAATTATTTGCATGTCATCTCTGACAGAACGCTGTGAGGTTCTGCAGATAGTCATCTAGAAACAAGGAGCAGCATTGCCAAGTGTAGTAGCACTTCCTAAACACKCAAATGTGTTGCAGAGAAAGTCAGTATGGTTGATTGGCACTGCTGCCAAATTACTCACATACAGAGACTGATGCTTTGTCAGCTGCATAAGGAGATGATGGCTCTGAAGTTCAGGAGCTCACRCTGCTTTCTGCTCTGGTGGGAAGTTGTGTACTAACCAGGCTATTTTTGGAAAGGTGCCACCTAGAAGGGCTTGCAGACGGACCTTGTAGGTGGGATGACCTTTCTAGAAATAATGTGGTTATCACACATCTGTCTGTTACAGCAGGAGGTAGTTATGGGCACTGTTAAAACAATTTTTGTGGCCAGGTGAATTCAAAGCATAGGGAGCAGAATTACAACTCTGTGTGTGGTTTGCAATGCTGTCAATTTAGGAAGWGTCTGGAGACTTTTGTGTGAATTCAGCCGTTTGGAAAGAACTGTGAATATACTCCATGCTGCACAGTGATGAAGGTTCTTGATCAGGATGGACTTCTGTAACCCTTTACTCTCAAAGAGGTCATGAAATATATTGCACTCTTTGACRCTTATGTTTAACATCTGCTTTGTTGAGTACACAGGAAAGGTAACCACATTCRGTACCATATAGATGCCAGAATATTTAACCTGAACATTAAATYAGCGGTCCAATATCTGCTGACTTGTGTTGCTCTCTGCTCATGACTCGGTTATTCAAACATACGTAAGCTGACTACATATTATCGACTGTTACAGCCCCTCTGCCAAGAGGTTTGGCCAGGCCATTAGTACAAGGGGAAGAGAGGCCCTGCTCTAACCTTGCTGTGGTGGAAAATATCCTGAGGCAGTGGTCTGTGCTGATACTACACTACTAAAATTTGTGAGGACAGCAATACTGCTTCACCAGTGTACTTTTTTTTCAAAACACCAGAGTTAATAGCAAAGGCATGCAGAGAATAGCAAAAGCCAATATAGTATTTAGGATGTTAAAGCAGCATGTCTGACATAAGAGACATCTGGCTTCAAATAAACGCAAATATCTATTGTACATTAGTAGTTGTCACTCTCTGTGTATGACTGCCAATCTTGGATGTTTTATTGTTTCCACATCTWGCATCCAAACCGTCTCCAGTGCACTGCTTTCATGCCCTTGCTGCCATGAAACTGCAGGATATTGCCTTGAATTATACATTCCTAAATTGCTGTCATATTGTCAGCACTGCAGCAAGATTACAAGTCATCCAGTTATGCCAGATCTGCTTCTCATGTTGGACAACAGATTGTCCAAAACTGGTTTCTATGGGCAGTGGAAATGCAGAGTAAAGCTCAGAGGCAGCGTAATGAGGTGGTTAATGGGCAAGTTTAAGGCAAATTCTCACTTATGTGTCAACAGTTTCACGGTGTGGGAAATTAAATCTGAAGATTTCCTGCTCTGGTAAAAAGTGAATATGGTCATGAAAAGGTTATCTCTGCACACTTCACAGAATCATGAAAATATGAGTCTTCCTGGGACAATGATACCAAGTCGTTATGTGCTGATGGAAAACAGACATCACAATCTCTCTTTCCATCCCTCATGCTGCTGTGTTTCTGAGTTTGCCATTTCTCAAGGTTCAAGAATGATGAATCCTAATGAACAAAAATTCTGCCAAAGGCAGCAAGAGACCTGCGTGGATGAATAAAGAACTCCTGTCATTACTCAAACATAAGCAGGGAATACACAGGAGATGGAAAAAGGGTCAGGCTATTTGGAATGAATATAGAGAGGTTGTCAGAGTAAGTTGAAATGAAACAATTAAGGCCAAGGCCAAGGAGTTAAATCTTGTAAAGGTTGTCAAAGACAACAAGAAGGGCTAGGCCATCCATGATTATCTTTGAAAGGTCACGGAGATCAGGAGAGGTACCTGAGAACTGAACAAAAGCAAATGTTATCCTAGTGTTCAAAAAGGGCAAGGAGGAGGACACAGGGAACTACCATCTAGTCAGCTTCATCCAGTCCTGAAAGGTGAGGGAGCATCTCATTCTGGAGACCACTTCTGTCCACATGGATGACAGAAAGATGAATGATGAGGAATAGTTAATCATGGATTCACTAAAAGCAAATCATGCCTGACCATCTGATTGCCTTCTACAACGAAGCAACACCATGATGGGAGTTAAGGGGAGAGCAGCACGTGTTGTYTGCCTCAACACTGTCTCACAGTATCTTCACAGGCAAACCAASGAAGTGTGGATTGGAYGAGTGGACAGTGATGTGGATTGAGAGCTGGCTGAATGGCAGATCCCAGAGGGTCATAATCRGTGGCACAGGGTCTGKTTGRAGGCCCCCAAGGTTCAACAGTGGGCCCAGATTGCACTAGATGACAATGTCCCTTGCAACCCAAACTGTTCTATGATATAAGATACCATGTGTATTCTGGTTATACATCTTATTCTTGGGACTATTAGGTAATGACAGAAGAATCAAATTGTTGACTATTTGCCAGAACCATTGAAAGATGTTTTACTACTAGATTCAAGGTTTTTAACAGCAGATGATCCTTTTTCCTTATCAGAAAGAGAAGGGATAGGATTCTACAATTGCTTTAATTGGCATAAAAATTGTCTTCACATATGGAAGGCATTGATTTGCACAAGTATAGGCATTTTTTAACGTTAATTTTTGCCTACGCTAATATCATCCAGATTGTGTGAATTTGCTTGTTTTGTTAACCCATTACAATAGAAAACATGTAGGCTACCAATTCTGAATTTATCTTTCGGTCCGTTTCTAATTTCACAGATTTTGGTGAATTGAGTCTGTCATTTCTTTTTTGAAATGAGGGTGCAACATCCCCTAAAATTTTGTAACAAAATTTATAAGGACTGGTAATGCAACACGCTGTAATTATTTTCTGCAAATGTAAACAGATTTTCTCACCRTTCTTTAGTGGTTCTCATTTCTGGTAGTTCATAAAAATTTAATCCTGAATGACCTGTTATCTGATAATATTCCAAAACTTAGAAATTTTGTAAGTAAGTTCCCATTCTTCTTGAAATCATTGAACCGTAATATTTATACAGGGATTTGCATCCATGTGTTCATCTTTCATAGCACTTCCTTTTGTACCCCTCTAATAAAAAGGGTTATTATTCCTTTTCCTGGTGTAAAGGCTTTTAAGATAATGTACTGTGAAACCTGGGTACTGAGTGCTTCATCTGCTCAGTGAGGCATTTAGAAGGAGCCTCTGCCCTCTCTAACTCAAATGTGATCAAAGATCAAAATTGCTTTATGCAATAATGCATTTTCCTTCTTACTCACACATTGACAGAAAATTCTGCTATACATATCAGATAAGAAGGTTGATTTTTCAGAGAACTCTGACTTTTGAGGAACATATGCCGCAATTCCTCATGAACAGCAGTCAGATATTAACCATCATGGTTAGGAACCATGGAGTGTGCCCTCGTTGTTATGAAGTACAGCCCAGATCACGCTGTACACTGAGATGGGAAAGTTTGGTGAGTATTTGCAGCAGTCACTATATGTTTGTAAATCTACCAAGTTCTTATTTTGCTTTTGAACATAATTTAGAAACCCTTCTTCTATGAAARGTCACTGTCAGTTTAGTGACTGAGAGATCATAGAATCATATTAAGGTTGTAWAAGATGCCTAAGACTTTAACCCACTGAACTCTGTCCCCAAGTGCCCTATCAGTGAATTTTTAAAAATGCTTTCAGGGATGAAATGTTTTCTCCTTAGCACTCTTTTCCAAGCCKGACCACCTTTTCAGTAAACAATTTTTTTTCTAATGCCCAATCTAAAACTTCCCTGGCACAAATTGAGGCCATTTTCTGTCATTYTGCCACTTGTTGTCTGGGAGAAGAGACCAACCCYCACCTCACTACAACCTCCCTTTAGGTAGTTGTAGAGAGTGATGTGATCCCCCTGAGCCTTCTTTTCTGCAGCCTGAAGAATCACAGCTCACTCAGCTGCTGCTCATGGAAAACTGAATTTCATTATATGCTTGTCCAAATATGAAAGCTGGTAATTTGGTTGCCTTTGTATTAAAAGTATATTGCTTACTCAGCATAAACTCTGAGAYATCATCTTACTTAGGCAAATCAAAGAGCTTTACTAATACAGATTGAATTCAAACAGAACTAAAAGAGTTTTCTCAGACTCAGAAAGTGGAATCAGTTTATACATGCACAGTACGGAGCTACAGAAATCACAGCTTCCTGTATGTCCCTTTAGTAATGGTGAAATCTAGGCAGTGAAATTTTGAACCCCTAAAACAGAACCATGTGGAAGTATTTTTCCAAATTGTTTTGGGATGTACAAATCTTTATGCTTTATTCTTGAGTAGCCCATTCAAGGAACTATTTAGATGAATGCAAATATATACTTAGGTAGAACAATTTTCTTTGCTGGCGGAGGTGGGGTCATACTGCCAGAACAAGAGAGCCCCAATTGCTACAATAACTCATTCTGAGATTTAAGAAAATGAGGATGTGTCCAAATGCTTAACAAGGCACTTGACTAGTTTTTCAAAACTCTTAAGATCAAGTGACAGCTGCTTTTTATCTAATGGCAAAATTTCTTAAGATACAGCTCCTTCTACATTGGAGCTGCTTGCTCAAATTCATGTCAAATCAAAACACATCAGCTGTACTGCATACTCCATTCAGCCATGTATGGAGGCTTTTTGAGTGCTACCCAATGCTGAAGTATTTCATCAAGCCAAATTTTTTTATTACCATAGCTGGAGATGACATAAGAAGAAATGTAGGATTTGCAACAAATTGCCTTAACATTTGTTAGGCTGAAGGGGAAATACAATCATGCAGGATAAGCTGACTGCCAGTCTTTCATCCTTTTCTCTTCCTTCTCAAGATGTAGCTACTCTCTGTTTGAGCATGGTTAAGGTAGTTAGAACCTGTGGTATAAATGTTTGAGACAGAAACATAAATAAAACATCCCTAAACTGGAAGCTAAGTACAGAAATAATATACATTTATTTTGTCAGCTTTGAAACTGGCTATTGTGTTTTAAATTAATTTTTTATGAGAACAGATACTCTCAGTTATTTTCCTATTCTGCTGGATGTTTGTGTCACATTAATTTTGAGAACTATGTAATCTTTGACTCCAGATTAAGTGTCCAAGCAGGTGTTTACAGCAAAGTGAAAAAAGTCATAATCCTAATGAACACTATCGAGTTCTTTACCTTGTAAGCATGATGACTGCTTTGTGATATTTACAGTCCTACAGCTTATTTTTAACTTGGTTAAGCAACTTTRARGACKTATTTCTKGTTTRGRGTAGAGTATATGCARTAATGCATGGTTYCATGTTTCTGCTGAAGACTTTYCAGTCTCTCTTCCATTTTATTATTATTACTGTCCAGTTTAATGTAATGTATTTCAACTTTTCTGGTGGGAATTCTCTTTCAAAGAGAAAGGTCTTGTTTCCATTGGGATACACAGCATTGCCTAACTATGCCTGTGCTGTCTGCACAGTGTATCAGAGCTGTTTTCTGCAAACAGAGTAATTAATTTCTTAAACATCATACTCAAATAGAAATTAGTATTGTAACTTCGTTTTCATCAAATAAACCATGGCAAATCAAAAAGTGTCAGGAGATAAAAGAGAATGTGTGTCCTTGTACCTGAACAATTTGCTCTATTTTTTGAGGTGTCTTATGGATTCAAGGCTGGATGCTGGATCTTGYCCCATCTCTCTGTGTAGCTGTAGAATTCTCTCTTGGAACTGAAAGTGTCATTAGGAAGAGATCATGACATTGGGGGATTGCTCTCCTCTGATTTTTATCTAAGAAATGAAGAGCAGGAGAGCAGGAACACAGATACTTTGCCTGTATAGAGTGAACATAGTTATTGCAGTTGTGTATATGTTGAACAAAAATTTGCACAAAAACAATAATCAACTATTTTTTCTATGCTCCGAGAACACTTTTTTTCATTTTAAAGTTTGGCTTTTATTTCACATACTCAATTTCTCCACTCACATCTAACAATGTAATTATTAGTRAATTCCCATGACTAGTATCGAAGAAGGATGCTATCTTAAGGATATTTTGAGTTTTTCAAAACAAAAAAGGCTTGGTATCAGAATTATTATTGATTTCCAGTCACTGTAAAGTACACACACATCACTATAAAGGTTAACTGCCTAGAAGAATGTAAAAGAGCAGTGACTTTAAGTAAAAAGAAATTCCAGATMAAAAAGTAATCAGACTAAAGTAAATGCAGTGAACTGCTTTCTTTGTAAGTAAGTTTGGATTTTTTTTTCATACTGTAAAAACTGCTTTCTTTTGTTCTTTTTAATGCAGACAGGAACATATCAATATTTAATTTGACCATGAGTAATATATATATTGCATTTAACCCCAAATATATTTCAGACTTTGTATGTTTTTATAATGATGATGTGAATTTATAAATCCTTAATGCCCTTAATGCTGCCCATATGTTGTGTTGAAATCCTTAGGAATCTGTAAAACTAAAATCAAGAAGATAGTTATGGGCTCCAAAAGCTGAAAACCAACCTAAGCCAGTCTAACAGCTAAAGATTTGTCAGCTGGATCCTAATGCTCCTAAACCTTTGGCAAAACAAATGTTGCCCTTGAGAACTTATTATATATATCCAGGCATCTTAAATCACTTGACAGAAATAATATAAAACAAAATAAAATGCTCTACTTCTAAATGGAAGGCATGATCCTGGCATCTGTGCTTCTGCCCCAAGTGCTGTCCTTCTGTGCCACAATCAGCAAGAGCTTTTCTTAGATTYATGCTTGTGGGCATATGGACAACTGGAAGTCATTTGGAGATGCCAGTTGTCCTCATTATTATTTTTTTCTTTTATCCTTATCCACTGTTAGTTGCTAAGGATAATACTAGTTTTACTTTGAAGCAGTATGCAGCCAAGATTGCTTCATGCACATTTTTGAATTTTAGAAGCAAAGGACAAGAGAAGCCGTTATAAGGACTAGCACAAATATATTTTCCACAAACAGAAGATGAGGGTGATTCTTCAGCATGTGGAAAAGCTCTGCTTCAGGTTTTTACATACACTTGCCCAGTACCTGCTAAAGTCAGATTGATGCAATCAGGTACTCTCATCAATTTATAAACTTTCTGTACCTATTTGAAACCCAAKGCTTCTAAGTGCTACAAGTCATTAATAGTTTGGAGTCAACCCTGCCCATGGGACTTAGAATTTCTGCTTGCCATCCTACCTTTTGTTGGTAGCCTTTTGTTAGCCGACAATTGCTTTCTTCCTTTCACAGCAGCTATTCATTTTGCTATATTTTTTCCCATCCACTCATAGTAAACTGATGAAGCAGCAGAGCATTATAATGAATTCCTATTTCGTTAGGCGAAAGTTGGATTGTCGTGAATAATCGAATTACTCCTCTGGAGACAGGATTTCTAAGCAAAGTGATGAGGTGAGGCGATTACAGCTGTAACCCTTACAAGCATAAAAAGATGTGTTATGCTAATCCTTTGTGAATGGGTTGAATTGAAAGTGAGGGAAATAAAAAGAATGCTCTTGAAAGAAGAAGGGGGTATGAAAGGACTACTGTGTCATTTATTCCCTTTTCATTCATCCTCTCTTACTATAGAAAAAAAAAATTAGTGGTAAGCTGAAGTACTTTACTTTTCAAGTCTGACATTCAAATCATTTAATCTTAAGCCGCCTTAAATACTGTGTAAAAAATTGAGGGGGTGGGAGAATAGGTGTAGCAAAAAAAAAGTGTGAAAAAGTGCCAGTTAGTATAGGCTGCTTTTTATTAAGTTTTCTAAATGTGGTATGACCTTATCTTACCTTACTGTAAARGCAGCAGAGTGAGGAGGGGGAAAAGAGACACAGTGGAAAGTAAGACTTATGCCAAACATTACCTTTATCTGAAAACACTTACAGCTCAAGTGYGAGATCCTTGTTACCCCCAGGCTTGTTTATTTTGTTTCCACTCTTTCAGCTGTTAAATAAGAGTGCTCTGTCTCAAGTTAATACCTGAAAGGACTTTTAAAGGTTCAACTAGAAGGAGCGATGGCATGCAAATTACAGTGTAGTAACTAACTGAATAGAGCATTATAAATATATATTGTTAATTGGATAAGAAGAAACAGCTTATTCAGACAACCAACCTGAATATAAATGTCTAATGGTATAAGTAGTTTTAGGATTTCTTCTGTGAGTTGAGTTTTTTTGAGATTTTGAACAATTTTCATTGTTGCTCTTTTCTGTTTCCTTTCTGTGTACTTTTTGGAGGGTGGGAGTGTTGACCCTGCCCAGCGATTAGGCACCCAGCCAGCTTCTCTGCTCACCAGCAGAATAGGRAAGAGARTCAGAARGGGGAAAGGAAGAAAATCTSTGAGCTAAGAATGGTTTAATAAGTGAATAGAGGATTTTTTTTAAGGCATACAACGGCAGTTACTCACTACCTCCCACAGCCACTTCCATACCCAGACTGTCTGTAAGCTTTGGAAAAATAGAACCCCTGGGTTTTATTTCTGAGCACATCATCAATATGATWTGGGATACTCCTTGGGGCCAGATATCCTGGTCATGCCCCCTTCCAACATACTGCCCATCCCATCCCATCCCATCCCATCCCATCCCATCCCATCCCATCCCATCCCATCCCATCCCATCCCATCCCATCCCCAGCCTGCTTACAGCTGGGGCAGTATGAGAAATGAGGAAGCCTCAATGCTGTGCAAGCACTGTTCAACCATAGCTAAAGAGGGTTTCCAACACTGTTTTGGTCACAAATTGAAAACACAGCACCCTAACAACTGTAGTGGGGGAGGTTTACATCATCTCACCCAGATTTATCCTTACTCTATCCTCAGCCAGACAGGTTCATTAACAATACTTAGACTTTATGGTCGTGCTTTTCAGCACACTGTATTTCCAGTGAGAATGAAGGAAATTTCGGTAAAATTTTTCCCCTATTTAGGTTTATAATGCTGATTCAAATTTCGTGATCTGAAATACCATATTAATGAAATTCTCCGTTAGCTCCAAATTTGGAAAAAAGATGTCAATTGGCACAGGGGAATGAATTGCTTATTTTTCTGTGTCAGATACCTGAAACTAACTGGAATTTAAGAACAGGCCTTTGAAGGAAAAGGAGAAAAATTATAATTCCCAGAATGTACAACTTTACACTTGCATTTCCCCCAAATTCCTTGAGTTCAGCCTCCCTGAAAAGTCTGTTTACTGCTCTCTTACTGTTTTGCCCACATCCCTCTTGAAATTTTTAATGTGTTCACTAAGGTGAAAAGACTTCTTTTAAACTTAGAAACATTCTCAAACCATTTCTGTTCATTCCATTGTGGCTGGAACAGGCCCTAGTGCATGAGGAGCCCTGTTTGAGGAGGGAGGGATAACCCAGCTCTGAACCTAACTCATCTTCATCTCAGTTGTAACCTTCCCTCATTCAGTGATGAAAACAGGAATTAAATCCAAGCTGACCTATTCTGTTACTTATTAGAGTATTTGATGGGCCAAGCATGTGAGAAAGGTCTCTACAAAACACTGAGCAGGAGTTCCTTAGAGTTGCTACCCACCTGCAGCAGCGCAGGCATAGTGTGAGTTCTATGGGAGAAGCATATTTGAGTTTAATGGGGAAGTATCAGTATTTCTTATGGAGTTATGGGATGAAGATTATTTGCCTTTAAAAAAAAAATTTGAATTTGGCTGTTGCTGTCACTGGGTTTCCAATTGGTATTTGTAATTAAAATTTCTTAAATATTAATGGTACTTTTTATCCTTGCCAAAAGTCAAGATTAGTGTGAGATGGTTCAGTGTAATGAAATTTGTTTTGAATTCACATTCACTAAGAACATTGTTAAGTCAATGAGCTGAGTGAGAATGAAATTTAGTGTATTGTTACTGAGTAACAGATTTCATGTTTCTTGAAAGAGGCTTTGCAAGTGTTCAAAAAACAGAGTGAAAATTGATACTATATTAAAAATATCTTAGGGTGATAAAACTGATTTAATAAATACCTGCAAAGTCTATGAATGTTTAATAAGGCTTTTTTTTTTTTTTTTTTTTTGGTGGGCATAAATGCATTTTGCTTTAAATGTCTGAAAATATGATTTTTTGTGTATGATTCTGCTGGGAGCTTAGAGCCAATACAATTAACTAATTGTTGAAAAATATTTCAGTAAGTATTGCTTTTRTGTAAACTGATAGTCCATAAATTGGCATCTTTGTTCACTATATTTCATGAGGCAAAAGACAGAATCTTGAAATGAAATTTTTCTTTTAGTAGTTTCCATTAAGAGTGGTTAAATTGTTTGTCCATCGTGGCATAACCCCCTTGATTTCAGTAGAAAGCCTGCTCTAAATGCATACAGAGGGGTTTGATTTGCCAAATCTCAAGAGAGTAACTGAATGTAAAGAATATTTAAAATATTTGAAGTAAACTGGAACATGTTTTAGTTTAAAAACCAGTTCACACTAGTTCACAATACTGATAAAAAAATTTTGAAAATCAAATAAACACTGAATTTAGTCACTACTTTGCTTATCTTCAGGCTTAATCTGATTTGAATTCATTCATTTGGTCAGTAAAGCCTACTTTCATAAATAATTTCTTTATGCTTAGGGAAAAGGTATACASGTTTAAAAACCTTAAAAGAAACATGAAGGGTAAAAGCAATACTTTGAGACAGGAAATRTTTGATCATGGAGGGGGGCAAAGGTGAGGGAAGGTTAAATGACAGGATCTTCACTGATATTATCTGTTAGGTAGAAGGTAGCAGCACTTCCCTCATTTCAGTGATTTGGTTGGTTGTCTCCATCTGAGCAGTAAGAAATAGGAAGGGATCTTTTTGCTCCATCTAAAGGTGAAGATGCAGTAACAGTGGCCCAAGATAGGTATCACAAGGAGGCTTACCTGTAAATGGCTCCATGCAGATTTGATAGAGCCTTTCARTCAGGATTCCTATCACTATTTACATTCCTATTCTGCCCCTCCCACAAACAGGAAGGTAATTTATGCAGAGCTGTGTGGTAGTTTTCTGTGGTGGCAGCACATGTAGCTGCATCTGGAGTTCCCATTGCTAACCAGCACAGGGCATGATGGCCTTCCTAGTGTGTGCAAAGTAATGTCTGTAACAGGTCTGGATTGTGCCTTTGGAAAGAGGGAAAGAAATAGGCCACCTCTTTCACTCACAGAGATACACATTTGGATTTGCTTCTCTTTTCATTGATATATGTCARTATATCAGATTCATGTAACTAGGGATACAATTCCAGTCCCATTTAAACTGGTATTTTACAAGCACAAATCACTGATTTAATTTCCATTTCTTACTTTTCCTTTTTAGCATTTTGTCCTGCTGAAGTGTTCTAGTGATTAAAAAAAAGGCTTTTATAGTTTTCTCATGAAGTTTAATGTAATCCCAAGTTGTTTAATATTTGCTTCAGAAATACATTAGTATTCTCTACTTTCTGTTTCTTAAATGCTTGAAGTATGCAAACAGTTTTGTATTTAATTTTACTTTTTGAGTATTTGGTAAATAGCAGGCACTATCATATCAGATTGCACGATGTTTTCATGTAGCACTTACCAGTCTTACCATTGCRCCAGAATCAGGCAAGAGAAGGTCTTATCAGATATTATCACTCCATTCATTGGCTGAAATATTTCCCAGGTGTTTGTTTCTTTTCACACATTAGTTAAAATATGACAATTCCTCTGATTTATGAGAGTTGTTCAAACAATCTGAAAGTCATCTCCTGTGTTGGTGCTGTCTGAATATATGAGGGTGAATCCATCAGCCCAAGTTTGAAAATGTTGGCCAGCTGTCTCTAAGAGAGCTGATAGATARCATTGCTTGGGTTTTAAGGAATAAGAAGCTGAAGTGAATGATTCATTAAAATTGTATGAAGTTATTCAGTAAATAAAGACATTTTTCCCTTCCTTGAAAATATGGATGGCCAATTTTGCTGTGAACGGCCAGGAATACCTGCTTATAAATRGGAACTCACTGTATGAAGTGGCCTGTGTGTTTCAAATTGCAATTCACATCTGCCAAAGGGACAATGTAAATGAGATATGTACAGGTGTGTTTAGCTTGTATCTCTGAACACTAGAGCACATTGTTTTAATGTCAGTCCTTGTTCAATACAATATTTGTTTCTCATTTTAAAGTGCAAATTTGGTTTGGTCGTTGTTAGACATAGCTCAGGGCCTCAGTATAGATATTTTTGCCACCTCATCTGCAAGAGTTCTTGGCACTCCATCAGTTTAAGGTGATTTTCTCCTCCAAATCAGTCACATTTTAATCAGATCACAACTGACTGAAAACCCTAAAACCAGATTTAAAGCATAAATACCAGAACAGTAATCTTCTTTGCCGACAATCCATTACATAAATCATAATACAATATCTGCATGTTATAGTTGGCTTCATTTATTTTGACTTGTATGTGAATTTGAAGCTTTTGTTTGATATATGGTTAGGTTTTATTCCTTTGATACAGATGTACTTTTCTGGAGAAACTAGCTGAGAAAGCAGCAGCCCAAGGCAGATTCAATACAGAGCAGGTCATTTCATCCTCTGATAAAAACTACCAAACACTCTACTACCTGTGTAAAACACGCAGCTGAGGGGGCACCAAAGTCATTTTCAAACTGATACCTTTTAGTTTTGCGTAGTGTACAACCCATTAGTACCTTTCCTACAGCCTCGCTGTCTTCTGCCAGAGTCTGTGCTTTGTGAAATTAAAAACTGATTCGTCTTTGCTTTTTATGAACCAGTATGGTAACAGATACAAAAGGTTCATCTAACTTTAATCATGGATGTTCTCTGTTACACCTGGTTCCCCACCACAGTCTTCTGTGAGTATTTCCTTGAGTAATGGAAATAACAGAAAATCTCAGTATTTTTTTCAGATGAGGGAGATAATTTAGAATTTAAGATTTGAAGGTAACAAAACTTCAGTATTAAGAGAAAAAAAGTGAAAAAGGAGAACCAAAGGTTCAAAAAGTGGCAATACCCTTAACAGTCTTTTTTTCTTGCAGGCCTGTTTTCTTCCATAGTCTGCAAGACTGCCACCTCTTTGTCATGCTTGAAAGTTTCTTTGGCATATTAATAATGTAGGAATATAAAGAAAGAGAGGCAATGACACAGTATGAAAGGCTTTTAATATCATYACAGGTCCTGATCTGAACTCAATAATCAATGGGAATCAAGCCAGAGCTGTGATTATTGATGTGTTTTTCATACAGCTGTCATTGCATTAGCTGTGTGATGTTGCAGTGTCATTATGGCTGTGTTTCTAGTTGTCAAATGTGGTAAACAAGGCTGCAGACAGGCTCATGACTTCTTGCCCAGGGTTTAAGGCTTAGGTAACACATTTGGGYAGGAAATGGCTGGTGTAGCAGAAGATGACAAAGCTTTTAGCCAGCTAAAGGCTGTTGCCCTCACATCACAGCTGGTAGRCTAGCACGGATAAGAACCACAGCTTTAGTGTTTCAATGCAAAATCAGGTGGCTGAGCTTAAAGTGCTGACATAAGACCTTGCAGATGTATTTGGATAAGCAGATTTGGGAGCAACTGCATAATTAGGGTAATGGCTGAGATAGTGCTTGCAGCCTGCTGTGATGTGCAGCTGGGTGATCCCCCTCACTGATCTGGTAGAGGATATTTGCCTTTCCCCCATGCTYCCAGATGTCCAGCTGCTTAAGACACCTATTATTGCTAAACAGTTCAGGAGAACCTCAAGAGTTTTGACCCATGTAACTTTCTGGGAGTGGATGCTCTTCAGATAGGAAGGCTTTAAAATGGAAAAAAAAGGTTCTCTGCCATGGCTGTTGCACTCCATTGTTTCCCAGCCAGCCCAGTGGACTCCTACAAACACTGCACCATGTCATTAAGAATTCTGTTCTAGAACTGAAGAAATTACAAATAGTTTCTCTAAGTATAAGAATATAACTCTTGTGAAAGAAAGCACTTYTTCCTCTTTCAGAGTAGATATATTTACTCTTTCACTCTATTTGAAAAAGTACCAAATTCTACAGGAAATAAAATACCAAAGGCTGGCAGTCATGACAGTAATAATCTGGGACACTAATCACAGATAGGTGCTATTAAAGATTACATAAAAAATGATTATGTATGTTCTGTATAAAATTTAATCTATGCATGTTTGGAAAAATCAGGTCCTCCCTCCAAATGAAGAATTCATCACTTGTTTTCTTGGAGGGGTTCTTTGTATTTTCTCACATTTCACCATTCTGAATGGCAAATAATAACTGATTACTGCTATAAAAGGCTAGTTTTAGCACTATATAAGCTTTCCTTTGTGTGGGTTTGGTTTTTTGGAAAGGCTAAAGGAAAAAATGTTTCTGTTCTTCCACATTGCCTCTGTCTTATGATTCCATCTGCAATGTTATTAGCACTGCATTTGATAAAAGGAAATTTTTCATCTTCGGAATTTTGGAATTTTTCATCTTCGGTATTTTGGGATATTGTTGGGGATGAGAGTTTGCACTTTTCTTGTGGAGGGGAGTTAAACTCTCCCTGTTTCCTTCAGTGTAATTACACAGGTCTTCAATAACTCTGCACTCCTACACTGCTAGGAAATTCTCGCTTGTGATTTTATAGTTGCTTAAATTAGCAGAAGTTATTCACAGAATGTTATTTTCAATAAATAGAGCAAAATGGAACGTCAGACATGTGAGAGTGATATTTTTCCCCATAAACCATGTCATGTGCCTAYATRAAGTGATAATGATCATTATAATGTATAATGMTAAAATTCTTAAATGCTATCTGGTGGAAACGCAGATAAAGATGAGGCATTTTGTATATTTGTTATCCARCATTGCTTTTATAGTAATTTTCTTTTAAGAATTAATTCTGAGCCAACAAGCCATATAGGACTCATTGTCAAAACCAGGTAACTTAGTGCAGTGTCTCGCACAATTGAAATTTTATAACATCAAGAGAGTCTTTATCTTTAAAAACACAAGGTTTTGAAAGYAGGCAGTTTTTTCAGAGTAAAACTTGAAAGGTGATTGATTTGTAATGTAGCTAAACRTTTACTTAACAAACGTTCTCATTAACAAGAGTCTGGCTGATTTTATATGTTCCCCGGAAAGAATGCTGCAACAGGTCTAACAACAGATCCATTGTGCTTATAAGGGAAGTAATCATGGTGACCTTAAGAAATGGCAACAATCCATCCAACAGGTGGATCAGAGGATCATTCTTAGCCAACACCCCTTTCCAGAAAACCAGAGAGAAATAGTGGTTTATATTCCATTGTTTCAGTCCTATACTTTACAGAATGCRTGTTATATATTTCTACATCCATTTTTTACATACTCTTTTCAAAGTCTGTTAGTATACATGCCATGAAAAAAATTGGGTTTGAATTTTTAGATCTCTACTGTCATATTGGCTACTGAAAGAAGTACATCAAGTGGCTTAAGATAGTACTATTAAAAAAAATTTTTTTCAAGACACAGAAAATTAACCAGATTAAAATCACATTAGGTATTTCTCTGAACTTTCCCAGCATTTCAGATATGCAGCTTTTACAGGATGAGATATGGTGTTTTAAAATAAGCACTTAATTGTCCACGGTTTATACTTAGAAGATCCTATGTGTTTCTAAAACCTGAGTTCTCACACAGATTAGGATTTTTTCAGGGTAAATCTCCAGMCTTTGCATTGTTTAGACAATTTTGAAATTAGAACCTGAAAGGGAACTTCAAAAATTGAAAAAAACCACAGTATCAGACCCCTGAAATAYGGTATCCTGATTCCTTTCAAGTATTTGTTGTCATTTGTTAGGAAGGTAAGGCAGTCCAGAAYGGGAGGGGAGAAAAAGGTGTGGCATGGATTTTCCGGTGTCAAACAGACTAAGGAATAGACTCCAATTTATCAATGTGTAAAACTCAACAATAGAATTTGTTCCGAATATTTCGGAATCAAAGGTTCCAAAGGTGGTCGCGCTTCAGCACCCTGGACTTTGTCATGGGCTGTGACCAGGAGGAGTCTCTTTTCTTGGGCAGTGCTGCTGCAAGATGGGGATGGGTTGTATTCCTCTGTCCTTGGTGTTTGCTCTTTGCTTTGAGAGGTGCCATTTCAGAAGCCTTAGCCCACGTTTTTATCCCGTGTCCTGTCCCACTGAATACAAYTGAACGAGAAGCTGACAGCGTAGCTCCAACTCACACCCCTGTATGAAGTGCCTTGTCACAGTTGCCATCTGTGTTCACCCACAGCTTTTTGTGTCCTGGGGGCACGAATGCATCATCGAGCCAGCTCCCCTAAAGCTAACTTAGTTATCTCTGCATAAGCAGCTGTTTTCTTGCACAGGGATGGCATCTTGCAATTCAGAAGCTGTAAAACCTGTGGATTGTAACATTTGCTGAACATCCTAATTTCCTGTAACCAAATTCKATCCTTGCCATAGTTTTAAAGATAGTAAAGTGTCTGCAAAGTACACAGCTCCAGAAGTATGTCTCAGTGGCTAATGTGGTAGAAATGCATTGATGGCACTAATTTTCTCTTTGAATGTGACCCATGAACAGCAGGGCAGGGTGCTGCAGGAACATTGTCTCCTCAGCATTGTTCCTGCTCTGTCCCTCTTCATCTGCTCACATCCAAGGTTTCTCAGCTAGTGAGGCAAACAGATTCAGCACTTTCTTCACTTGTTACTTCTGAATCTATTAAGGTAAATTCTTTGCTAATTGGTCATAAATTCATGGACATTACTGATTTCAGAGCCCTCATTAATTTTCATTTCAGACCCTTATAGCAGCAGAGACTTGGTTCACATAATTCTGTTTTCCTTAGAGTTTTCTACCAAAGTAGTACCATCAATGAAATTATCTGAAGATCCTGGAGAGTTGCAAAGATGTGTTTTTTGGTTTTTTTTTAATATGACTTATCAAAGCAACATTTATCAACATTTCAGAGGGCTTAACAACACTAGTAAGGAACTGCTCTTTTATGCATAAATGTATATATTATACTGGAACTCCAGGTAGCATTATCGTTGTAGTATRGCAAGATGCACTGTGCTAGATTGTTTAATTAATTAACATGTATATAAATATTTATAAGCAATGTGTTCATAATTTTAAAAACATCCAGTAGCATAAGCTCAGGCTGGTTTTTTTGCATTATCTGAAAGCAGGATGTGTAAGCAGGTGGTCACCTGTTTACTTGATACCGTATTTGTATGCACAGCCAGTGGGACTCCTTGTGCTTAACTTCCACAGTTCCTTACATCATCCCAAGTCTGACTGACTAGAGGTTAGCCTGGAGCTGTATTTATTTCATTTCTGCATGTAAGCTATCAGAAGGGGCCCATAAAGGGTGTCTGGATTCATTTCTGCAGCAATGAACTTTTATGTAGAGAACAGTCATTTGTAATTTTGTCCAACAGGAAGGCTTAACTTACATATCACAAAGCTTTGGGCCCTTGAGGGCTCTTTCTGTTGGGCTCAGCTGGCAGCATCTGGAGGTGGTGACACCTCCCCCATTCCCCCAGCGAGGGGCACACATGAGGATAAGTTGGGCACAGTTTGTTGCAACACAAAGTGAGGCAGCAGATTTTGTGTAAGCATCACCTCACTACCCTCCCCTTTCCGGARGAGTTCAGAGAAGAGGCTGGTGGTGCCTGGGATCCCCCTTTTCACCAGCAGAGCCTGTTAAACTCTCTTCCTTGGGACAGTCATCGACCTGGTTGCCATGGTGACAGGGATGAACCTGACACTTCCCAGCACAGCTCAGGGAATCACTCTTTCTGTTCACAATCGCGTACAATTTTTCTTTTTAATAATGCTACCCTGGAAATCGGTAATTTAGARCCCTGGAAGCAACAGCTTAGATGGATTGAAACCCCAGTGAATTTCTGGCATGCCTTCATCTCCCAGAAGCTGTACTCCGAGACAGAAATACTTTAGAGGCTCCAGGGAAGGGAAAATTGTGGAGATTCCTTTCTCACTAAATATATCTTCACTTTCAACCTAAGAAAGAAAAATCAGTAGTGCTGTACCAAAGTGACCCATGTGAGGATATCTGTAAGACCTCATGAATCATGTGCATGGTTTGCTAGAACAAGTTGCACATCCTGTCTCCTGATCCCTGAAAATATACATTAAAATGTTTTCAGCAAGTAGAATCAGCTCAGACTTTTAAAAAAACTTAATAAAGCTAAAAGGATCTTCTCTCACTGAACATGAATTTATTAATCGAATTTGAGACTTATAAAAATGTCCTTAATTGCATAATGATWATCACCATAGCAAAGGAGTAACAAAACAAGTCTGATGGAGGTGGAACAGTCTGTCAGGGAAGATGATTAAAATACAGGGCAGATGAGTCTGAAAGAAAATATTTGTCAGAGAATCTCAGTTTCTCAACAGGCCCTTTTCTCAGGTGGTAGACTGACATCTCCAGAGCTACCTTCAGTTTCATTTGATGTTATCATGATGTTACCTTGTTGAACTCATTCAGATGTCATTCCCAGATTTAATTAAAGTTTTTGAATGCCATATAACAAAAGTGCAGAACATATTATCTTGAGCAGAGCTATTCTGAATATCAAGCTATGCAGTTTGTGAGAATTCAAAGTTCTGCCATAAACAGAAATTAACATTCAAAGAAAATGCAGTGTAATAAAATAGCAGCTTTAATCATGCATAAAACTGAGTTTCTTCTGTGTTCACACACAGGAAACTCAGCATAAAATGCTGTGAATGTTAAGAGTCAAATCATACGGTGAGAAGGTTATGTATAAAAATGTTGTTCAAAACCTCTGATTTAAAAGCTGTCTTTTAGAAGGCTGSCTGTTCTCTAAGTGGTACCATGCGAGCAGCCCTGCAAAATCCTACCAGAATTTTCTGCTTGAATAATTGTGTTTGGATGAGCGAGTAGAATATCATTATCTTGATTCCTACACCATCTTCTTGGGAAGRTATAGGTGAATAGATTTTGTGCTGAGTGTCATAAATTCTCTGACAATTTTGCAAGGCTGTGTGTAAATTTTGAACCAGAGAAGGAAGGAGAAGACAGGAAAGCAATATGTGGCGTGACTGGATTCCTTATGCCACAGTATACCTCTAGAATTAAGTGTAAATACTATGCATATGCTCAATTTTAGAAGTGAGTATTGGCTTTTTGGTGTGTTTGATTAAAAACGTGGTTACAAAATTTAGAGTAATTAAGTACCTCAGGAAATCATGAGAACATGGACTCTASCTCACCAACTATTTCGAATTTTACTGTCCCTGAGAGGGTTAGCAGTGCTAGTCTAATTTAGTGCTGTTCACAGCTGAACTTCATGCTATTGATCATGGAWGTTGACTGATTGAATATTCTCCTTTAGTGTCCATGAAAACAAGGAGAGCATCTTCTTATATGGTGACTATTACTGGCTGTGTGCAGAGTCAGAGTCACTGGATCGAGTTATTTTATGAACTTTGTGAGTGGGACTGTGGAATATGATTGTTGTTACTGTTCATTAGTTCAGAAGAAAGGCAAGTTGATAGATTGCTAAAAACCTGTGTTTTTCTCCCAATCTAGCTCATAAATCTTTAGTGTAGGCAGCTATTCTTGTACAGGGCAAAAAATGTAGTTAATGCTTTGTTTCAGGTCAGAAACTCTTACAAATTGTATGGAAGATCGGGTTGCACGGGTTGAAAACTGTAGGATTRTCTCTTCTCAGATTTACAGGATCAAAATTCAAAAAACATAGTAAGGCAAAGACATTGTAAAAACTAACACTTAATTCAAGGTCTGTTAGAGTGAGGCTGGTCAAAGGAATTAGCAATAGAGAGTCCATTTTTGTATGTTCTTCTTTCTGTTACCATGCAAGGTTCTTTCTCAGAACAATAAATTGCCTTTTAATAGAGTCTGATGTTCAAGATATAAGAGAGGATTGCAGGACTACATTACTAAAAATGAACATTAAAAATTAATAAAGCAGGCGTTTTTATAACAAATAATTTTAAAGCTTTTTTTCCCTTTTTAGAAATATTCAGTAGTTAACTCCAATTATCAAAATAATCGTATCTCTACAATTTAGAGATGTTTTCATGGACTATGTCAAAGGTTTACAGAAATCCAGATAGATGGCATCTGTAAYTCTTCTCTTGTCCACTGTTATAGTCACTCCATCAAAGAACACCACTCGGTTGGTTAGGCAAGATTTGTCCTTGGTGAGGCCTTTGTTTACTTAAGTTACTTTGACAAAATCAGCAGTTCAGCCTACAGAAGAGTCACTTCAGGGAACTAAATCCTGGTTGTCTTGTAGAGGGTAGAAAAAGCAAGTTCTCGGAGTAAGCAGACGTTTACTTGCTGCAGCAGTCCTTGTGCACTCAGCAGCCAGGACACACTCACTTTTATAGGTGTAGGTTTGACATGTACACACAAGGTTTCTCTGGCTTTCCCTCTGGTTGTGTATGGGTCAGCTCACACTTACCTATTACAATATACTTTGAGCCGTCAAAGTTGTAACACAAATAATATGAAATGCTTTCAAATTCATAAGTTTCATTGTATTATTCTGTACATTCAATAGCTTCCTCAAAATCATCATTGCGTGCAATGCACATGGATTACAATATGATTTATATCTGTGATTGCTTTCATATAGTCCCCAAATGTAGCAGTCAGTCTAGAGCATGCATATATTATCCATTGCTGGAAATATACACRAAGTAATCCTGGCTTCATTCAAGTCCAAAGCAATTTTTCTGTTTATATTGGCAAGACAGGTATCGTTTTGCCAATAGATTTTAGCATTTGAGGTATAGGAAGCTCACCCACTGATTATACACTTGCTTAGTGTATAACTATTCAATGACATTTTTCTCAACTAATTTAGGWCTCTGGGGTACATTTCTAGTGGRCACCAACTTTATCTCATAAGCAACYRTAAAGTTCATGGAATGARTTACTGTCCCTTACTTCAAAACCCTGAATGTAAGGAAACAAGAAAAATGGTCAAACAGTTGATATCCTTCTGGCTTTCCACTGGTGTTGGAAACAGTGGAAGTTACTGATTATCCAAACCAAATAATTTCCTAGAGAGTATGTAATAGAACATCTGTGCCTAAGTTAGCCAGATAAGTAAACACCTTCACTAGCATTTCCTTCAGATTTTCTGAAATGTGGGTAGTTGTTTYTCTAAAGTACCTTTTCTGAATGAAGCAACTGTGTGTGTGGCCATGCAGTAATTAAACATGACTCTGAGAAGCATATGTATTGCAGCTTGCTCTGTCAAGTTATAAGGGTCCTTATCTATCTCCAGGGAAATGTGAAACAGGTCTATCATTCTTTCCSCTTTACTCTCTCATCACTAAATACTCCTTTGAAAATACCACTGTCCTGATCAAAGCTCAAAGCCTGTGCTTCTGGATATGTTTTTGAGCCCTCAGGTTTTGAAGTGCATCTCCAGGTCACATCCAATCCCTATGATTCGTATTTCCAAATCTCTCAAAGCCTTGGCCTTAAATCTCCATCCCCACAGCTGAATCTCTTGCTCCAGCCTCAGTTATTTTGCAGATTGAGTAGTTCTTACCTTTGCTGGGTCAGAGCTGCCCAGCTGCGCTCACGTTGTACAATTCCAGACACAGCAAATATCCCATTCCTGCACACTCCCTCTTTACCYTTCCTGTGTCCTTGCTGTTTCTCTRTAYTCCATACAGCAAACATGATTTCTTTTTTCCYCATTGGCATATAAAGCCATTTATATTTAGCCTGGATTTGTCTTTTGACTCTACTGATTGGCCTTTTGGCTCTACTGCTTATCAAATGTTCATTCTCATTTGTCACATCCAGCCCAGCTAATAYCAGACTGGGAGCTGATTAATTTTAAGCACTGAGAATGTTGAATACCTTCATCTTCCAGTTCTGCCTCAAAAGTCATTTCCTCATTTCCTGTTAGGCAGAATCAGGTATGTGTCTGACATTCATTCTAGCTCGTGTGTGTTGTACATGCACACACCACTTGCCTGATCCCAATTCTTACCCCTTAGCACCTCARCAACACGCATAATACCAACAAAATAGATAGCATTCAGTCCTCACAGGTTATGTATGCAAGTGTGCATGCAGGCGTGTATTTACAGAGAGAAGGAAGCATTTAGCATTTCTCAGCAGATAGAGTTCAAGCTGTAGGTGAGAGAGATGATTATAATGATGAATTCTTATGATGATGATTAAGTTTTACGATTAAAGCACTGCTAGATCTCTCACTGTCTGTCTAGCTTTCGTGTGGGTGTCTGGAAGGGAGCACGTTCCTAACTCAGAAGGTTTTTCTGAGGGTAAGTTGTTAGTACATCRTTCTGGTACTGCTGAGGTGAAGGTTACAGAGAAAAGTAATAAAGAGTTGATTTTAAACAGCAGCAGCATCCTTCCCTCAAAAGGTAATCTGGGTTCCTGCAATGGCACCTGAATAGAAATGATCGGAGTAACCTGGTTAAACCCAGAAAGTATTGGATACCAATTATCCCTGATAATGACTACASCGGCTTTGTGAAAGGAGTGGATTTTCAGGAGAGCAGTAGCCTTTCYCTCTCTCATATGACTTCACCTTGGTTTCATTCTGCTGCTTCTGGTGATCTRCTGAGAAGCATCCTAATTTCACACATTTCTGTGCAGTGACATAGGCGTGATGATACCAACAGTTTGTAACTATTCCACATGAAGCTGCTGCACAGGKAGAGGTTAAATGGCATCTGCTGTATGCCGGGTGGAGAGTGAGAGAAGGGACACAGGGAGAGCAAGGATGTGTGCCTCTTCACACCAGTGAGGAAAGGAAAGCCTTAGAAAGCAGGAACTAGAGAACTGGAACACCATTTTTTTATTCTACAAGTAAACATCTCATGGGATTTTACCCCTGGCTGAAACCTATTTGTATTTCTCATATTTTTACCAGGCTGGAAAAGCTCATGTTCCTGATCCTTTGCACACCAGGCTGTTATGCAAAGAGGTGCAGACTGAATGGCTGTGCTCTTTCATGTATATTCTTTTTCTCCCTGCTGTAACCTGTAGCCTTGGCCCACTCAGCTGTGTTATGGGGTGATTTCATCTCTCTTTGGAACAGTGGTTTGTGGGTTTTTTTTCAGGGCCTATAAACAGAAATAAAACTACTGCTGACTTTAGGCTTGGCTTTGTGAATGACCTTATTTAGAGAATCAAAATTCCCAGTGGAATGCAGATCTCAGACAGACCAGATGCTGTAAGGTGAATTAATATACAAAGGTGGACTGAAACTGGGTGAAGGAGAGAAGTACTGCTGTTTAAGGTGCAGATTGTGGCTTGGAAAAATGTGTTTATTTGCTGTTTGTGCATAAGTGTTTTCTTAACATTCARTGTTTAATATTCCAGATTTAATATCTGGGAAAAAAAGCGTTAAATGATAGTTAAATKATGTTTAGTCAATAGATTGTGTTTGCTTGGTCTTCTGCTTTTTAATASAGTAACTTATTTGGGAATCCAGCTGCATAAACACATTCACCTGTATACATAGACGTAGATTTTCTGTAGCAAGGAGGGTAACGAAGATGGTGAAGGGCCTTGAGGGGAAGCCACATGAGGAGGGGCTGAGGTCACTTGCTTTGGAGAAGAGGAGACTGAGGAGAGACCTCATTGCAATCTACAAATTCCTCATGAGAGGAAGAAGAGGGGCAGGCACTGATCTGTAGTGCCCAGTGACAGGACCCAAGGTTCTGTGCCCAGTGACAGGACCRGACTCAGGTTGTGTCAGGGGAGGTTTAGGTTGGGTATGAAGAAGAGGTTTTTCACCCAGAGGGTGGTTGGGCACTGGAATAGACACCCCAAGGACGTGGTCACAGCACCAGCCTGACAGAGTTCAAGAAGTGTTTGGAAAATGCTCTCAGGCACAGGGTCACATCACTTTAGGGGATGGTGCTGTGCAGAGCCAAGAGCTGTACTCTGAGATCCTTGTGGGTCACTTTTAACTAATTTTATTCTGTAGTTCTGTTAAATTTATGGTGTGTCTATGTATATATGTGTAGATGTTTAAACATTTGATGCCTGTATCTGTATTTTGAYTACTGTATTAAGACAAAAACATATTCAAAAATTACCAATTATACCAAAAATTTTTTCCTTTTCTTTAGTGCTTATACACTTAAGTAACTTCTTTTTTTGATTCATTTAGCAGCAGCAACAGAAGAACCTGAGGTGATTCCAGATCCAGCTAARCAAACAGATCGAGTGGTGAAAATAGCAGGAATTAGTGCTGGAATTCTGGTATTCATCCTACTTCTCCTTGTTGTCGTATTGATYGTCAAAAAAAGGTAAGAAAGTGATCTGTGTTGATTGATCTTTTTTCCCCCCTCCCTATCAAACAATTTTTTAAAAGTATGTTTTTTACAGGTCTTTAAAAAAAAAAAAGTTTTAGGACTGGTAGGTCACATTGGTTTTTGAATTAGTTCTTCATATTTTCTTTCGGTTTTGCTGTGATTCTTAGGATGTCTTTAAAGAGAGGGTTTCTTTAAATTTAAGATGCGATTACTATACATTTTCTCATACTTATTTATTTCCAAGGATTTTTAAGTTGGAGATAGAAGAATGTACAGAATATTAAARTGGTTAGAATTGAAATTCACTGAGTCTTTTTTATTCTTTAAAGCAAAGAAAAAAATGTAGCTTATTGCATTTTTCATGTTTTAGCCACTTAATGAATATTATTTTCTCTATGCAGCTCTAACGAGTTATTTGTATATATATGTTACCCAACTTGCAATATAGTGTAATTTTATACCTCTATTTATGCTCTTGTAAACCTGGAGTTTTTTCTTAAAAGTCATACCACATCACTGTAAAATTATCTAGTGAGTCCTTAGTGCATGAAATCGTTTAAAAGTGTATTAATTTGAGTGAATTTAAATTTTTTTCAGTGCTTTCTTAGACAGTAAGCAATATCGCCATCTTCTGGCATTGTTCAATGCTATCCCCGCATCCCAATCCTCCTACCCGTAGTAACTTGTGCTATCCTATTGCTTGGTCAGTGTTTCAAAGCCTAGCTTTCCCAGTAGTTGCAACTCTTTTAACCTGATGTAAAAGTCTGTAATATGTCCCTGTGGTAGTTGCAGTAGAGAAACGAATTCCCCTCTCTCCGTGCACTCCCTCCCCTTCGCGTGGCACAAGCTGGTTCCYCTTGGGTAGAACGAGCCCTTTGCCTTCCCACGGTGTGTGCGTTGCGTTCCCTTGCCTTTTGCAGAAGTTATTGATAGAAAGTGTTTTCGTAATTGTTGCGTATATTCCTCTGAAATGCGGCTTGCTGTTATTTCTAAAGACTAAGAAAAAAGTTAAAATTGTACCTAAGATCGTTCTATATGTTATGATTATTGGTTTGCATTAGATTTTTTTAATTTATTGCCTTTTTACGATTATCCCTGGAGATATATAACTTGGAGAAGAAACGTCTGCATTAGAAACATTAGGTATGCTTATAGTGTTCTGTGTTAGTTAGCTACATATGTGATTTTTTCCCAAAAGTGCTTTTACTTTCCTCCGTTGTTTACCTCTGTGGTTGAGAATTAACACATATGCAAAAGGTCCAACTCATCATATGCAAAAAAACCATACAGTCAGCCAGTTTTCTTTATTTACACGRCTTTCAAAAAACAAAAAAGAAGTGGTTTTTCAGCTTTTAGGGGGAAATCTCTGTATTGTAGCTTTGTAGCAAGGTATGTGCTGGGAGGTATCAGTGTGTGATACAGTGGTCCCCTTAKGTTTAATAGAAAATTCTCTGTGTGTGYACGTGTGTTTGTGTGTGGGAGAGACCGTCTAACACTGTAGAGGGTCAGTCACTTCCAGATGTGATTGACTGCTTGTGCAGGTAACAAACAAGCCAACAAATTCTTACATTCATTTTTCCTATTCTTTTTGCCTCTTCCAYTCAGAGTCCTTTTAGGCTCATACTTTCACTACTGAATTGTTTGACCAAAGTGAGTTAATTCAATCAGTGAAGTGATATTTTTTAATTTCCCCTTTTCCCTTCTTCCCTCCTGAACCTGTGAAGACAGTATCCTCTTATGAATTATCATCATTCTARAGCACATAATATTTCTAAACTCCTGCACTATTTTGTATTCTAAATAGGTGAGAAATTAACCTGCTTAATGACTCTTTAATGTTTGGTAATTTTTCATCACAATAGTTTAATTGGTTGTCTAGTGTGTATGTTGTAGGTTTGCCATTCTTCTCCCCTTCTGCCCTTAGTGAAAATGGGCATTTTTTAATACCAGCTTTAGTCAAGCTCTCCTACAAGAAGCATAGAAAAAACGGTGTTCCTGAGTTAAATCAGCCCACCTAGTGAATCAGGGCAATTCATATCATGAGGCCAGAAGCAGCTGTAAAAACTCTGACACATTCACACATACAAAAACACACTTCACTTAGTTGTGGTGGGACTGAAAACCGATCCATCTGAATCATCCTCTGTAGTGTACCTATCCAGTGATCCATTATGTAGTATCCCTTTTGGTACCTGAATTGACCACAGATCATTAGATGGAAAAGTCAATAAAACAATGGTTTCTGCATTTTTATTGGTTTATTAAGTCATATGCACTGCCACTGCTATCTCAAACTGATTAAATGCAGCATTACATTTTATTGAAAAATGGAGTACTAAGCAGTTTTGTTCATGAGCTTGAGTTTTTTTAGGCTTTGCCTGATCATTTTGTACAAATTGGTTTGAAGTTTTCCTGAATGAAGCTCTTAACAGCTTTTACAGACTTTTACTGGAGTAATCAAACCAGCCAAGAAAAGGGATACTGCATCTTTAACAAGCAATGCCATTTTTATTTTCAAAATCATTGTTGGACTATTTCCAAATGTCCTCCATTTCCTTCCATTTGTTTACCTTCCATGTTTTTAACGCTTAGCATGACTACATCAGCATTTCCAGTTGTAAGATTTTAAAATAGAAAGCATATGTTTGCATCCAGGAAATGTGTGGTGTATATGCCAGTACACACGTGTCTGCTGGAAAAGTGAATTCCTTCAAATGTGTGTGCTCATATAGCTACACATAGTATGGATACAAACATAGATGTATACAACTGTGTACTGCTAAAGATGTTAAAGTGAATGAGAAGAAGTTGTTTYCTGATTAAATGTATTTATTAATGGATCCTTTATTTTTTGTGACTGAAAAGTAAAAAGCATATCTGCTGCACAAGATTTGTACACAGCTGTTCATTTGTCATGACATCTAGGCGGTAATCATTATATTATGCTGAACTGCATGTTGAAATTACACAATCCATTTAATTTTCTAAATTTTTGGCAATAAGTGAAATCTCAGCATGTAATTTTCTCAAGTGATCTTTCTAAAAAAAATCATTTTTATTCGCTAGGGTTTTTTTTKKTTKGKTKGGGRWTTTTTKTKTTKKTTTKTTTTKTKTTKTTTTGTTTTTAATTGCATGGCAAAATAAGGCTAGTTTGTGCATGAGCAAATTGAAGTGCTAACCAAAGAAACATGAATTTTTCAACTTTTTTTTTAAACGCACATTTCTCTGCTTTAATGGATGTGACAGAGTCACGCTTTTCATTCACCATTGCTTCTCTTTTTCCACTGTCTGTGATTTGCTTGCCAGGAGGAGCTACTATTCTTACTCCTACTATCTGTAAGTAGAATACGGGTGACTTACTACTTTACGTGTTTTAAAGATGCAGTATCCCTTTTTAAAAAAGAAAAACAGTCTCCATGATTTTTGCAAAGTTTTATTGATAGTTACCTTTCATGGTCCTCAGGCTTGAAAAATTGTTCTTATCATTGTTCCTGCTATTCTTACCCTGTTTTGTTTTTTTTTAAAGGGATATTGTATTTCTAACTGTATATTGAGACTTTCGCTTTTTGCTACAGTTTTTTCATAACTATCATTTTAGTTTATTGTAATCATAATTTAATTTGCATTATGATTCACAGCAACACATCACACTAAGGAAAAAAGCACTTCCTATTTTCTAGTTAGTGAAATGTGCCTGTAAATCACGAACTGTACTTTCTTATCGTATCAGTTCAGGAGTGATCTTACGCACCACTTTTCCTGTGCAGGTTTTAGGCAGGTGCCAAACTTTTATGAGTACTTCATGGTCTGCCTCTTTTCCTTTTGAGGTGCTTGGCATACACATCTTAATGTGGGGATCTTATTTTATGACATTAGTTTGTCTAAAGTTTTGCTTCATTGAAGCAAAACTGACTTTTTTTATACTTGTTGACCAAATGAGTTTTTGTGAGGACTGTGACAATACTGTCTGTGATTGAGCAAGCAGTTACACTTCTTTTCATTTTAAATAAATGCATAAAGCCCTTGACTTCAGAGGAGCTCKAAGGAAGCACTCGAGTGTTTTGATATGCTGATGGTGTCTGATAATGATGCTCTTCCACATTTTTAGGTAGAATTAGTTGGCTTCTTTAAACAAACTTAAAAATAAAAGATTAGGTAAGCTGGTTTAGCTAACTGCCATTGTCTCATTTATTGTGATAAATTATAATTTCCTTGTTAAACAACAATTGCTTCAACTCAAGATAATTAGCCACATTGTTTCATCCTATGATGGAGCACCTCTCTCCTCCCACCACTGTAACACCCACCTGTGCAGATTCATCCAACTGGATCCTTTAGCAGATAATGAGAATCATTTACACTCTCTGTCAACCTCARGTTCTTTAACCTAATGATTTGCTTAACTATCACAAAGCATAKATTGCATGTGCCTTTAGCTGAGTGAGGAGAGGAAAAAAAAAAAGGAAAGGAAAGGAAAAGAAAAGAAAAAGAAGTCATCAAACCCCAAGGGAGCCAGGAGCTGTTGAACAATAAAGCTGTCCTCCCATTTCCCAGCAACTTTGGGTTGCAGTGCTACAGCACAATAGGCCCTTTTAGGCATTGAAGCAGAGCATAAGAATTAGAAAGTAGTTACTGTAATAAGCTAATAACGTGAAAGCCTTAATAGCTGTTGGTTTATTTAGCATAGCTAGCAGGTTTTGTTACAATGTGATGCTTCAAAGAAAAGCTTAATATCGTAGAGAGATGTAATAGTCTTTTTGTTCCTTTTCTGAGGTGACATTAGAAAAAGGTGATCTTCAATGTATAGAGACTGTTTGAAAGGCTTTGAAACTTAAAAAACTACTTTGAACTAGAAATGCTAGTTTTGCGAAGGCTTTGATAGTATCGGGAACCAGTTATAAAGCTCAAGCAGTTTCACTCTTGGAAGTTCTTTTGGTCTTCGTTTGTTCAACCAGAGTATCATTTAARCCAGCTCCTCTTAAGCTAAAAGGAATGTGTGGAGTAAATGTATAAAATAAAGCATTTTAGGGGGAACATCCAACAGATTTTTTTTTTATTATTTACTTAACAACTGATACAGAATCCTTATGTGCATAACAGTGTGATGAAAAAATGATAGGTTTAGAGACCACCTTTGGAATTTTTGCAGTGAGAGTATCACTGAGTAGTAATTTTTCAACTTTTCCATCCATAGATGGAAGACAATAAGTGGGGGCAGGAAATGGGACAAAATAAGGACATGAATCTGATTGGTGGATTGGTGGAAGAATCTATTATCTGTAGGGGGGCTTTATCCATCCATATTCTCGATCATGGTCTCTCGTCATGAACCAAGATTAACTTAAGAAACAGCCCTGTAACATTTTCTTATATATGCACATGTGTGAAGTACTTCTTGACCTAGAGAACAGTGTAGGTCCTTGCTGGTGGATGTTCCYAGGACTCAACAAGTAAATGGATGGGTAATTTAGATTAATATTCTTCTTAGAATACCAACATAGGTTRTGTTGAAGAGACCCAAAAGATCATCTAGTTCCAACCTCCCAGATCAGATTGCTGAGAGCCCCATCCAGCCTGGCCTTGAGTGYATCCAGAGAGGGGAACTCCACAACCTGTCTGAGCAACTGGTGTCAATGTCTCACAAGCTTGATATTAAAGAATTTCTTCCTAACATCTAATATTCTAATATGTAATAAGTATCTAATATTGTCCTTGTCTGCTCTTAGAACGTGCACAGAATTAAAAGTTGGCAGTCCTTTTAGTCAAGAGAAATGTAAGATAAATGCTGTCTAAACAATTAACAGAGTATTTGATGGTATTCTATGCAGAAAAAGCTTATGAAGATAAGCTGTGTTTTAAACATACATTTTCAAGAACTCAGTATCTTAAGTGATGATTGTGTCTCTCCCATATGGTGTCAGATTTATCCAGCTAAGCAGGCTGGCTGTCTATTGGATTGTAGTCATGGCTTCAGATGAAAACAGGGCCATTTCAGAACAGTTTAATGCGTGTTACTATGGGTAAGTTCATGGGTTTCTGCAGAACCAAGGCACACATCGTGCTGCTCTGCATTCTTCCTGCTACTTGAAATATATGCTTTAAGTGTAGTAGGCTTTAAGTTATAATTAAAATATATTATTTGCTTCCATCTGGCTTCTGGAGACASTGAGAATCACTTCCAGTTCTTTATCAAAAGGGAAGAATGTGAGACATTTCTGAAGTGAGAACTTTGAGGGCATTGGCTGTTAATTGGAAGGGCTTGGTTGTACRGAGTAGGTTGGTCTTTAACTGTGATACAGTGAGAGTGTAAGACTCTTTTGACTGGTAATGTCAAAATTGCAATGTTCCCAAACTGCACAAAAGGGTAGAAGGATGAGGGCGGTTTTGTTTTTCAAAGAACCAGAGTTAAGTATCAGGAACATAATGTGGTATCCTCTTGTATCTTGTATATTGAATGGGCAGCAGAACCTTTAGCACAAAATGTATTTTAAATATGTATTGAATTACATTTCTTTTGTTACTTTATAGTTTTTTTTTACTAACAAAGTAATTTAGGTTAAATGACTTTTTCACAACAAGGCAAGCAAGGGGAATGAATTATCCGTTTATAAAATCAAAACAGATATTTAAACTGAGATGGTTGATAAAACTGCATGCACAGATGCTTCTTATTTGTCATTTCAGTTTAAATGTAATTATATTCCCTAATTTGTTTATATTAGTGTAATTACTCCACAGGAAAAAAAAAAATGTATTACCAGGGTACAGAAGTAAGCACTTTCATTACAGCATTTGAGCTGTACAGAAAGCACAAGGCCATAACTGTTTCATAGCAGGGTGCATAGTTTTATCAATCACAYGCCGGAAAAAATTGTAGACCGGAAAATAAGTCAAACTTTCCAGTCACTCAGGRTTATAGAGAATGATCACTGGCGACATCAGTGTTCACCAAATATTAAGGTGGTTTACTTTTTCTTTTCTTTTTGGCTGGGCAGCAAACTTGCAAAGAAGCGCAAGGATGCGATGGGGACCACACGCCAGGAGATGACGCACATGGTGAATGCCATGGACAGGAGTTACGCCGACCAGAGCACTCTGCATGCCGAGGATCCCCTGTCAATCACCTTTATGGACTCACACAACTTCAGCCCCAGATGTAAGTAGACAGTGGTAGATAGTCCAGAGTGAAGGTGAATAGAAAAACACAGAAAACAGTGCTGCTTTTTAAGGAAAATTGTATTTTAAGCTCCGGGTTTTCCTGSGTTTTCCTTTTTGCTGGTGAAGCAAAAGATTGAGTAGGAATGTTTGTATGTTATCCTTACTAGAATGTGCCTAATTATTTAATCAAATATTTGCATGTGCTTTCACTATGCAACTATATTTGTTTTAGGGAAAGTATTATTCTTCTAGGATATCTTAGTTAAAACCTGAAATTGAGTTTTCCCTCACAAGGCTATTTRAAATTACTGTGTAACACCATGTCTGCAGTGAATATGAAGTCCAAATTAATTTCTATTTTTTTGGCAGTAAGGATGTTACAACAGAAGGAAACACTGACAATTTTCATTGCTGTTTGTGAAGTTTAGGAACAAGCTTGTTAATATATCTGCAAATTTGTTCCATATTTGTATTCATTTTTTGTAGACATACTGACTGTCTGGTTTTGMAAAAGTCTGGGTTTCTGACAGTTAAGGGTTATAGCTTCCACTGTTCAGCACTCTTGCCTCCCAGCAGCTACACTATAGCTTGCCAAAAGCAAGATACTCCACTGGCAGACTGAATATTTCAAAACTGGTGTATAAGTTACAAAGGGATACAATTCTGTCATGGAGCACCTGAGCTTCTCAGCTTCATGGACTTGTGGCTTGGTTTCAAAYAGATCTGAGCAGCCTGAGCTGCTTCTGAATTTCCATTTTTTGGGAATGACACTCTATGTCTCTTCTCGTCTCCCATACTGCTTACCATACTTGAGCAAAATACATCCCTTAAGGCTCTTAAGTTGTTTTGTGATTGTTGTAAGGGAAACRGATTTTAGAGGAGGAGTTTGTTGCTTGGTTTATTGAAGCTTACCAMACTGCAAAGGGATGACACTTTAAGTGTCTCATAACCAATCATGAATGGGTATTTAGTATCAGCCTAATAGTTTTTCTACCCAGTTTTGGCTGGAACAGTTTGAAAATTCTCCAAAGYTTGATGTCTTACTGGCATTGCAGAGGTAGGATTGCAGAGACAGTTTGATATGGATTGTGATGGTGGATCCCAGGTAAAGAATTCATCAGGAATTACATGGCTGTTAGTGAGCCAGAKCTGCCAGGCACTCAGGCAGCCTTCCACATGGACTGATGTGATCCATGACCCCATGAACTCCAGCCACCACAGCTGTCCTGGCTGGTTGGCAAAGAAGTCAGACATCACCAGTTTTTAACATCCTAGGTATGTGATTTTTGTGTGTGTTGGAGAATTTGTTTCTCCTGACCACTGTGCTGAGATGAGTCTTCCAAGCTTTCAAGCTTGACAAACTTTCAAGCAGATTGCTTGAGAACTGGACTTTAATTCMGTCACAGACATGTTGGTATTATAATTTTTTGTTCCAGATTGGAATAAAACCAAATCCTGGCTTCTGCCATTTCTGTCCAAAACAGCACATTAATCTCTGCATGGTTCTGGTTATGATAATGAAAGATAAAATTCTATGGATTTTATTCAGACATCTGCATCTGTGTGTCTGTGATTTTCCTATAGTCATTAAGAGCAATCTGTAGTACTGCACATTAAAAAAGCTATTAATGGTAAAAATGTATATTATTTTTTTTAATTTACCTGGAAAACCTTATAGAAATACTGTTTTATTTTTAGATTAGCTGTTCAAGTATTACATGAGAGGATGGGTTTAAAAGGGAAGAAGYGAGTTCTATGAAAGTGAACCTTTATTGTGAAGTGAAAAAAACAATAGTGAAGGAGGATCCCTTTCAAAAACTAAATTGCATGTTATGTCTTTATTTCATTTCAGTTAGGATCTCTTTGCTTTTTTCRTTACATTTCTGAAGTCTGAAATCACTGCCTTTCATTCCTCTTCTATTCAGGATGCTTTCTGGAACTGTGTATTCCTTCTGGTTTTCTCTTGTAATAAAATCRATGGAGTTTAGTTATCACTTGGTTATACTCTGAAGTATATTGTTTTTATTCTTAAAAGTACACAAATTAAGGGTAATGTAACTCTTCATGGGCTTTGTTTTCCTACAGTGCCCAATGATCCACTTGTGCCGACAGCTGTGTTAGGTGAGGACCCCAGTCCTTCATTATCCATTCCTGCATGAGTTTTGTCTCCTTGCATGGTTGAACGTTGAAACAGCTTGTTTTATGTAAAACTGCTGTTGCCAGAAAATAATTCTACACTCAGTTCATCAGTTCAGAATTAAACTGACAACAATTTTAGAATAAAAATTATTTTGTGTTCTCATTRAGTAGTTATTCCTAGTCACTGCTAACTGAAAAGTAAATGAGGAGTTAAGTAAATGGAAAATACTAAGTTTTTTCTCCCCAGAGCTTTGAAACTGAGTTCCAATRAACTGACATGTGAAACTAGAGGTCTATTAAGATATATTTAGAAATAAAATTCAGGTCCACATTAGCACTTTTTGGTACCCAAAGCTCAATTTTCTAAGCAACAAGAATGAAAAGAAGAACAGAAAAGGGAAAAACTTTCAGAATATCTAAGAGGAAACAACAGCTTTCTTTGCATGTTCTGAACAAGTACTTGTGTATACCTGTATTAATTGCATAATTCAATTGGCATTAAATTGTAAATTTTTCAGCTTCATACTTACTTTAAAAAGAAGAACATACATTGAAATGGATATTCATTGGATATTCAATATCTATGCTGCATCTAACACAGAATGCAGGTTTTAGAGTTTTGTTTTTTTTTTAAATAAGAAGATAAAAGTATAATTTGTACCCAAGTTCTTGGTTGGATAAACACAATGTGCAGCACTGAGTTTCAGTCAGTTGCTGAGGTTATATCAGAATGAAAGACAAATATAAGGAAATTGGTGTGAATATAGATAAGATGAAAATTAGAWTCCTAGAAGTAAAGCTTAAAGGGACCTGGGGGCAATTAAATCCCCTTTCTGTTTTGAGGAGGGACACTGTACATATAATACAGATGCAGATTGTCTCACTATCTGTTAAAAATTTTTAGCGAACAGAATTTTTCTCTTGTGGTGCAATGTTCCARTGCAGAGTCTTCCCAAATAAAAGATAAATTCTGATTCATATTAGTAATATTTGGGACCCAAAGGTCAATTTTCTGAGCATTAATTGCTATTAACTGGATGTTGCTACTAAGTATTGTTAATGCTCCCCCCTAGTTTTTCCTAACTAGGCTAATCTAGACTAAATCTTCATTGCTGTGGATTGAGCAATTTCCTTTTGAGAAACTCACAAAAAATATGGAGAACTGGCACATTTCTGTCCTTTCAAAAAGTCTTTTACACATTGAAAGGCTCATGTGTCCTTAATTATCTCTCTTTTAGTTGAGTTTAACCCAGTTCTTTCAGTCATCATCTTGTAGCTGATGTTTTCTAAATTTGTTGTCATTATTTTCCTCAGAATGCTTTCCAACTTTCCAACTYATAGATTGAATTTTAAATTGCAGTGCCCCAAATCAGGTACAGTTCTTGGAAGAAGTCTTAATGCTGAGCTGAGTGGAATAGGTACCCCCATGCCCCACTTTTACTGTTTCTGCTAACTGAACTGTATTTTCTCCTTTTTATTGTGCTCGTGTTGCTGACTTGCATTGAGTTACCTGCTAAAATCACAGTTACCATTTTCCAGTCCATTACTCCATTCTGTAGTTATATATTTGGCCTCCCTTTCCAACACACGCTCTTGTGGCATTCACCATTCAATTCACCTTGTTGATTTTCGCATTGTCTCCCAAATAATCAAGATAACTCTGATAAATCTGATCCTGTGCTTGTGAAGTGCTTGTGGTACCTTCCACTCAGKGCCAGACTGCCATGGTATTTTCTGCTGTGGCAGACACASTWACAGASAGCTGTGAGTACCACTGGWGAGGAATTAACTGAGGAACAGCTTAATAGTTCCTGTCTGCATTTCTATCTGCTGCTACTGCTGTTCTGGGCACAATAATCTCCTTCTATAAGCGAAYCATTGATAGTTGGAAGAGGTAATATCTTTCATTGGGTGGACTGCAACAGTGGAGAGAAGTGGACAAGCTCCATGTAGTACAGGCTGAGTACCTGTAAGCTTGTTCCTTTGGAACTGCATTATTTGGCCTRCTTTGTCTTCATATAGCCTCTGCCTGGCCCAGCATCACAAAAGAGTTTTCTTCTGCTGAGAAGCAAAAAATTTTATGGGTCCTAAATCATAGAACACATTCTTTTATATGAAACTTGTATTACTTTGTAGCAATACTGGTTTTCTTTTTCTTCATGTATAGGTTATTAGTCTGCTCTCCATTCTATGTACATTAGCACTAAGTTAGTATGACAATTTTGCTTTTCCCAATTCCCTATCATTACACTGATAACRTAATAATGTGGCCCTTATATTTTTTAAATGGCTTTCATTGTTACCTATTGTGAAGATTTAACAACTTTGAATGTCACTTTCTTTTAGCCATTTTCATGTATAGTCCTGAAATAAATTTCTCATGTTCTGTTCACTCATTGTTTTTTGCTGCTTCAATGGGTTAAAGTGCCTATTACTGGTAAGTATTCTGTGAGGAATGGGGAGAACTACAAATCCTGAGGTGGTTTGAAATGTCTGTGATTTAGTATGGGTAACACTACAATAAAAAGTGACTGCTGCATGTCACTCACGTTGTTAGGCAGGTTAGTGAGGCATAAATGTACTGAAATTAGCTACTTGCGTGACAGTTCAAAGAGTCAGGTTTCTCAGGAGATTTGATTTCAGAAGGCATAAAGGGAGTTTGCATTTTGGTGTAATTGTACAAAATCCAACCCTTGGGGTGTTCATTTTTTTCCTAGAGTTCATTTTTTTGCCTCCTAGTCTCAATCCTTTGCAAGGAAAATGGTAAGCTGATTTCAAAGAAKTTTAGGAGGGCTTGGCTACCTTCTTCTCATTTCAGTAGCTACTTAGATTCAARTTTTTCTTCCTCTACAAATTAATTTAATCTGATAATTTCTAATTTGAATAAAATAACTGTTTCACAGAGGGGATTGACAAAATGTGATCACCTTATGCAGCTCTGACATTTGGTTTTGATTAYGCACAGAGTGTTAGAAAAAACTTCTTTGTTTACACAGGGCAAAAATTGTGACTGAAATCAGCATGCTCAACTCAGATTTCATTTTTCTATTAAAAGACCTGAGTTAAAATGACCACTCYGTGGTGCTGATCCATCCTCCTAAGCAGAGGTGGTATTCTGAAGTGGTGGCATAATTGMTTCTATTTTTTACTGGGCTCTCAATTCTTTGTTGGCTTTAGACAAATTATGTACTGATACCACTACGAAATTATTGTAATCTATTGTTTAAGGTGTAATATTACTACTGATATGTATTAGCCCTTTAAAAGTTACTTTGGTTGATGGAGTCTGGAGTTTCCAGGTACATTAATGTCATAAAGTTTTGTAGCTTCAAATAAAATGCCCTTCAGACATCTTTATTGCTGGATGAAGGACTGCAAACTTTTGTATKTGTTTGCTGTTAAATTCTTTTATGTACTTCACAGTGTTTATGTGCTGGAGAGCAAGTACTTTGCACGTCAGAAGTTAGAGATGTTCTTGAAGGAAGAGGTTTAAAATAGATGTTGATATGTGTAGCAGCAGGTGTTACTGCTCTCTGGTTACGTAATGCGCTGATTTCTCGTGAATACAGATGAAAATCACAGCGCAACAGCAGAGTCCAGCCGACTCCTGGATGTCCCTCGTTATCTCTGCGAAGGCACAGAATCCCCGTACCAGACTGGGCAGCTGCACCCTGCCATCAGGGTGGCTGATCTCCTGCAGCATATTAACCTAATGAAGACCTCTGACAGCTATGGATTTAAAGAGGAGTATGAGGTGAGATCTCCAGTGGTGGGGCTTTGCTAGGAAAAATCCCTTTGAAATGGGCAGCCTTTTGTTTGCATTGTATTGCAGAAGGATGGAACTAAATGTTATGGGTTTAAGTGAAAAACAAATTAACAGGCATAAGATTTGTACATCTGTAACCCAAAAGTGAAATAGTGAATGGAGTCCAGTGGTTTGAGCCTTTACAACTGCCTGGTAGAAAATCCCTGTGTGTTCCTTAGGGTATAAAAAGAAWCTTTTTGACATATTGTAAGAAGTTGCCACTCTTTTTTTGCTGCTCTTTAGTGGAAATGCTGTAATTAGTTATGTGAGCTATTTTTAGTGCAGATCTCCTGGATTAGGTAAAAGTAAAGAATTTAACCTGGCTGGTTTTGCAAGAAACATTGACTGGAAGCACTCTCCTGATTTATTTTAGCATCTCAGTAGGGCAATACTGGGACTTAAATCCAGCTGAGAAGCAGTTGATGAGGGTAGTAACATCTTGAAGTTATAATTAAACCTGCCTGAGCATGCCTACTTACAACTTTAATGTTAAAATGGAAGCAAGAAATTCCCAGCACTGGAGGTAGAAGATGAGTACAGATTTGTTGGGCTTCTGATCTCTGAATCTGTTGTGATTCTTTGGGATTAGGATATCAGACAGGACACCCAGTAAAGATGGGAATGGGACTGCCAAGGTTGCTCACAGTACAGCTAGGTTTACAGTGAGTTTTCTCTGAGTAAGTAATCTCTTCTGACACAGTTTTCAACCTTCTCTCTTTCCTGCAGCTGTCTCTACTGTAAACATAAGAACTGGAATAAATAAATGTGTGGTTTTTAAAAGAATATTTTTCTCTTTTTCTCTCTTTTACTTAAATATGCTTTGTTATGCTCTGCCTAACTTCAGGGCTAAGCCCAACTGTCAGCCACTGCTGGGGGGAGGGTGGTCCCTGATGCCACATCAGGTGTTTTCCTGCTTGCTACTTCTTCTATCACTATACATGACATCTCTTCCTTGCTTTGGGCTTCTGACTGTGCCTTAAAGTTCTGACTCCATGGCTACTGTGTGTTTTCTGGAGATAACTTACCCAGATCAGAATAAGAGAACATCTCTGGAAGGAAGGAGTAGCATAGACCTACAACAGCTGTAAAGTATCTGCGAGCAATGAAGAAAAAGCCAAGGAGAAATAAAAGCTGCTTCTATCAAAACTGAGAGATGAAACTCTTAAGAGTTCAAAAAYGTAGAATAATTTTGCTAGTGACTRGAGGGAGGTATATGAGGAAAGGCARMATGAACAATGAACACTGGCAGAGGAGATTTCCTGATGGCTCTGTAGGAAGGAAAGCTGTTTTACCAASTAATATATGGAAAGCAATGTAATGCTGTAGTAAACAGTCTGTATATTACGSTGTTTTGTAAGAAGAGTGATCAGTTTCTCTGTGCTTTCTCAGTTTGCTGTCATTCCTCCATAGCAAGGATGTTTAAGCAAGTTTAGCCTCCCGGCAATTGCAGGATTTGAAATCCCTCTGGAGTTCCTCAGTGAGTTGCCCACTTACCATAGCACTCAGAGGGAGAGAGGCTCCCTTCTTCTCTAGATATTTCTGTGCCATGGTACTGCCTGGGTGACCAGGGCAGGCAGGCAAAGCTGAACTTACTTTATGGTGGGGCAGTTCTTTTAAACTGTTATTTTTGGAGATAAATTAATGGTCAGAATGTTTTCTTTCGGAACATTTTTATTTATAGAGTTTCTTTGAGGGGCAGTCAGCTTCTTGGGATGTCGCTAAGAAGGATCAAAACAGAACAAAGAACCGCTATGGAAACATTATAGCATGTGAGTATCGGTGTCCTCGGTTTGAGCCATAGCTCTACTCATGTGTTGCTCGGGCYGTGCTCTCTCTCCCTTTGCAAGTTTCTGGTGGCACAGCTGCTTAATACCTGCAGCGGAGAAGCAGGACTGTGCCTTTTTCAGCTTTTTGTTATTGTTGTTGTTCTTCACAGTTCAACTTTCTTCCTTCTAAAACTCAGGCTGAATTTCGCGTTTGCATCTCTGTTGTGCAAGCTGTGGTAAGCATAAATCAGCAGCAAGCTGGCACTCATTTGGATTCTGTTGATTCTGTTTATTGGCAATTTATATTGTTTTACCCATGCAGTTGAACGTGSAGGAATCACGGTGCCGGAGAAGTCCCTGAATGGATAGAGTTACCTCTTCAACGAATCCCAAGGGCATTGCTAACTCYTTTGGCTCATTAATGTCTCTATATGAACTTAAGCAGGCTTGGGTTGGAAGTGAGGAAACAATAATCAGCATTTTGTATTTTCTAGCTTACCAGCAGCAGAGCTGATGTGGAAAAGGGCTTTGAGGAAGTAACCTGGTTTCTTTGTGTGTTTTTAGCCACATGAAACAGCCAATAACTTTCAGCTATACTTAATGTAATATTGTGAATGTTTTTTGAAGTAATTGCAGGCCTCAGACAAAAYGGTTCTTTGTAATTCTGTGTAAACACTTTGTATTTAAGGATTGTAAGTTGTGATGTGCTTATGCCAGCTGACTTTGGTTTTCTAGATGACTTACCGTTAATATCTTACTTAAAAACCACACTTCGAAAAGGCTCCGTAACCACTTGGTTTTTACAGATGACCACTCCAGGGTGATTTTGCAACCTGTTGAAGATGATCCATCTTCAGATTACATTAATGCCAACTACATAGATGTGAGTGGAATGAACAGCTTTCTCCCTCTCAATTTGCTAGCTTCTCTATGTGAAATTATTGCATGTTATGCTACAATTTTATTGAAAGCTTTCTTTTATTAAGAACAAATGTACACTTTCCTTGTTCTACGTCCTAGTACTCACTGACATTGTTGTGCTTTCTTTCACATCTGACTTTGGTTTGGGCTGTAGATTTGGCTGTACAGGGATGTAAGTACCACTATATGTGAATAACAGCATCCTATTGTAAATATTTAATATAGATATTGTTATTGATTACTTTYCTCTTCTATTTTTATCAGTTGATAACTATGCATGCCTCATCTAATTTATCTCATCTGTTCCTTTAAAAATTTCTTTTTTGTGTGAATATTTTTTGTACCTGTTTTGAAAAGATAATTTAGCCTTTTAGCTTAGCTCTGAATATTATTGGATGTTAGGTAACTCAGGTGAGCCTATCTGTTAAAGAGACTTTGCAGTTCCCATTTTTTARTGGTGATTTTGGCCGCTAGCTTTCCTTTTTCCCTTCCCATGTACATGTGAGAAACTAGATAGTGTGCTGTACTGTAGTTGTTTGAAAATATGGAATAGTTGTATTAGATGTTTGGCAAAAAAAGAGGGTTGATGACATTTGTGGGTTGGGTGTTTGGTTTTTGGGGTTTTTTTTGTTAGTTGTTTTTAACAATGTTTTAGACAAGCAATATTTAGCTGGCATTTGTTTTATGGTGCTAATTTAGGAATTACAAAGTATATACACAAACATATATATATATATATTTTAAAGTAGAAATTTCCTCACTTCTGGAAAAAACTCTAAAATTTGAAATTCCATACTTCAATCAGAATACAAATTAAATTATAGAATTTTAAATGTGATCCAAATTTTGCCAGGTGTTTTGATTAACAAAATATAACTAATTAATGCCTTAGGAATAAACAAGTTGTTGAATTCAAATTAATTCCAAAGCAATTTGGTAGTGGAATAGTTATGACAAGTGTTTTTAAAATACATGGCCTTGATTGCTTTCCTTTACAATTGCACCTTAGTAGTTTTTCCTGACCACTCTTAGTTCATAAGTTATTTACGACCCTCTTGACTTTCCAGGAGTTAAAGATTTAGCGCCACATATATTTCTGTCTTTTTATTTGGACATTTTAACATGGCAATCTCTGAAGGGATATTTTGCCTGGGGCCTTAAACAAGAAAATTCTCACAGATATTTATTAATTCCAGKTCCCTGAGGATGTTGTTTTTCTTACTTAGGAGCGAATTGAATCTCATTAGAAGCAAACAGGAAAGTTGCAAGTTAAAACTGGCACTTTACAATTTTTAAATGACACTTTCATCKTCTTCTTGAAAGCATTACTAAGTGTAAACCCATCTAGCACAGGTTCCACTTCCATAATATGAAGCTGTGGCTTGACATTAAGGACTACAGAAGTTCTTTAGTCATTTGGTGCAATCTTTTTCTCTTGTAAAGGCAAGAGAAAGATATTCAGTAATTTTTCCATAAGCCCCAGAGGAAGGTGTACTTACTCTAGACAGGATAATGAAGCAGTCAGTTGGAAAAGGATATAAAATCCTTGGGTATGCTGAAATCCTTCACTTTATATCTTGTGAATACCAGGAATCCAAGGGTTTGTACTGCCCTGTAATGTGATACTTCCAGCAAGAGGCCTAATAAAAATTAACCTAGAGAGTAATTGGAGTTATTAACATTTGCACATTGTGCAGTTTAGTATTGTCTTCTCACCAGCAACACTAAACTTTCCTTCCTCTTTGTAGCTAAATTGCTGGCACTGATCAAATATACCCTGAATTGTTTCCTCAAGAGCAGTAGCTCTTTGTGTTGTAGTTTTTATGTGGACAATTAGCGCTGTATAGTGCTGCCAGCATTGGCACAGACCCAGCTGCCTGGAAAGGCTGAGTTGTATAGGGTTATCTATTCACCTATTTATATATATATATATATATGTGTGTGTGTGTGTAAGAATGTGTATATACTCGTGTGTATCGTGCTCACTGTAATTGATGCACACTTTGTGCAGTGGAGCAGAAGATTTCAGTGCGGGAGAACCTTGGTTCTGTGCACACACCAGTGTGTCTGCCCCCATTAGTTAGGGCTGGGGCACACCTCTGTGTGCCTTAAAGTGGTTCTCTATTTAGAAGAAGACAAAAGGTGTGTATTTTTTCATACTGGCTAAGCTGGGAACCCAGCTCAATTGTTGAGTTAATATGGTGGCACAGAATTTTTATTAAATTTTRAATAAAAGCCCCGATGTATCCAGCTAGGGAAATAATGTCAATAGAGGACTAGTTTTTAGATGCAAGGGACCAATGTAGAGTACTCCTTCCCAGTACACTACAATGTCTGTTCAAGTCAGATGTTCTTATTTTCATTTTATCTGTTGTCATTCAAATCTTTTCAATATAACTGTTTTTTTAGGTTTTGAGCTTCATGCTGCTCTTAAATAGTGGTTTGTTCTGAAAATGTTGTCTAGAGATAAGGATTCTGTAGTATCCTTATGCTTTTATTTTCCACTCTTTGTCAGTAATATGCTACTCAAACCAACTTATATTGCTGTTTTAGGGATATCAAAGACCAAGTCACTACATTGCAACCCAAGGTAAGAATCTGCCACCTTTAATCAAATCAAACAAGAGTTTTYTGTAGTGTTCTGCAGTGTTTTGGTAAAATGGAAGTAGATGAAAATGAAGCATACCCAGTATTGTGAGTTGTCATCTTGTGTTATGGTAAATTAACGTWGCATGTTTGGGTGGAATGTGAATAAATTCAAAAATTGTACTAATTTATCATGTTAATTAGCTATTGGGCAAGTATGTCAGTGATAAATTCAGCTGATAAMGTCAGAACCTACTACCATGATTTCCAATTATGAAGATGAATAGAGAAAAGAGACATGGACAGAGAAGAGAACAGTTTCAACCTGCCTTGAGGCATTAATCTTTCCATATTACAATGTTTTATTTTACTGTCTACTGCTTAGTCCRGGATGCAGTGAAGATAGTAATGATAAATCAAATTCTCTTAGAAAATCTGGGTAAAATAAGGCCAGAGGGCAAAGACTCTTTGTACAAAGGAGTGAGGGACATCTGTATCATATAACACCCTACTAATAAAAAGAGCAGTTAGAGAAAAAAAAAAAGAATTTCTGTGGAAATTATTCAGTTTGTATTTCTGATAAAACTCCTTACAATGAGAAAAACTAAATAGATTAGTCTAAGATTGCACTGAAATATCAGAGGCTATGATTTAAAGTAAAAACAATTAGATTTAGGTGTGCCATTATTTGATCTGTGAGCATAATCAGATAGCTGTCTGGAAATAACCTATTATTTGTCCCTCAGCTGATTGTAGGTGCACACAGGGAAGTYAAAGTAAAGACTTGTTTTAAAGAAAGATGTTTGAAGTTTTGTCCACATTTGTTTTTCTTTTTTTGTGGAAGTGCTGCCTAAATAGGTCTCTATATGGCATTAAGTCTACATTTGTATTTTATTTCTATTTTACTATGCAAATCATTGCACAAATAGTCTGTAAAGGAGACAAAAATGTATTGCTGCACTTGTGTGCAACCTTCAATCTATCATATGAAGGAATGTGCTTGCGTTTCCAAGTGTGGCACTTAGGTTTAGTGGTGTGGTTSAGAGTGTTAGGTTTACAGCTGGACTCAATGATCTTAAAGGTCTTTGCCAGTCAATTCTGTGGTTCTACATGGTTCTATGTCTGTTATATACACATATAATATTTATAGTACTGCTAGATGATGGTAAAGGAGCTGTTTTGGAGGTTATTGTAACAGGGCAAATGCCTCTGTCACTCAACTGAACATATCTCTGCAGCAGAGCAGGAGGCAAAGCTTGAACATGTGCCCCTCATTTGCCTCACAGGAAAGTAGTTAAGTTAGTTTAAATACACTTTAGTGGGAAGTTTATGGCTCAGTGTCTACCTGTGCTGCCATGCTGTGCCAGGATCTGGATAATAAATGCACGGTATCTGTACCAGCAGCCCTCCTGCCTGATACTTCAATCTGGCACGGGCATCTCCTTGGTGRGCGTGTGAAGAAACTCACCCTCAGCACATTAATAGGTGCAGTCACATTGCTGTGTCCTTGTAGTTCTCAAGCAACTTSTGCCATTTTGCTACATGAAACACCTGCCATTAATTTCTTTCAAGTGGTAATTCAGTTAAATTGAGGATATTCACCATTGGTTAGAAATAGCAATATCATCTGGAAAATGGCACAGTGGTATGATGATGTGGTYTCACAAAGAGCTCTTTTGAGCAAGTGTGCTCACATGCATAGCTCTGAAAAGACCGAATTTAATTTTTAGCATTCGCTTTGACTGTTATTYTGTTGAAGAATATTACCTGACTTTTTTTCCTGCAGGTCCAGTTCATGAGACTGTGTATGACTTCTGGAGAATGATATGGCAGGAGCAGTCAGCTTGTGTTGTGATGGTCACAAATTTAGTGGAAGTTGGAAGAGTAAGTTTTTGGTTTTGTTTTTCTTTTAATGCTGCAAGCTTAAAGAAAAAACTTCCTGGTAAGACATACTATTGGCAGAATGTAGGAGGGGCTTGTGAAGGACAGCCCTGCATCCTGAGGGGGGAAGGGGAGGAGTCCAGACAATGTTGCAGTTATGGTATTGTCTAAAAGCAGCTTCTGGAAACTTAGGCTGTGTTGCTTTCATGAGTAGTGAAAAATTGTCTGAATCCAAGATTTATATTYCMGCAAAATAGGTTTGTATATTGTCAYTCAAATGACAGTAATGGAGGAAATGTGCTTCTGTATCAGTGGCTAGRAATCAGCAAATTATTTACAGTTCAGCAATAACACATACCTCAGGGAGGTCTATAAAGTATCTGGGATTACTTGCAACAGTTTGATTATGGGTACAAAATGCATCATGGTTTAGCATAAGTGGAAATATATTCCATAGCTCAGCACTAAAGAAAATACAAATGCTCATTTAGAAGTGATTTTGGCACCTAAGTATAGCTGTGTAGAGCAGTGGAAGCCCTTTGTAGCTACTGCTTAACTTGACAACAGCCACTAGCCATGGCAAGCCACACRAGTGCATGGACATTTTGGAAATAAATGTGGTATAACGCAGCATGTGCTGCTCTCTATCCTCAAACATTTCCCTTGGTGTAAAACCATACCCACTTTTTATTTAGGTCAAGTGTTACAAGTACTGGCCTGACGACACTGAAGTTTATGGGGACTTCAAAGTGACATGTGTAGAGATGGAGCCCCTCGCGGAATACGTCGTCAGGACCTTCACTCTGGGAAGGGTGAGCACATTTTGAAAGGACTCAGGCAAACACTGTTTCCCGGTGGCAAGGAGGATGAAAGAGGCTATGCTGATGTGTGTTTGTGTGGAATACTGAATCCCTCTGGCTTGTTAGCAGGGCCACAGTGCAGGCAGCCTTACCTTACCATGGCAGTTATGCATTGCGTCAGCGCTGCGTCTCACTGTGGGACTTTGAATTTCCCCAGAAATGTCAACTGCTGCCATCCCCTCTCTGACAGTCACCTCTTCTTCACAGCCACACTTCTGAGCTAAACTCAAGTACCAGATTATGAGTCATGCCTGCTGTTCATCTCTACGCACTCTTTCCTGACCGCCGCTGAGTCAATCTCAAAGGACAAATTCTGTGAATACTCTATGTGATACAGTTGTGGTCTTATGTTAARTTATTATTGCTTTTAAATGTAGCAGGCCATTGTCTTAGTTAGCAAAACTTCTGAAAATCAATGTGAAATGCATTGAAACCTGTTTTAAAAAAATCTTCAGTGCAGCAAAACTAGCATACTTAATGTCAAAAGTAAAAATTAAAATAACCCARTGACATCTCTAAGCTTCCTGTGGATCTTTGCTTTAAATAATTGGTGAAATGATGAAAACTGCATGTAGATTCTATCAGTATGTGTGATCATTATTTGAGTCAGATAATATCTAGTCTATGAAATACTTGGAATTTCATAACCTTTTTTTTTGTCTTTTACAGAGGGGCTATAATGAAATCCGTGAAGTTAAACAGTTTCATTTCACTGGCTGGCCAGACCATGGAGTTCCATACAATGCCACAGGCCTGCTTTCCTTTATACGGAGAGTCAAATTATCTAACCCTCCTAGTGCAGGGCCTATTGTTGTCCATTGCAGGTATGTACCACAGGAGAAGATATTTTCACAACTGTTGATATGATTATTTACAGTAGTCTCTTGTGAGGCATCCATTATTTGGAAGTGCTTTGGTTTTGGTTTTTTTCCTTTTGAAATTGCCTAATCTACACTGCAGTAGGATTTGGCTGTCTACAGCAATRTTTGGAAATAACCAGATTCCAGTGCACTTTTCCTAAATAGAATAGTCTGAGATTTTCTTTTTCTGCAACATCTACACCAGCTAAATCATGATACTCCAGGCTATCATTTTAGGTAGCCTACAACAATTTTGTGACAGCGTTCAAAAATGAGTGCAGATACATCTGTTTTGGTAGCTTGATGTTGCATATAATGTCTAAACAGATTATTAATTTAGAGCAAAGGAAGCAAGTAGATGAAGAAAGATGRAATGAGGTTAGTGGCAACAAATACAGAATGTTTCTCCTGTGCAGATTTTGCAAGGTTATGTTGTTGGGACATGGTCCTTTGACAAATAGAATTTGCTTTCTATGAATGTTAAATTTACTTAAGCATTTTAGTCAAATGTTTAATTACATTTTGTAGAYAAACTTACTCAGCCTTTACAGATTTTAATAATTCAGTGTGCAAAAGCTGCCCATAGCTTTATGTAAAACCAAAATAAATAATGAGTGAATCTTCTGGATATTGTTAAATGTGCTGTCTGAAATAGCTTGGAACGTAGCTGGTAAAACATACATTTGGGTTTCTTAATGTAATYGATCACTTAAAAATCATTCTTACAAAACAAGATCTATAATATTCTGGAGAGTATAAGTTCTTCATCATTCTTCAAATTTCAGTTAAACTAACTCCTCTTTTTAATTTAGATATTGATCTGGGTGATAAAAGGAGAAATTTTTTTTTGCTCTTGCTTAGTGGATCAAGTACGATGAAAAAATGTTGTTTTGAACACATCAAAAGATTTAAAGGGCATTATGATGAGAAGGAGAGAAGATTAAAATTAGATAGTAGCTGTGATGAAAAACAGAAKGACTATAAAAATGCTCTCAGTAATAGCTATAAAGTTTGTCGATGTTTTTGTGGGGCTATTGCTAACAATGTTTCCTGATTCTTTTAGTGCTGGTGCTGGACGGACAGGTTGTTATATCGTGATCGATATCATGTTGGATATGGCAGAAAGAGAAGGTGTTGTGGACATCTACAACTGTGTCAAAGCTCTGCGATCCCGGCGCATCAACATGGTACAAACTGAGGTACAGCAGTTTGCCTTTGAAGCACSTGATGCTTTTTGAAATGTTCTAGGTCAGAATTTCACTGAAACTCTGAAAGAGCAAGCAGTGGCTCTGTCGAGGGAGTGTCTCCACTGGGGACGTTTCTCAGTGCTAGCAGTGCCCAGGAGGAGGTGATGTGACAAACCTSTCAATTTTCTTAGTCTTCTCACAAGTGCCTGACTAACTTGGTAACAAAAGGAARGAAAGGAGTATTTTTTGGGGGAGGACCTTATATTAGACCTGTCTGGGACATCTTTCCCCAGCTCTGGTATGAGAAATCTCAGCAATCCCAAAAGTGAAATTTCAGCAGGCTGCCACTTGTTTTAGACTATCTCCAATCATTTTATTTTTAAATTGACTGKTAAACTTTACATCTATTTCATGCTCTCTTTTCAGCTCTGGATTTGTTTGTTTTATTAACCTTGTGGTCATGCTTTTTCCATTCTTTACTCTTTTGTTCTTTCAACACGCCTTAAGCAGCTTCACAACAAAACCATTGCCTTAGGAATTAATTTCTGACAGCTCCCATTCTGCCACCAGAGTACCACTGGGCTTCCAAAGAAACACAGGTCATTGGTTTATATTGACAGGTTACCTGAAGCTGGTCACCACATCTCTCTCCTGCCCTCCACAGGGACATCTACCTGAGATGTTCTTTGACCTGTGGCCACATGGAAATCTCTGCAGTTTTCAGCCAAACACATATGTGTAATTTGGAGCAGTTTTTACTCTATGCTGYAACCTGTGGCAGTTGAACAATAAAYGTTCCTGATCAAAAWCTCCTGCCACAGGRCMGTCAACYTTTGGGAATYACATGRGGTGGAGTGTTTCMGTGTGACTGCTTTAACCATCYCAGTTTRATCTGCACTTGCATGTAAATTAATCCATCTGCTATTGTTCCTTCCTCTCCCTTTTGCCTCTTAACTCTGACCTCCTCTCAGAGGTTCATATGTACACAGCAAAATAAAGCTGTCGTGGCAGCAAGCTCTTGGGATGGTCATACAGGCAGCAGTGATGCCAATAACTCCACAGATGTGTGGATGAGGCTGTAGAGGCAGAAGATGACYGTGGTCCCTGGACATACGCTGTTTTTATATGCACATGTTATAGTTTGTGCTCTTAAGAACCTCATTGGTATTCACAATAGTTTCGTGAGGCTGGCACAGTTCTAGGCATGGGTTACATCTATTACTCTGGGGGTGAGTAAATATAATGGGCATTTTGTGCAAAAATTGACAGGAGGCCTAACTGAAATAGTAATGCAGTTATCTGGGACTCGGGCTGTCTCAAGGCAAGTTTGCAAAAATGGGAAGAAATGGTGCTTCYGTTGGAACACACTTAAATTTATTGTTGGCCTAGAGCCAACTGTGAGGCAACTGATGCACTAGGTTGCACACGCATAAGGGGAAGGCAGCGTGCCAAATACTGGCTAATCACACCAGTAGTGCTTGAAGCAATTTACACTTTCTGCTAACATCAGAAGATTAAAAGCTATTAAAAAAAAATTGGTAAAGCCAACAAGTCCTTGGCATATGTGCAGAAACCCACAAGCACTACAAGAAAACTGAAAATCTCCTGTTAAATAAATTACTRTCCCTGTTCTGTCAAATTTTACTGAATTTAAACTGGTTCTGAAGAAAACATCCTTGTTAACTGCACCCAAACAAGAACAAGACTGTTTGTATTAAGCCATTATTTAATGTATTGATGGGTAGTGTTTTGAAAGAGTGTKCCATATGCCTGTTTATCCTAAAAGAAAGAAAGATCTGTTGGTTTTAAATGGCTATAATTTTTGTTTCTTTTCCTAATTTGATAGGAGCAGTACATCTTTATTCATGATGCCATTCTAGAAGCTTGTCTGTGTGGAGAAACTGCCATTCCTGTCTGTGAATTCAAAGCTGCTTATTTTGATATGATTAGAATAGACTCTCAGACAAACTCTTCGCATCTCAAAGATGAGTTTCAGGTATCCACTATTCCACTACCTCTTGATATGACAACAATATTTTTGCCTCTAGATACATTTAATTTAGTTTAGGAAGAATGTTTTTCATATCCCTGYTGTAACATTTGGTCACGAACTTTTTGTCTACAAAATAAATCACCGATGTTTGTGTGCTTTGCAGTGTTTTTTAAATACAGAATACCCTCCTTTTAATAAAATTGCAGTAAATGTCTGTCTGGAATAAAAACCAGTGAGTAGGTGCCAGAGAGAGTTTTGGCTTGCATTTGCACAATGAAGGCATAGCTTTTTAGAGCTCCAAAGGATCCTCTTTGTTTTRTTCCATTCGGAAGGGATGGTGTCATGCGGAATGTGTTCAGTGGTACACGGAGTGCCTTTAGTACCTGCAGCTTAACCCCTCCTTGCAAAGTGCTGGCATGTCCAGCACACAGACAGCAGCTTRTGTTTGTTAATGTGTTCTTGCTTATACCTTGCATTTTCTCATGTTGTAACATTTTACAGTAAACTAGGGAAATCTCRAGTCTGATGTGTCTTAGCTCAGTGTGCTAAAACAAGCGTCCTCTTTCCCTTAGACCTTGAATTCTGTGACCCCTCGCCTGCAGGCAGAGGATTGCAGCATCGCCTGCTTGCCAAGGAACCACGACAAGAACCGCTTCATGGATATGCTGCCACCTGACAGATGTCTGCCTTTCTTAATTACTATTGATGGGGAGAGCAGCAACTACATCAATGCTGCTCTTATGGAYGTAAGAGACTACCTTCTTTGTCTGCATAGCGTGCCATGGAAAGCTCTGTAATGTGAGAGAGAGCACTTGCTGGTTTAAGAAAGGGGAATTCTTTGTTGCTGCAGTGCCCAGTAAAACAGTCCTAATGAAGAAGGGTTGGGGGGAAATGGGAAGGAGCCACACAGGCTTGTGTTTTTTGTTCAGAGTGTTTGTTACTTTTAGTCTTTGGCATCCTTGTGGGACCTACTGGAAATCTCACCTTTTTAACAGCATTATATAAAGCTCTAGCATTATATAAAGCTCTAGTCTCCAGTCCGAATCTCAAATCTCAGTAGGATCTCAAAACTCTGTGGTTTGTTATGAAGTAAACATTACCCATCTGAGCATGAGGTTACTATTGGTATTTCATAAAAAAGTCTTTCTATATTGAGGCAGGAGCAACAGAGGAAGAAAAAAGTTGTTTTCTTGGCATGTTTGGGTATAGAGTATAGGATTTTGGGTTTTTGTTGTTTATATTTTGAGTTGAAGCTCTTTAAAGTTGAAGTCTGAGCGACAGAAGTAGTGTCAGGGGAAAAGGTGAATTAATGGAAAAATGGAGTTGAACCTGCTTATATGTCTGATCGATAAAGCAGTTCATGTGCTGCCAGATACCTGCCTGTGCCTCCCATTAGCATTTCCAAAGTTAGGCCCCTAAAGCCACTTTACAGTAAATACTTCAATAAGTGGCCTCATTTCYAGGAGCATCTCCCCTTCCTCAAAAATGAAGTGCTGTCAGAAGCTGCCATGTCAAGGAGAAATGCTGAAATAAAATGGCAAATAGCAGCAGAAATCAACACTGATTGCTATAGTCATCCTTGAGTTCTGCCTAAGCTAGTGCAGAAAATGAACTGATAGCAAAATACAGTCCCTAATCTCACAATTAGCTATTGTGTCAAAAAAAAAAAAAAAATAATAGAGGAGTAGTGTGTGGGAGACCAATGTATTGGGGTGTCACGGAAGCTGAACAGATGAATTGGAACAATGAACAGAATTTTGGTAGCAAACAAAATTGTTTAGAATTGCAGTTAAAATGATGTTAAACATCTGGATAAAATTGATGTGTGTGCCAGGAATCAACCAACAGGGCAGCATAGAGGAGTGTGGTTTGGGGTGAAAGGAAGACAACACAGGTTGTGGGGGGCAGGAGGACTGAGTGTGCAACACTATATGGCACATGGGAATGTGAACCAAGCAATATATTARTGGATTGTCAATCAGAGGCAAGTTAGGAAAGGCAGAAGTACTAAAAGGAAAAAAAGCAGCAGAAACAAAAGATAATATATAGCAATGAGGGCATATAGCAAGGTTATAAGTAAAGGGTTAAAATTTTGGGTGACGCAAGCCTTTTTTTTTTGCCTTTCCTCTTCTGGTTGTTTCTCTTAAGATGATTTATTCAGAGAAGAGGAACTACTGGGCAAGAAAAAGGGAGTTTCAACAACAAAACAGAAAGAGAAACTTACCCCTTATCTTGAGTAACACTAGAAATTACGGGGAAGAGGGATAGGAAAACATCAGCTAGGATGTCTTTTATTTCTTAAAAGTGCAGGGGAAGAATGCAAATTGGTTGTCCCAGTGTTCCTCCTGGGCAGATCTAGGAAGCAGGACATGAGCTGCTGCTATCCCACCATCCTTCCTGCATAAGAAAAGGATAACAAAATTCTATATTAAAAAAATCAGCTGCCTCCTTATTCTCTTTTCAAGAGAATAGTGACGCTAAAGACGTTAACAACAAGTTATTGGAGGGTATGTCGATATATTGCACATGAAGATGCTTTATATCAATCTTCAAGCAAGCAAGCTTCCATAGCATAAGTGGTTTATCTACCCTACCAGGTCTTTCTCCTGGTCTGATTTACTCTTCCTGCTATGGCTACAAGTTGCCTGCAAAAACCTTCTGACCTCTCCTCTTCTGCTTGCTGCTTGTGATCCATCTGCAGGAAATTAGTCCCTCAGCTCTTGGTTGCATCTCAGTCAACCTATGCAAGGCTGGAAATTTCTATTTGCAATTGTGTATAACACAGCATATAGGAAATGGCACCTGCASTCATGGCAGGAAATATTTTGCCGTTTAATTTATGCTTTCTGCTGGAAATGGGTCCCAGTGGTCCTGAAAGTCAGTTCTGTGGGTGTCCCAGTGGGTGTGCACGGTGAAACGGAGTTTGGGATTGAGTTTAGTCCCCGGTTTGGTCACAGAGTTCATGTATAACCTGCTGTGGGTAGGGTGATCTTCAGGGACCTCAGCACCCCTCTCTGCATGCTTGGCTCCTGGACACAGTGCCTGGAGCAAAGTTGCCCAAGCYTCAGCTCAGCAGAGCCCCAAAGAACTTCTTCAGTGCCCAGAGCATATCTGTGTGTAAAAACAGGGCTTGGTCTGTAACTAAGCAGAAGGCAGGCCTGARCAGAGTAACCTCTTTGTTCTTACTGGAGATTTTACTGTGTTTTTAACTTGTACATCTTTGGTGAAATCTGGAGTAATTGATGTCACAGCTTTGTTCTATTTTTATTTTTTTTTTTTCTGTTGCAGTGTTTCAGTAGAAGTTAAGTACTTCCCGTACTGGTACTAATAAAATTGTTTGCCTTTACAGAGCTACAGGCAGCCAGCAGCTTTTATTGTCACACAACATCCTTTACCAAACACTGTGAAAGATTTCTGGAGATTAGTGTATGACTACGGCTGTACTTCTCTTGTGATGTTAAATGAAGTCGACTTAGCACAGGTTAGTTTGGAGCTCCAGTTTTCTGTCACATGCTTTAATCACTCTGGGTTTGCCACGTGATGAAAATGTAGAGCAGTGCAGTGACTTCACAATTATTCTCTGCTTTACAGCAGCTATCAGCACTAGTTGCTCAGCAAAGGTTATGTGCAATGCTCAAGTTGTAAGTCACCATTTAATGATGTCTGTTTTGCTCTGRCACAGGGCTGCCCACAATACTGGCCCGAGGAAGGGATACTGCGGTACGGCCCCATCCAAGTGGAATGCATGTCGTGTTCAATGGACTGCGATGTCATAAACCGAATTTTCAGGATATGCAATCTAACGAGAGTAAGGATTGTTCTAACAATATGTGACAGAAGAATGTGTCATTTTTAATGCTCTCCAGGCTCTTGTGCTTTTTAATTTTGAATAATAGTAAAATACTGATGTTCGTAAGACATTACCCAGAAAAGAGTCAGTTGAGCATCAATATGTAATTCTTATTTCTAGTACTTTTCTATAGCTGCAGTACTTTTCTACACTAAGCAGACAGAGTTTTAAGGTGAATGGATGTTATTCTGAGGCATCCTGTCTGATGTGTGAGAAGTATTCTGGATTGTCTTTGTTTGGTAAAACAAAGTAAACAAAAGTAAAACAAATATCCCTGTAATGCACATGTACTGATATATACTGTATACGGGTATTTAGTTCACATCTTCAGTAAGATGTTTTCTGTGGTGAATCAGGAACAGGAACACTGAGGATGGTTATGCAGCCAACACCTTCTCAGCCTAAAATGTGAAAACCACAACATGAAAGGCAAATTGTGGCACCCTGCAAAGCAGAGTGTGAAAAAACTCTGAAAGTCCCACTGCCTCGGAAGGGTTCTGCCACCACTGTGCCTCAACCTACATTTATCATCTTTTTCTCAACTTCAGTAGCAGTGCCAGTCTTGCATTCTTGTCAGCTCTTTCATACCTTGCACCACCTTGYCTTTTTGCTGTCCAATAGCATTTCACGCTCGCACAGTGTGTTTTTAAACCCTGTTAGCCACATGGCATTTCCTCTGTAGTTCACCTCTATGAATTGCTTATTTATGTTGTCTGCCACAAGGAGTTACAAACATTTGTGCCACCAATCTATGTACAATTAACCAGCAATCCCAATTTTACTTACCATGACTGTTTTGTATCTTCCATCCATACTTTAGTTACCACCAATTGCTAGTGTATCTTGAGCATATGTTTAACTTTCATTAATACTGAAAGAAAACTGTGTCAATAACTGATTAYTGTGTACACAAAGATTTTTCGTGTACTTTATTTGATTTTTGCTTTCTTTTATTTTGGTCGCATTTTCATTTTTCCGAGGGCAAAGATCAGTTTTCATTTGGCCARTATGTTATTCAAATTTTTTTTTGCTTATATTCAGAATTACAAACAGCATTTTCAGCTCTTCTTGGAAACTACAGGAAACTAAGGTGTGGGCACACTGGCAAATATCACACCATAGCACTTTTTTGTTGTACTTTGAGACTTCCTTTTTTTTTCAGTTTTCTTATTTTCATTTTTTCCATTTCTTCTTTTTTTATGATGCTTTGATTTTCTACCCTACTTCTCTTTGTCTCCTATGCCCTTTTGCTCATAAGCCTTGCTTTTAAAAATCTCTCAGCTCTTCCTTTTCTAAAATCCACATTCCTACTCGTCATCTTCAGCTGCAAGAAACTAGATAGACCATTTATTCTTCCTGTTATTGAGGCCTTTCTTGTGACAGTCTAATTCTATTCAAAGCTCTCGCTGTGTCACATCAGCACACAGAAGGCTCAGAGACTGGCAGCAAGGCTGTCATGATTATCATAGTGTGGCACAAAGGGAAGACTTCAAGGACATTGTCATGTTTGTGCACCAATATTACCTCTTGTTTATTTATAATGGGATGAGTTCATGCATAGAAGCCAAGGTATTTCTCTTTATTTGGGCAAGTCTAAGAATTTAACAGTGATATTTTAAATTGATTATTGGGTTAAGCAACCTTGGCCCACAGAATCTAGGGAATYTAAGGAATTTGTCCATTTAGAAGTCAGGATTGGGTTACATTAGTGACTGATAAACTGTGATGTTAACTTCAATGTAGTTCCCTTTTTTACCTTTTCTGACATCTTCCTTGACCTCAAGTGGTACAAATTAATGAAGACCCTACCATGCAATGTATACATGTTCTAATGTGTCCATTATACAAACACCTATGTTTCATGTATGTTTTATATTTTGCCTTTCTAAAAGAAGATGAAAAGTTGCCATTTTAACCTAAAGCTCTTTGATTTCCCTCAGCCACAAGAGGGCTATCTGATGGTGCAGCAATTCCAGTATTTGGGATGGGCTTCTCATAGGGATGTACCAGCTTCCAAGAGATCCTTCTTGAAGTTGATTCTCCAGGTTGAAAAATGGCAAGAGGAATGTGAAGAAGGAGAGGGCCGGACCATCATCCATTGCCTGTGAGTAACTTGGAGTCAGCTGCGGCTCTTCAAATAAGTTCTTATAAATTAATTCTTGTCTTAAATTTAAGCAGTATTTTTATGGATACCTTCTTTTGCACATGTGCCTGTTACTTTTCTGAAAAAAAAAAAACAACAAACCAAGTACCACTGCCTACCACTGTAGATTGGCTTTTGGTCAGCTTTGGGATTTTTCTGTGTCAGGTCAAGGAATGAGTGTTTTGTGTGGGATACTACAGGGGTACTGTGAATACTGTCATCTTCTGTGCATAATAGCATGTTTTCCAGGTGCAAGACATGCACTGATCAGTTTCTTCTGTCTATTTTCAGTAAGGAAATATTTTATACTGAGTAAAAAATAGAGTTTTTTTGTATCTCTTTTACATATAGTATGCTACATTTTTTTCCAAAAGGATTAACTACAATATTTTGATGGATTTAAACTGAAAAATATGGATAAATGAAATCTGAAAAAAAAGTTCTATTACATGTAGTACAGGATACTAAAACTGTTGTTGGTAAATGACCACTGGCTGCTTATCTGGACCTGATACTTGAATGGGAGCTGGTTTGGGAGTTTTGAAAAGATGGCATCATCTTGTCCCTCAGCAGAGAATAATCAATCTGCCTCCCACCTTATTTAAATATCATGTTTAAAACWTAGAAATTGAGTTATGCATTTCTCCTTACTCTGAAAAAARGCTTCTGTTTAAATGTTCAGAATTAACTAGAGACCCATTTCTGTYTACCCCACCTCAAACYTAATAAGAAGAAATACCTAYRTTAATTTCTTTGAAATAAGGAYTAAAATAGTTCAGAAGTGTCCCCAAAGGTCAACAAGTCATTAAATCAGTGATRCCTTAGCATATCTGGCTAAATAATCCTCATATCATRGGTTAATTTAAGTCAGTGTCTTTCCAGAACTAAGTGAAAATGTACTTGGCATTGAACTTGTTTTTATTATTTCTAATGTTCTACTTGCCATTGAACTTGGGTATTTTTTTTTCTTTCTAATGTGGATGTAATTTAGACTTATAGCATTGCTGGGCAGCATGATGGGCTGTAAGGGCAGAATTCAAAAGCAGTAATTGAGAGGAAGGTCAGAAAAAGCAAATGTCTTAGACCAAACCCACTGGAGCTGCAAAGAGAGTGCTAAAGTCTGATCTCCCTCTGGGATTCAGGAATCACTCATGCCTACAGAGTGATAGAGCAGAAATGCRCTTTGGATGCTCTCTTAGGCCACTGTGACATTTAACTCTCTCTTCTCCCTGCGTGCAGCAACGGCGGCGGCCGGAGCGGGATGTTCTGTGCCATCGGCATCGTGGTTGAGATGGTGAAAAGGCAGAATGTGGTGGACGTTTTCCACGCTGTGAAAACCTTACGGAACAGCAAGCCCAACATGGTAGAAACTCCGGTGAGCACTCATGGTTACTGCAAACAGCCAGAAGCTGTCTCACTGTGTGAGCTGTTTTCAGTCCTGTGCCCACAAAGCAGTGCAAACCTACCGTGGGCCACAAGAAAGGACAGATATTGAGYGTACACACAAGTCAGCATCATGAGAGGACAGCCTTAGCATTTTGCATTGCTTTTCTTGTAGTGGTTGCATGCTTTTGCCAGAAAACATTCTTACTTAACAGAACGCACTTTAATCTCCCAAAATAACCGGGTCTGTTAGAAAGGAGGCTGCAGCAGGCTGTGCTCACACAAGCTGTCTTRAAATTTTACAGAGAAAGGCATTTCTCCTCGGGAGGAATAAACTGCGAAGTGCAGATTYGTAGCTGGATATGTGAATACTTTGCTCCTTAGTAACAACTGCTGCTTTGAAAGTTGTAGTGAATAATGTTAATCTTTGTTACTGAGATTTGTAGTACTCAAAATGATACCTCAGAACTTTAAAATCAAACACTTGGATSTAGTATGTTGAAAATGAATATATATAATCATTTAGGCTGGAAAAGATCTTCAAGATCCCTGAATCTGACAGTTGATAATAAATAATATAAACAATCAATTAATATAAACAATATGAGCCTGAAGAAGCAAAACTACAAGACTAAATAACTGTATGTACATTGCCAGAACTCCAAATAACCTTCAGTCTTCTGGTTAATCTCTGTGCATGAAGTATGAGTGCCTATCGATTTGCTTCAGTCACAAACACTGAACCTTGAGAACTGGAAAGTCCTTTAAGAATTTCTCCCACATGGATATTTTTTCTTTTTGTAGGTGAATGAAAGCAGGTTAGATAGTGTTTGCGAGTTCCTGCCATTTGAGCMTCACACTGCCAGCTGCTAGTGTCACTTTTCAGCCAGATGGCTGCCTACAGCATAAAAATCAGTGATGCCAATTGAAATTAAAAACATTTTGTAGTTTACGCGTAGTGGARATTGCTTCTGACCTTGTGAACTTGCATATTGTGCAAAATGGCTRTAGCTGCATATTCCCATGTTCCCCTTTTTCCAGGTGTCAGTGTTTTCTTAATGTTAAATAGCTGCTGTGGCATGATTCTCTTAATCATTGTGCATCACTTCCATCCCTTGCCACCACATAAATTAAGAAAATGGTTAAAATGTTAACAGATAGAACATCCTATAGCAGCAGTGACATTGGGCTAGGAACTGCTGCTTTTGCTRCAAATACCTTGCATTCTCCTGTGCCATAGACATCTGAGACACAACATACTGAATTGCTGCCTGGATTTCAATTCACTGCTCTCAAGAAAACAGGTCAGATCACATGGAAAATCATTTGTGTCGCTGTAAAGGGAGAGCAAGGTAGATTGTGTTTGTTTCTGATAAATGCTCTGCAAATTTGTATTGCATTTCAAAATAATTCTGAATTCCATTTTAGCTTTAAACTGAAGTTGCTAAATTTTTAAAATTTTAGTTATGCGTTTGTGCTGTGTGGACCTTATTCAGAACTGTTGAGCAGCAGAAGCTGTTGAGTCGTTAGTTAGAGAACAAACCAGGAAAACCACTACACAGCAGTGTCACGTGCCCTACATTCAGCAACAGGATCAGATAACAATGAGCAGCGCAATGAAGCCTTTAAGATATCCCCACAACTTCCTGTTCATGCATCATACTGTCTTCCTTTGCAAACAAAAATAAATCACAAAGGCAGATTTGKTTTTTTAAGTTGAAGGGAAATAGATATCAAATTAATTCCCTTGGGTTTATTTCTTCTTCCCCTCTCCTCTCTCCTTCCTCCTCCCTGTTTCCCAGCATCAGCTCTCATCAGCAGTATTGTTGAGGAGAAATAATAACCACAATGAGGTTTTGAGCTTTAATTTCTCTTTCAAGTGTGCATCTGATCTTTTGGATGCTGCATCAACAGGACTGTACCAATCTTGCTGCTCTGGACCCCGAGCAGCTTTGTGTCATGGGTCACTGTTGCCCATCACTCTCTGGCTGCCCGAGCAGCAGGCACCAGTTACTGCTCAATATCCACTATCTCAAACAGGGGTGGTGTATCAGAGTCAAGGGGCTTTCACTGCAAGAATGCTCTGACTSAGAGGAGAGCTTTTCATGTTTGATAAACCAGTTCAGAAGCTGAAAAAAACAGTGAAGCACATCACTGCATTCTTCCATGGTCAGGGTCTTTTCTCACTTCATTGGTTAGGGTGTGTTGTCAAATCAGAGCTGGTAATATACTTGTCTAATAGGGCAAAAAGTAGAAAATCCAAGGCTGTCCTRTCTGGCTTACTAGTTAGCAAAGAATGTTCCCGTTTGTAGATATTGCTGCTAAGATTTTAGATTTTAATGTAACTTACAGAAGTTTCTGTTTCCCCTTAAAGGAGCAATATCGTTTCTGCTATGATGTTGCACTGGAGTACCTGGAATCCTCGTAGTTGGAAGGGATGTGACGAAGTTCACCAAATGTRTGAATCTCAATAAGCTGTTTTGACAACAGTTCTTGATCCTGTGAAGAAAGATTTTAGGGGAAGAGGGGGGTGGGAGGGATTTTAAATTTTAAATGCAAAGTATTTTTCTTATGAAGTTGTGTATCTTAATAAAAGAACTCAATCTGTTTCTATGCTTGTATACAGTATCAACATTTAGTGCCACATAAATACTATTTAATGAAAACCAGAAGAGATTTGAGCTAATTAGGACCTTCTCGTGTGTGTATATGCAGCCGTCTCTCAAATAARTAGAGCGACCATCTGTTGCATGTATCGATATTTCCTAGATGGTATTAATTCTTTTCTTTTGATACATTGTTAAAGTACAATAACAGTGCAGATTGATAGTAAGGTTCATTCTTTATACGTTCCAAGTGTTGCATATATATATTATATATAGTAAAAGAAAAACTGGCTTATTTTGTTTTAATGTGCAATGATGGCTGGATCACATAAAGATCTTTATAAAGAAACTTAAACATAAGCCAAAGACTCAAGTGTAAATATGTCTATATGGAGAAAGCACATGTATTTATTGTTTACTTGCATTCCTTTTTTGATGGCTGAAAAAAAGAAGAATCATTTTTCTTGAAGAAAGCTTTTTTTGCTGAAATCAAGTGTAAACAATTTTTGTAGTTTATTTTTTGTATGTTTTAGTGTAAGTAGAAGACATACTTTTTATGCATAGACCAAGAAACATTGGTATAGTGGTTTTGTTGTGTACATGCTTGTGATTCAAATTCATGTAAACAACTTGATTATGGAAGGTCTTTAAGTACAGGACCAAAATCTAAACATTTTCCTGAAAATGTATAGTTTTTCACAGTTGCATTAGTTAAGTACTGATCAAAAAACTATATAAGGAAGTGCACACTTCAAAATGGCCTTGCCTATGACTTGCACAATATTGGAAGAAACTTYAAGATCCATTACAATTGTACAGGAACCAATTGTTTAAAAAATATTGAAGCACAGATCAACAGGAGAACTGTGATACAAATAGATGGGTCTGCAGATGCCCTTCAGGGTAAAAAAGTATTTGTTTAGCAAATTGTAAAATTAAGCAATGTTTAATTTGATGTTTATGAACATGTAAGCTTTGCTTCCAAGAAAGCAAAATTTGAATAAACCAATGCCAGATTCTGAWTATAGTTGTGGTGTATAAAATATCATTTTGCTTTTGCTTAACTTGTATCCATTTCCTCACAAGGTTTCTTCTGTGTTACCAGCTAAAATCATTCCAGTCTCCTGGTCATTTTTAGAACTGACAGTAAAATGCTATGGTRCTTTTAAATATTCTGTAAAGTAAGAGTGAATTAAATTTTTATTTAAAGATTATTTTATATTTTTTTCCTACTCTGATACCTCTCACTTACTGTTCTTGTTAAGGAGTCATTCTTTTCTCGAAGACCGATGTATATGGACAAAGGAAAATCTCAAAAGGAAATTTTATTTTATTATTAGTATTATTCTTCATCCTGATGTTTCAGGGAGTATTTGATAAGACTCCACATCATCTCCATGTCCTAAGTTTCTTCCTTTGCTTTAGATACGTGGAATTATCCATCCAGCACTATAAGCAGCAGAAAAATGTTTAGAGAAACACTGCTTCTCAGATTTTTTTTTCAGTGCCTGCATCTGTACTGCATAGCTCCACCTCTTTCAGATCTAAACCACAATTTTTTTTTTTGTCACCCACTGTTAATTCCCACTTATGAACAGCAAGGTAAATAAATAAGGTTTGAAAACGTTCTCTTGGTCTGGCTTCTTAATCCTCAAATTGCCCTGTTTTTTCTTCTGCCACATTGGAAAGTGGATTATAAGCTATATGTGACAGAATTGTAACATTCTTAGCTTTCCCTGAGAAGAAATGGCATTCAGCTAACTTTGGCAGTCAAAGTGCTGGSTCTGTTACCTGAACCTGACTGTCTGGTCACCACATTTTGTGGAAACAACACGCCTGATGCATCCTGCCTGTTAGACACTGTCTGGCACTAAATGATTTTGACTGTGGAAGAATCTTCCTCTGTTGTCTGTAAAGGATGTTGAGATTAGTCTAGAAGTCTAGATTAATTTTTGTGACAGATGAGATAAGTAGCTCTTAGAGTTGTGGAATGCAAAAGCCACATTCTGTGCTTCCCACAATGATATTTATATTTTGGGTGGAATGTTTTTGTGGAGAGCTGCTGTGTTTGGGATGATGGAGTCCATCACCATCAGAATTTTATAACCCTGGTTAGGATCTTTATGTCCAATTTCCYCTGGACATTAGGCATGACTGGTGCCAGTGCCAGTATGAATTTAGGCATTGCAGCATACTGAGCCTGCAAAAGAGTCTTCCTTGGGAGCATCCCCCTTGGCTAGAAGATATTTTAGCTGCTCTTGGTTATTCTTCAGAGGGGAACTCTGCCARAGTATTCAAGTACTCTGAGAGTCATGTAATTTCTGTAACTGTTTCTGACTGGTGATCTAAAGAGCTTTTCAATAGCTTGTGATTGAAAAATTTCTGGGAAATTCTTCCTGGCAAGGTGAGGGAAAAGCATGCAGAGGGAATATGGTATGTGAGGAGCAGATCAGAAATATCATTCTCCAGTAATAGTATCTCTTGAGGATCTCTTGGGCAGRAGACAATATTAGAATGTGCTTTTTAGTATAAAATCAGAAGAGACAGATTGTTCTATTGTGCAGCTCTTTTCCCTCTCTTATCTCACCCAGTGTCAGCATATGCCAGCTTTGTTTTCTGAGGATACCAGCTCTGTTACCCTGGATTAATGCTGCTCCAGTATCCTTCTCTTAACACCCATGCAAGACAGAAGAAAGGGGAGTGAGACTCAGAGAGAGAACAAGTATTTATCACAAAAAGAGTGTGCAGCATAAGAATGGAAGTATTCCTGTACTTGGACACTTGAGGAGGGAAATATATCAATCCCTGAGATGGTGAAAAGCCACCAGCACCAGTATTGCAATGTGCCAGCAGCTCCTAACATGGAGCAGTYCTTAGGTTTCAGAGGTTTCTCAAAATCTAAGCGGTCCTTAGGTTTCTCAAAATCTTTCTGCTTGCTKTCATCCTTGCTGAAATACCAGCACAGACTCAGTCAGGTCCCTGAAGCCTGCAGAGTCCATGGTCTCTGCTCAGCAGCACGAAGCAAAGGCTGGACTCACGTGCAGTAAATACAGAAAGCAAATGGGCATCGAGGAAGAATACAAAGAAGTGCAAAAGGCTTCATCCATGGAGGTATGTGAGTTGATTCAAATTTGAAATGAATGAAGTTGAAACTGGTTTAATGTCACATAATGAAAGTAACCAAAGGAATGTTCAAGTTCCCAAAACCAAGGTTGCTGTGTGCAAGAAGTTAYTCTTTGCTCTAAAACTGAGAAGTGATAACTCCAGTGTTCTGTTCTGTGTAGTTGTTAGTGAAAGAAGTTCTCTGAGTCACTTGGATGSCTTTGGTTCATTTTCTATAGGCCAGTAATCAAAAACATAGTTAAGTGATTTGGAAATTATCTGAATTTTCCCAGAATAATGAGATCTTAGGATCCAATCCTGAAGAATCATAAAAGATGTCAAACAGTTGAGAAGTGTTTAAAGCAGTATCATTGAGATGAAATAGCTACTAAACCTCATCACCCTGTATAGTGAGAGGCTTTGTTCTTTTTTTTCTTGTAGCCCTCTGAATCTGCCTTCCCTGTACATAGTGACCTAACTCCAGCAGAAGGAGGTGTAAAGAGACTCAGATTTTGACCTTTTGTCTGGGTCCGGACAGATCCCAGCTGGTGGATGGGATCTTAGTATTTACATTTCCCACTTCCTAGATAAATGACGCTGTTGGGAAACAACTTGRAAAGAGGCTTTGCCTTCCTGAGAAAAACAATCACTGGCATGCGAGTTTGAAGCTTGAAGCTGAGTATCCTCAGTACATGCAAGCAGTTACTGGGATTTATTTAATTTGGGAAGTTGCTCAGATAATACATTTACATAGTTTATGCTATGTCCTACATACTACATTAGGAACAGAATATTCCTTAAGAAACATGAAAGCCAAAGCTACTGCAGGAGTGTGCTCTTTAAAAACGATTAACAATTTCCAAAATCAAAGGTCTAAAAAAAGAAGGCTGGGGAAGCAATGGTAGGCAAGTTCTTTGTTACTGAGCCTCAAGTGTGAATTGAAATGTTAAAGTACAAGGAAGAGACAGCCTGAGAAAAAACGTTGCAGAATCATTGCATGGCCAGGCCACCTGGACTGACAAATGACTCTATAAAGGGCCTCTTTTAAACTTYGCTCTGCTGCAGTGTCAGAAGAAACCCTGAGATCTTGAAAAAAATGTAAAAGCTGCTTTTATAGTGCTTTGCTCTGTACTGAAAAGAAAAGTAACTCATTTTCTGCTGTACTTTCCTATGTCACGTAGAGGTCTGAATTGAGTAAAGTGATCCTAATCTCACAAAAGGACCTTTGTGGTGGTTTATTGCTAGTGGTCTTTGTTAAACAGTCAAAGATCTTGTAACCTGTGCAAATCCCAGATAGTCAAGGGTATCTGTGAATATTCACCTATGTCATTAGTTTCTAGGGTGGAATAATGTGCTAGGACCAGATTGTGTGTACTGAGGCTTTCAGAATATGCAGAGGTTTAGTCCCATAAATTTTCCTTCAGCTTTATGCTGAAAAACCTTGGTTAATTTTTTAACTAGTGCTCTGTTTGAACAAATGTTGAGAACTGGCAATAGAAAAGTGTTTTGAAAGGATTTTAAGTTTGCTGGATGTTTTTTCCTTTAAGCCTGAGTAAAAGGATGATGTGAGATTGTGGTGGTGGTTGACAGGCATAAATGTTATTTTGGCCCACGCTTCTCAGAAATTAATTATTTCCCTGCTGTTGGATTTAGAGTCCTAATTTATGCAGAGATTGACACGTATGAAGACAGGCACAATAGGTAGTTTACCTAATAATAATGTTTATTAACTGTGTCTTGGCCAACAAAGAACAGATGTTTTTGTGCCTTGTTGAGATACAACAGTTTGATTTCAATAGTCTTTTGTAACGCCTTCTACCTTCCATCTGGATCAGAAAATAGTCTCTACTTCACAAATTACATCAAGATAAATTTGAAATCCCCATATGCTCAGAGATTTTTTCAAATCTCCACTAAGTAGAAAAAAAACCATTAAAAAAAACATTAAAAAAATCAGCAAAAAGTCTGTCTGCTGGACATAGAAACAAAATATCATCTTTCTTGCAAACTTTGGAGTATCCTGGAGCTTTTTGGTAATGAGCACTGAAATGGCATCTGGCAAAACACAGCACCTCCAGACTGTGATAATATCTCTGCATTTTCCTGCCAGGTGCAAACCAGTGTGAGCTCTTTCCATTTCACAGTGCAAAACTTTTGTCTTTCTTTTGTGAATTTGATCTTCTAGAATCGTATCTGAAGCGACACAGTATTTTGCAGTCCTGAAATGTTGAGGAAAGTGACTATTTTTGCATTCTGATAGCAAACATGAAACCAAAGATTACTGTATCTTTGGGGTTTCTCTCTCAAGATAACCAGAGCGAGTTGCTTTTTGTGGTAGCCATAACGTCAAACAATAGGTTTCAGAAACATTTTGGAAGACATCGGTTTTGCTTAAGCCCTGCTGGTGAAATCATAGTTTGTTTGTGATCAAGGACATTAAACWACTTAATATTTTTTTAGTCTTTCTGAGCCACTTGTTGTGTCCATGAACAAGTACAATAAATAGCCCATCTGGACCCATGGCCCGAACTATCTTTGGCAGAGAACTTGGTGCTGTAGCCTTTTTCCCCACTTTCAGGGTGAAATTGTTATGAAACTCACTAATAATCCAGATTAACATTGTAAAATTGCCTCTGTGTACTTTAAATGCTTGAAACCCCCTGCTCAAGGGGTGTATGCCTTCATTTTAAACTAGGTGGAAATCATAGCAAGCTGTGACACTGCCACAACCTTTTCTGTTTCACAAAATCTGCCATTGAAGCTTTGGTTGGTGTGGTTTGAAYTGTATCAGTAAGTTGCTGCTTGGTTTCATCTCCTGAAATGATCAAGGTTTGCAGTTTACCTTGCAGTTAGAAACACAGCAGCAGTTCTCATAGGTCAGACTACTTCAGGGATGAGAATAAAATAGAGAATAAAAGCACTAGGAGTAGTTTAGATTCCTCTAATATTTCTCCTTCAGCCAGACGAGGAGGTTCAGCTACTGCGACAGTGAGCTGTAATTACAGCTGTGAGAAAATAACTSTGTGGTTTTGTCTGTGGTAAAGGCTTTTAAATTTTTTTTTTTGAAGAGACAGGGAAGAAGTGCAGGCTTTGTTTCTACTTCAATGTGCCTTCCTTTCAGGCACTTGTTTACTTCAAATAATAGCCTTGCTTTACACAGACCCCTTCTAAGGTGATAGTCATTTAAGCACCCAGAATCACAGCCTGCAGCAGTCTCTGTCCTTAAATACAAGTAAACTCTTGGTATGTGGATTAAAGGTAGCAGGGACAGCTATGATAAATCCTGTAATACATTCAGGGAGTGACTGCAATGTGCAGATGCCTTGAGCTTTTGCACTGGGGGATTMATAAACTTTGTGCAAGAGACAGAGAATAAAATAGTCAGTGAACTGGCTGGGATCAGCACAAAGGTAGGARTCTTTTTCATCAGTTATTTGGCAAMAGCATAGAAAGCTGGATGTAAGAATAGGCAGGATGGAGAGTATAAAAAATCTAGACAAGATTGGAACTTCCCAAAAAGCAGGCAGTTATGAAATATATGGGAGGATATAAAAATCATGACTGCTTCAGTCAGTTAAAAAGTTTCAGTTATTGAGTAAATGTCATGTTTGTGGTCAAGGAAGGTTAAACAATTGATTTAGGTCACTGAGTATAAAAGATGCKGAGCAAGGGACAGTGCAAAGGGAAAAACTGAGCAATTTTTGTGAGCAGTTCCTTCTATAAAGGACATTTCTGCAGAGGTATCATGAAATATTTAAAAAATAATAATGCCAGGCTTAGCACAGGCAAGAGACTTGAGGATCAGGTCACATACCTCAYTTTATGACCTATGAACTCCAGCTGTGTTTTGGAGTCAGTCTGCCTTGAARCCCACAAGGTGCCATTTTTAGGACACCATATTGGCTGATGCCAATCAGGAAAAGGAGAGCAGTGATGCAACACTGAACACGATCATCCAGATAGTCCCCATCTTGGTGCCGAGGACAAGCAACAAATGAGAAGTAAATGTAACAGGAAGTTATAGGTCAGGTGTGATTTCACAGGCATGGTCTCAGCCCCCACCTCACTGCTCAGTGAGGGCCAAATGCTACTTTGAAGGMCTCTTTTCGAAGCTTGTTTTTTAGCATAATTATATATGTTTAAAATTTTCATTTCTTAGAAGAAAARTATTTATACTGAGACAAGCAACATCAGAGTTCGAGGTTGAGAGGGGAGACCATTTTTTGGAGAGCACTGTGAGAGGCAGGTGCTTTACTGTGTCCTCCAGGGAGCTGCCATAAAGGAAAATTTTGAAGACTGAGAAGATTTCTGAGTGTCCTGAAAGCATAAGCCAACTTGATAAAGGAATAGCTTCAGAGTCCTTTATGATTTAGCATTTGGGGAAAGTCACAAAAATCAAACTGGGCAGGGGCAGATGCTCTGCCAGTTGGTCTGAGTTTACAGTCCAGCATGGCAAAATAAAAATTGAATTATTTAACCTGGGAAAAAAATAGACTATAATAATAATAATATATATGGTAATATAATAATAATAATAACAACCCTGGGAAAAATAGACTAGAATGTGATGATTATTTTCTTGATATACAAGTCTGCATTTTCCAAGTCTTCACTTTTAAGACTTTAAGTAACACACCTTCATGGTCATAACACCATGATGTCCTGATGTTGCTTATTACTTTTGAGTTTGCTAGGAGATGTCTGTTCAGAACTTGTCACAGACACAGAAATGCCTAAGGAAGACAGATACTCATCTCTTGTCAAGCTTTTGTGTTGTTCAGATGAGATTCTGTACTCTTACCTGATCATTTTTCCTCTTCTCCCATTGAACTTTGTAAATGGACTGAGATCCAAAACACATTGTATAGGTTATTTTGGTTTGGRTTTTTTAATTCCTGTTTGCACTGATTTTTTTTTTTTTTTTACTCAGCATGGGCTGAAGCAAACCAAGCATGGATGGAACACAGTATTATCTCTAGAATGCATTTCAACTTTTCAGCAGAAACAATTTCAAGAGATAGTTTTAAATTTATGCTAAATAGCTGGACCAATCATSCCACCCTCTAAATTCATCTGAGGTCAGCTGGCACCTCTGAAAGCAAGTTTCTTGCTGGTTGTCATYCAAAATCTGCTGAGTCTTTTATGCAGGAGGACAATGACTTAAWTCCAAAGTGAAACAACTGCAACTGGTCTTTTGTTCCTTCCCATTCTTCTCTGGGACGGGGAGGAAATGAAAAAGTCCACTCCCTTCCAGTTCTTTAAAGGCATCTCCAAGTCTTTAAAAGTCTATGTGCTTTAAAACAACATGAAACAACACAGGAAGAACTTTGGCAGGTGTTCTGTGTAGGTTTGTTTGCTTTGAAAAACATTAACCCAACCCATTAAGATATGGGAGCGGGTCGGTTAACTCCATGGAAGATCCTAGGTCTTAGGGGAAAGGAAACAGGGATATCTGGATGTATGTACTCCAGCTTGTGTGGTGTAACTGACTTTCTGTCATGGCAGTTCTTGAAATGTGTTACTGAGAAGGGATTTTTAAATGAGACTTGAAAATTATCTGGTCAAAGGAGTCTGGCAAAAAACAACTTTCCCATACCCAGCTTCCAATAACATTACTGTAGTTGGTGTCCATATGGAAGCTGGCAGACATGCTCCAGTCTCTCTGCCATGGGGCTGGGTTAGAACACGGTCTGGGGACAGAAAAGAATATTTTATCTATTCAAATTTATTTTAGAATTCAGAAATAAAATGTTCTGGGAAAACCATAACTGCCTACAATGAGGTGATGCACTTCAAGTAACAAACAAATTTGGGTCAGTTGCTCTTTTTSCTCCTGTCCTAGCCAAGGGAGAGGAAAGGCCTAGGGAACAGCTTGTGATAAATGCCTATCATAGGGGAGGCTGGGATGGACAAGGGGCTCTGCTCATCTGCTAGTTTTAGGAAGCACCATCAGCTGTGTGTTAAAACCAAAATCAGCAAATTTTCTTTAGCATTTTTTTCAGTCTTGAGGCTGGTTTGGTTTTGGGTCTGGGTCTGAGTTTTTTAAATTTTTTTTTTTCTGTAACTCTGGTTGCTTTCGTTTCATGTTATTCTCTCTTCTAGGAAGAGGTTGAGTGTTTGGATTGCATGTGTTTTTCCCTTTTTTAAAGTACTTTCTCTCGTATGGTATATTATATCTTCCTTGGCAAGCTCATCTTCAGCCATATTGCATTGGTGGATTTTGGGGGTGAGCAGAGAGYGGAATTCAGAAAAAGAAGTTAACAAAACCTGTTGTTTGTAAAATGGACTTCAGTCTAACTGATGGCTTTGTAGATTTCATCCTYTAGCCTTGGCAAGTCTGAATTAATTTGTTGACAAGAACACAAGAATTAATTTGCTACAAGAACACTAAAAGATCCTTTCCTCATCAGAGGTGAGGACTGTGATAATACCACAGACTTTATTTTCCCAAAATGCATCTATCTATTCATGCTGGCTGTGTGTTAAATCTCACATCATGCTCAGCACCRAAAGGTCCACGATGCTGCAGTGCCCCACAAGCGCTCAGCATCCCCTGGCTCAGGGCTCTCTGGCAGTATGGTGAGGGCAAGAAAGGAAAAGGGTCCAACTGCTGTGCTATATGCTTCATCCAGGAGAACATGTGCTGGGAACACATTGAACGAGATGCCCAAGGGTCACAAATGCTCTTGGATGTCAAATAAATGTATATGCAACAAACTGAAATCAAGATGAAAGGCTGGCAGAAGGGCTTATACTCCAAAGTGAGAGCCCCAGGATGTTTCCTTGCAGAGTGTTTGAAATCTTAGATAATTTACATGAAGTTTGTGGAGAAGGACAAGGTGAAAGGTCCTTGGCTGCATCATAACATATGTTCCATACTGCAAAGCTGCCTGCAAGAAGGAATGGATGCAGTGTGAGCTGCTCAGTAAGTTCCCATTTTAYGTGAGATGTAATGAAATTTATTTAGCTCGGTGAACCGTCACATGGTGAGCCTTCTGGACTGACTCTTTTAAGAGCAGAGGGCAAAAATACACTCTAAAAAATTAGAATAAATGCTATCTATGGGTTCTTCTTCTTAAAAAAAAAAGTCTTTTTGTGGTCATTTTACAGATGGTTTTGGAGAAGAACCCCTGTGTTCTTTCCTCCTGCCAAGGTGGGAAAACAGGTTTATTGACCAATTTGATGAGGGAACACATTTGTTTTCCAGCAGTTTTCCCAAATGAATCTCTGAAGGCTTAGCTTTCCAGAGCGGGAAGTGTGCTGCATGCTGTTAGTGGTATTCCTGCTCATCACTGCCTACCACAAGGATGGTGATTCTGCAGGACTGGAAAAGATGTTGGGCAGCAGCCATCCCTTGGGTGAGGTAGGGGATGGAACCTGTGCCACAGCTGAGGGCATTAGAGGGGTTYTGGTGATGACCCTATTTATGTTAATGGTACCAGGAATGGCAGAAAAAGCAGCACTCTGCTTTGGAAAAGGAGAAACAGAACCAGAAGGGAAAAAGATAAACGTACATTTCTTATGGTGCTCTCAGATTTTTTTAATGGCCAAATGTACTGGATTCTGCATTAATTTAAAGACTAATCTCTATTTAATTGTATT